>NC_050522.1:7542661-7572388 GCF_002922805.2 Oryzias melastigma
AGTGGAGGATGCTGAAGACAGGCTTAGATGGAGGAAACTGATTCGCTGTGGCGACCCCTGAAGGGAAAAGCCGAAAAGGAAAAGAAGATTTGGGACACCCTCAAATCAGTCATTGCACTGCTGCCTTCCTGTCACCTGCTTGTCACTCTCCTGCCAAAAACATTATCCGGTTGGTCCAGTTTACTTTGTCTTGAAACTTTGGCAGCCACCTCCCTAATTTGCTGCAAAACTTGTATATAGGTCGCCGCAGGGTGACATGTTAAGATATGTGATCGTAGTCTAAATGTCCAGCCAAAGTCTTGGCTGACCTGAACAGCTATTTAATGACACTCTGCACTGCAGAGAATAACATTTTAGAAAACTATTGTTTTAAATTATAATCATTCTTATTATGAACATTGTTGTATCTTTAAATTGTGTCAAATTGCTGTCAGATGCTCATGTCTGGATGAAATGAGATTATATATATATATATATTAAATAAGATTTATTACAAAATAGTCTTTAAAAAAAAAAGACAAGATAATCTCACAATATTTGCCTCTGGAAGACAGGAATTGTGCTTTGAAACTTGATTACGTTTTATATCCTCTGTCTAACCAACTGAAAAATGCCCCAATATTTCCCAGCATTCTTTTTGCAATTATTGAAAAAAATGTTGAATAAAAAAAAAAAAAGTAAAATAGCAAAAATACTTCTTCAAATAACATTGACACATCAGAGATATATTAGGTTATATTATATCCTTTACAATAAAAATTTGGCCCCATATTGATATTTTTTTCCATTCTAAATATGTAACCATTTCTGACCATATTAGTCTCAATCTATAATCTCCAATCTCCTGCCTTTTCATCCATCCCGTGTTCTTTACTCAGAACTTTTCCTCTTCTTCCCATTTTTCTCCTTCCATCTGAGCAGATATCAACTTTCTGCTTCCTCCGTAACCTTTCCGTTACCTTAGCGATGACATCAGCTGTTTCTCGGAAATCCTGACACCGACCAACGCTGGAGCGAGCCAGAAAGTCTTCTATCAGACGCACTCCGATGTTATAACCCCTGTGAAAGAGAGGGAAAGAATGAAAACAGACAGACGAAACCTAACCTTGAGGGGAAAAACACGAATGTGGAACATCTCAAAGGTTTAGGATGAAAGTATGAATCTCTCAGGAGATTTTGAGGTTCAAGAATTATATTGAATAATATAAAGGACAGATAAAAACAGAAGCTTTTCCTAAACACATATATCCAAATATCTTTAACCATGTGGAGGGTATTTTGCAGATCGAGAAGCAGGTTTTTGATACAAAGTAAAAACAACTCCTTGTTTTGATTTAGGCTTAAGGGCTCCCTTAAAAAGAAAAAAAATAGAACTTTATTCAAAGAGAGTAGTGTCTATTTCCATCTTATGAGCACACTTTTCTTCATAGCAATGAAGGGTTGATTGAAAATTGATGCAAAACAGTGTTAATAACTAAAGGAATTTAAGTTTAGATCTTGTAACAACAGCTGTTCAAACCTGTTACACTAATTACAATAAAATAAAATGATGCATGCTTATGCCCTTCTAACAAAAACTACATAAATAAACTTTTTGACGATTAATGTTGATATTTCTGTTTTTTCACTGCTGGATTTTAAAGTAATTTTACAACTGTCAGATGGTTTTGCCTTGACGGAATGATATCATATTTTGAACAACGATGTAAACAATAAAAAAGTCAAACTTGCCTAAAAGAAACTTAAAAAAAAATCCTCTATTTTTGTGACAAGTGCATTTGCACAGCTGCACATTGTATGAAAAGGTTTTCAGAAAGTGTACTTACATTTTGTCCAACTGTTTATTGACTTCCTCGTCGTTCTCATAGTCTTTACAGAGCTGGCTCACCAGGGCCCCATAAGTTAACGTAAACAGCTCAGAGTTCTACAGGAAATTAAAGGAAACAACAAGATAATCAGATACTAAGTTTATTTGTGGTGCATTTCTATTATTATAAATAGACTAATCTGAGACAGAGTTTCTAATGCTTGAAATAAACGACTAAATCAAATCAAAATCAATTCACATGTAGCTTTAATTGGCACTCTTAATTAATAAAACCTGCTGCAGAGACAAAGTTAACATTAGTCCAAACATGAAACCAAAATAAAAAAATTAAAGAATTAAAACATGATTTGTAAAACAAGTATTTTAGAGCTCAGATTATTTTTCCTTTCACCTGCCATTATGCTAACCTATAGACAGCGATGAACAATACTAAAACACTATATACGGTATATTTATACTGCAAAATAATTATTGCTAACTTTTTATTTTTAATAAAGCAAATTAAACACACGCAAAACTAGAGAAGAGCTGCATTAAAAACCGAGACAGGTAGCTAGCATTTGTAAACACATCAAACTACATTTCCTCTTTAGGTTAGCAATGAATAAAACAGACGTTTAATATAATAAATTCAACAATTTGTAGATGACTTCTTCACATTAACGACAATTTAAAACAAGCTGGTAGATTTCATATAACTATTTAGCAAGTCAAACTTGACAGTTAGCACTTTGCTAGTTTAGCTAGCTAGCACTGTTTTTAATTCCGTCGGGGCCGCCTACCATCTTTTTGCTGTCTGTTGTTCGGTTGGATTGCCTGGACATTGTGGGCAGCGTTACAGGCTTACGCTCGCGGCGACTCGAGATTAATCCTTTATTTATTTGATTCTGGCTGAGTATTAGTTTTCGTTGTCGCCTGCCGAGACATACACTTCCACAAACGGAAAGCTAACCAGACTTTAAACATTCAACTTCCGGTACCCTTCAAAGTAAATGTTCTTCTTCTAAAAGCGGAAGTTGCTGAAAGAAAAGAAACCCTTTCAATGCATTTTGTAACACTCAAGAAAATACACTTTTTGATTTTTTTTTCTTCATTATATTTATTTATCAATATAAAAGTGTGTGATTAAAAATATTACTTTGAAAGAATACATAAATTTTCTGCACGGCTTAGTTCCGGCTACACCTTCAATAAACAGCGCCCTCTTGTGGTACTAAAAAGTAGACTGTTCATGCAGTTTGGTAAATGGCCACAAGATGGCAGCGTGTGCACAACATTTGGAGAGCGTGGGCGCGCGCATGAGTGCGCGCGGGAGTGTGTGTGCCTGTAAGCGAGAAAGAAAAAGCCACAGAGAGTCAGATAGATTACAGATGTGCTTCAAAGTCGACTCCTGGAAATCACATGGTGCTTCCTGTGCAGGCTGGGGTGCATGCGCTTTCAATAACCCGCGTGCTGGTTGGCTGAGCGGCTCGCATCTCCTCATTGTCAAACAAACTCATTGCACTCCCCGTCGAGGAGGAGGAAGAAGAGGAAGAAGGGAGTGCATCGCATTTGCTGCTTACGAGGTAAAAGGTCTATAGAAAGCAGCCGGCACGCGGACGGTAAAGGCGGGCTGTGGAGACTACGGCGCAGCGATGATGGGCAAATCTGTGAAAGACGTTGACAGATACCAAGCTGTCCTCAACTCTTTACTGGCGCTGGAAGAGAACAAATTCTGCGCTGATTGCGAGTCCAAAGGTGGGTAATTAATTTCCCCCTTTTCTTTATTTCTTTTTTCCCTTTCAGCCTCATCTCATCAACCAAAGCAGGAGTATATCTTCTTGGTCGCTTACTACACCGGGAAATGCTGCATTGCATGCACCGGTTCTCGACCAATTAGGTTGTACTATGACGGGGCCACATCCTCACACTGGAGAAGCATGCGGTTACATCATGCCAAAAACACGCAAATGGGATCATGTCCTGGTGTTTATGGTGAGAGGAATGCTCATGTTACTGAGTACCAATAGATAAAAATACTAATAACACCAAAGAGTGGAATCCTTGATGGAGAATTTCTCGAACCCCAGTAGGAAACTGGAGTATAGTCAGACAGATGCAGACATGTGCTGACTTTCAGTCGCCCTGAACAGATTGTTCCTGCTGGATAAAGATATGTCTATACTGGAGATGTGATGATTCCCTTTCCCTGAGATTTGTTTCCGGCCTTGGTTCAGTTCCACATATAATTTGTGTATTACACAACAACAATCTTTTTTTTTAATTTGCTAATAAGCAAGTAACAAAACCTTGGCTTTTACCACATGTGTCAAAGTCAAGGCCCGGGGGCCGGATCCGGCCCCAAGGGTTATTCTATCCGGCCCTCCAGATCATTTTATTTTATTGTTATCCTGGCTTGATGTTATCTTTTGCTTATTAACTTCTATAATGTTGACAAAATATATTTTTAAAGAGAGCAAAAATGTTGAAAGTTATTTAAGGTTTAAGTTGATTTATTCTAGAATAATATTCCTACCTTTATTTATGTAAAAAAGTACGGTTTTAAAGTTTTAAAAATTAGCATTGTGCTAGCTTTTTGGACTGTTTTGGCATTCAGTAACATTTTTTAGGCTTTTTTTTTAGTTTAGCTCATATTTGAACTACATGCTAGCTGTTTTGGCTCATTCAGACTTTTTCTTTTAAGTTTTTTTTTTTTTTTTTGGCTATTTGGAGTTTAATATTTAAGTTACATGCTAGCTGTTTTGGCTAATTCAGGATTTAAAAAAAAATTAAGGCTATGTTGGAGTTTAGCTAATATTTCAGCTTCATGCCCACTGTTTTGGCTAATTCAGGCTTTTATCTTTTTGGTTTTTGGGGCTATTTTGAAGTTTAGCTTTTTTCAGCTACATGATAACTGTGCTGCTAACCTAAGTTTTCCTTTTTTTCTAATTTAGCATTTAGCTAATTTTAGCTGGCTATCAGCTTCAGCGTTTTCAGCTATTAGCTTCAGTGATTTTAGCTAGTAGCTTCAGCGTTTTTAGCTATCAATTTCAGCATCTTCAGCTATCACCACTAGCATCTTCTGTGGCCAAATTCAGCTTACAGCATTCACACTAGCATTATCGTAGGTAATGCGATATATCTAGTACATAATTATGTTATAGAATTATGGTTCTAAAGTTTTAAAAATTTTGTTTTAGAATATTCAATAAATGTTTATTCTGTTTGGCCCACGACCTATAGTGTGTTTTGGATTTTGGATTTTTCTGTGGGATTGAGTTTGACACCCCTGGCTTATACTATAGCCCTGTATACTGTACTAAAACAATAAATAATAAATTCTTCTTAAATTTAGCATCGTGCTGACAATGTCATCGTAAAGGCTGTAAGGACGCGACACTACACTTTCCCATCAATTCAGTTCAATACTGATATTCAATAAAGTCTGTTCTGCATTGATCAGTTATTATGCTGATATCTGTGTGAACAAAAACAAGGCTGAATTGGTTTATTTCAGTATTGGACGAATCCTCCATGGAAGAGATAAAAGCATAGATCAGGTTAGAGTGATTTGGGTTTACTGTCCCAAAGAGGCTGGTGTCATCAGTTATTTCACCATATTGGTGGGTAAACATTGGTATTTTGGCACCAAACACAGAGCTGAAGCACCAGTGTCTCCAAGTTCCCATGCTTTGCTGCCCAACTGGCCACTAGTTGATAGACCTGCACAATATATCGAAAATTTATCACCATTGCAGTATTAGGGGTGTGCCACAACATCAATATTGCGATATATTGTGACATTTAGTCCTGCAATTGATTCTTGATGGGTTCTCATGAAGTATCAATCTTTTATTTTCGTTTCAAGAGGCTGTAAAACATTATATTCGTCATTGTTTGGTGAGACGTTCCTCCAGATGTAGACAGGGGGCGCATGCAAGACTGGCTGTTGGATTAAAATTTTTGTTCTGTTGTTTACAACAATTTTGCAGTAAGTAGTGGCACTGCTTCTTATGTCTACTATTGTTAACACTGAAATGCTTGTCAAAGACAGAGTATTACTGATTTCAGAAATGTTGCACAAAAGTGTATATTATTATATCTATTATGTCTATTATATCTTTTTTTGGATATCGGAATAGAGCTGTGAAAGAAAAAGTCTGGAGCCAGATTCACCAGATTTTTACCGCTTTGACATTTCACATGAGGCCTCCTCCATCTGTGAACATGAGCTAGTTTGGAGTTGCGACAGTCCAGTGTGAACACCATATGCTAAAATTGCTAAAATCTAGCTATCATTTTTGTGATATTTTCAAGCTTATAGAAACATGTTCTTTCATGCTAAGGGTTATACATATGTTTGCTTTCTACCTTATCTTCTATCGAAATGAATGAAATTGCCTCACACTTTGTCAGAGAAATACTTCAGCTCTGCAGCGGCTTGTCATTTATGGAACGCCCACAGAGAAGGCCCACAATTCATGGAAATCACTGCGGGCTGTCATTTACTCAGACATGCCGGGATTATGCAACAACAATGTTTTCAGAGTCATTTTTCCTGAGTTACATGTCTTTAAAACTGCGTCTGCGTTGATGCTGACTGATGCACCTCTTAGAGTAAAACTAAGATTTTGTTGCTGTAGCCTACATCTATTTTGTACTTCTTAAACTGAGGTCCGATGAGAAAACCTGAGCTAATTTTTCCTTTCTCTTGTGGACAAGGTTGTGTGGCATAAAAATAGATTTGTCAATACAAATAGGAGCTGTTGCAAAAACATACAAATGCCCATAAAAGGGTTTTTTGACCTCTAGTGCAAGGTAACTTTAGTCCAAATGATTCCAGTCTATTAGTGTGCCTAATGTTTATTTGTGTGTGTTTTTTTTTCTACACATCCAGCTTTGACCTTCCTTGGTTTCTATCACAAACAGAAAAAAAGAAAAGATGTGTGCACTGATATCTGTCTCACCACTTTGTCAGTGTGAGGTTGTGATGACACAAGTGTTTCTGTGGACAAATAGAGATCAAAACCATGACTACATATCTAGATTTACAGTGTTTTTGGAGGAGTTCCCTGCATTCACCAGGAGGAAGTTGGGTCAGATTTGATCATTTCACTTTTTGTTTTTTTACAGATGGACTAGAAAATGTTGACTATTTTAAATGACTGTTGTCTCTACAAAAGCTGCTATTACCTGGAAGTTGGCTGACCCGTACAGGTGTTGCTGGTTTTGGGCCCTAAAGGGTTGTAGAGAGTTATAGACCCATTGGTGTGTCTTTTAGATCCATTGATGCTCAAATGGCTATGTTAAGGAATGTAATGATAATAGAGTAAGTGTTACGTCCTGCTCCTGCACCTTATTCCATCGTGTCAGTCTGTTCACCTGGCAGGTGTGGCCAATGTTCCTTGATTGGTACCTGCTGGCTATTTAAGACAGAGAAGGCCACACCAAGGCAGGTTGAGGTTGAGGTGGAGGTGGAGGTGGAGGTGGAGGTTGAGGTTGAGGTTGAGGTTGAGGTTGAGGTTGAGGTTGAGGTTGAGGTTGAGGTTGAGGTTGAGGTTGAGGTTGAGGTTGAGGTTGACCCTGACCCTGACCCTGACCCCCTTCATCTTACATTACTGGGTTTTCTTATGTTAGTTTGGGGTTGGACCTTGGTAGTCTTGTCTTGCAGGCTTTGTTTATTTGTTTTCTTTAGGTAGATTTTGGTTAGGCAGCCCTTCACAGGGACCTGCTGACTCCGACGGTCGACATGGCTGGCTCAGCAGTCTCCCTGACTTATTTTATGTTTGGCCAAGATTCCAATTCCCTTTGTTTTTTCTTTTTGTTTGAACCAGCACACTAATTATTTAATTTTGCTCTTCCATTTCAGGACACAGGGTTTTATTTAATCAACTGTTATTTTTAATCTTACTTGGTGTCCAGCTTTTATGTTATTGTCCCCTTTTTCATTTTCCCCTAGACTTGAGGCATGTGTGCCCATTGGGGACGTAACAGTATCGGGAAGTACCGTATTTTACGGACTATAAGTCGCTTTGGAGTATAAGTTGCAGCCATGTTTGTTTTGAACAGAACTTCTTCTTCTGCGTTTCTGTCAGCAGACGGCAGCAAATACTGATACACAAACCGACACCGCCCTCTAGTGGTTGTTAGTGGGAAACAACCACTTAAAGCTAACCGGTTGTTAGTGGCGAAAATAACAAATATTTGAGCTAGGGGTGGGCGATATGACAGTGTAAAACCGTCTTACGATCTTCAAAGCTAACAATGTTTCATTTTTGAGAGATTGTTTTATCACGATCTTCTCCGAAAAACTGCAAGAGCGAGAAGGCAAAAGCTTGTTGACTGGCACATGTGTATACCGCGGTCCACCGCACCCCGTACGTGCGCACACCTCATGCTAGCATAATATAAATCAACTGTCCATTCACATCAAATGGAGTTCGTGTCAAATTCATGAAAATCGTCTTTTTTTTTTTTTTTTTTTTTTTTACGAGCCCTTAAGTAACTGCTTCACGGTTATCTTAAAGTATTTTCACCTGAAGCTCCCGCCGGATGTAGGAGGAGCTTCCTGCAAAAGCTTTTCTCGACACGTTTCCATTTATGGATTCAAAGAATCTCCCAATGAGGAGGAGCAGCTGTCCCGCACAGGAGAAAGACGCTGCTCCATAACAAACTCGCTGGTGCCGTCAGGGGACGATGGTATGGCAAAGCAAAGATACCAAAAATCACCAGGAAAAGTGAGCATGGGAGTGTCACGTTTTACAGATAATTATTTTAAATATTTAAATGTTCCCATAGTTAGTTTCAATAAAACAATTAATACAAAAAAAAAAACATTTATCACTGTTTCATTAATCCTTTAATTTGGACATTAGGGGGTGGGACGAGAACATTTGTATTTTAAGGGAACCCCAGACAGATTTGATATTTTCCACACTATTTTTAAGCAATTTTTTTTCTCTCAGATTTTGTAGATTTGGTCAAAAAACACGTAAATGTAATCAGAAACTACATGTTTTAGCATGTTGTTTGTGTTCAAAGTTTAAATATGTTTCGTTTAACAAATAGGCCTCAATGAGCAAATGTTTTGATGATATAATTATTGTGTGTAAAGTACTTTATGTGCTTATTGAAATTAAAATTTGAAGCATTTCCAAATATATATTTAGCTTTTATCTTGTTTTTTGCTGTTTTTTTTAATTTTTTTTTTACTTTTTACTGATCAGAAAAATGATCCCAACCATGACCCTAAGACCGTGACACGATCCGAACCGTGAGTTTTGTGATCCATTAAACCCCTACTTTTAATACATTTGAAATTAAAATTTGAATAAATATAAATATTTGTTACAAATGTGTTTACTTCTTTCATCTAAAATCATTATAATTCTTTTTTGTCAATTTGAATTTATTTTTAAGAAATCATGAAAAAATTGAAATCGTGAAATAGCATTTAAATAATCATAATTTGAGCCTATTTATGTTTTAAAAAAATCGCAAAAAGTCTTAAAAAAATCGCTCCTGAGTATAAGTCCCATCAGTGGCCAATCTCTGAAAAAAACGTGACTTATAGTCCAGGAAATACTGTACGGTGTGTGTCGCATAAGTGTTTGCTTCAATCTGTGGGCAGCAGCATATCCGAAGGACAAATGTGCATGAACATTTTTGCTTTACAAGTTCACTGAATGGTCTACTACCTTGATATTTTGTGTGGGTCACCCGTGCGCCCTATACAGGTTTACCTATTTATTTTTTTGTCCGCAGACACTTTATATTCAACCATAAGAGCAGTAGTGACTACATCTTAACACTTATCCAGTTTTGGGTCGCAGTGGAAACGGTCCATATAAGAAACCTATATCTATGCAAGGATGCATAGATATAGGTTTCTTAGCACCATTTCCTGTGTGTCCAGGAGAACACTGAGGAATTTGCAGAAAAATCTAATCTCCCCAGGATGTTTAAGGGCTCCTCTTGAAGGAGAAGCAGCTCCACTCTGAGCTCCTCCATGATGGCCACGCTATGATCTATTTTCTGAGAAACACCATACGAGGAAGCTCACCTCCATTACCTGATTTCTGGGATTCTAACTATTTGTTCATGCTAAAAATGAGTTGAGGCACGTAGATTAGAATTTGAAAAGCTTACGAGAACGAGGATGGTTATTCTGACGAATAACGAATATAATGATTAAGTAATAGCCGTTTGTACCTCAATGGAAGTCTAGGGTTTTTGCTTCTTTGAGCCAACGGGCCCTTCTTCTTAAGAATGTCATGGGGGAGGGGTCACTCACTCCACTTCTCATATACAGTCAATGCATATAGCACATTCTATGGACTTCTTCTTGGCTCAATCTTTCTCTGCCTGAGATTCATGTCTTCAGATTTGGGGATCTGATTCTCATCTAAGGTGCTTCACAGTCAACTGCTCCAGCATGAATTACAGGTCACAGCTCAGCAGAGCTGAAGGAACCACGCCAAGATGAGATTCTCAATCCTTAAATGCCAATTACATCAAGAAACATCATTTACCATAATGTCCACATGGCACACATCTGTGCAATCATTTTTTCAAACTTTCCTGACTTTAATAAAGTTTTCTGGTAGGTTTTCTCTTGGCTCTTTGGCATCATGAAAAACATGTAAGAAGCAGAGACACTGTGAGATAAGGGTGTAGGCTAGAGTCTGGCGATACAATACGTATCACGATACGGGCCACACAATATGATACCTATCACGATATATCCCAAGACTATACCAGAACGATTGTTCACTATTATTTTTAAGCTGAAGCTCTCATAGCAACAAAAACCACGAGGCTGACTGAACACTTATCTGCTGGTTCTCGCGAGATCTTGTTTTGGTTCGGTGTAGAGCTGCTCACAGAGGTTCAGTGTGCTGTGCTGCCAACTACTGGTCGAGGGTTTAGGTGGAAAACAAAAGTAAAACATGAAGGACCCTTAAAAATAATCAATCAAATATCACTGTGTTAGCAGATTGAAGCCTTTTCCCAAATGAAGTCTCACAATATATCGCCAGATTGATTTTCCTCTACACCCATACTGTGAGCTCTGGAGCATAGATGAAGCATCCAGACTGTTACCACAGATGAGCCCAAATAAATGTACTGTAATGTAACAGTGTCTAATTAGTTGATTGATTGATTTGGTTTATTTCAAGCATTTTCAGCAAAAACAAAGGAAAACACAATTAAAAAAATCAAGAATATTATTCCTAAATTGATTTAAAAAAAGAGAAAACTAAAGAAAAGGATGCTATCCTCCTAACATTATAGTAGCTCCTAATCATGAATGTAAATGTATACATACACCACACACACATGCATCTGTAAAATATAATGATTGTCAAGTAAAGTTTGATTCATTGCTGGAACTAGAGAACAAGAAAAATGAAATGTATACAATTCCACCCCTATTGTGTTTTACATAACCTTTTTTTGAACATAGTTACCATTAAATTTATTAATACTTGTGCAGATCATTTATCAAGTAAAAAAGATACATGTCTTTTTGTTTATAATGAAAATGTATTATCACATTATTTCAGAACTGATTCAAGTCATGTAACAAGTAGTACTTATTGATTACCATCAGAGAACATCAGAAAACAGAAGATTTTTTAAGGTTGAAACTTCCTGGAAGGAAAACTTATAGTCAATGATTAAAATAGGGACATCTGCACTCATCTGTATGATCATCAGCAGTTTTTACTGAATTCACCTTGATATATTTCAAACTGAAACTAATGAGAACATCAAATGTGATGATGGAATCCCTGACCAGATGTGACATGCAGGCCTTGTGCTCCATGTAAACAAGCCATCAAGCCACAATTCGTTTTCTAGATGAACCGTTACACCCTCACTGGTGCATGATTCATGAAGAAATGTTGTAATTAGGCTTTAGATCCAATTAGCTACAGCTACGCTTATTCTGTGTTTGAAATCAAAGCGGTTTGATTGGATATCAGCGTCATGTAATACATGAATTCATTCATTCAGAAACTGCTGATCTAATAAGGAGATTCTGGTAACACAAAGCGATAGGGACGTCGGTAATGGAGACGGGAGCTCGTGATCTTTTATTGATTTATGAAACACCCCCCCAGGTTAATTATTAGAAAACAGCAGGAGGACAAACACAGTACAATATTTAGTTTGGATGGGCTCAAAGTCTGGTGATCTCAGGGTCTAACTTGTACTTGTCATGACTAATGCACAGTTTGGGTCACCTTTTAGGGAGATATCAATACAAGTTAACTTACATTTGATAGACTTTAAATCAAGTTGAAATGTATGATATGCTATAAGTAATAAAGCTTTCCCAAAACCTTTGTTCATCCTTAAGGATGTAAAGATTCTCTGTGAATCAGTTAAAAAATGATTCAAACTCGTCAACATGTTCGTCGGTGCAGAAAATAAAAAAGTCGGTTTGACACGGCCTGTAGAAATGCAGAGCTTATGACATGTCCTCATGCAGGCTCGCTGTGAGTGTGTGCGCACCTGTGAGTGTGTGCGCACCTGTGAGTGTGTGCACACCTGTGTGTGGCCGTAGCGGAGGGGCTGCATGCTCATGCAGCTTGGCTTCTCTCCTGGGAAATTCCCGGAGCTCCTTCGAATTTAAACGTTTCACATAAGTCAGTCCCTCCAGGATTTCGTGATCCCAACTATTAGCACAAATTCATGCAAACCCGAGATCTTTTGCTCACCTTGCAACGTTACATTTTCATCGCAACTTTACTGTAACTTTGACCAATCTACCATGACAACTAGGGATGTCCCGATCAGGTTTTTTTGTCCCCGATCTGATTCTGAGTGTTTCGATTTTATGGATTTGCCGATACCGAGTCCAGATCCGATACTTTTGCAGCACGAACAAATTGAATAAACGGATTTGTGTTGTCCCTTATTTATATTTCATTAACATTCTTTTAGCATTAAAAACTTAAATAGAACACTTGTGTGAAGTAGCTTTAAAAAATAATTAAAAATAGGGCAAATATAAACAAGGAAAAAATTAACTATTTTCTTGTTATATAAGCGATAATTAGTCATGTGAGAAAGTTTAGTGGCTTTAATATCTTTAGAGCTATTGAACATTTTTGACCAAATGTGATTCCTGTCCTCATTTAAAATTCTTAAAAATAAATTACAACTTTGTTTTAGCATAAAATTTGATGATGAGTGTTCATGAATAGCTGATATCATTATTAGTTTTCATTTATTCGTTTTTTTTTGTTTGTTTTTTAAGATGTGCTTCTTTTTAAGCCATATCAAAGGACAGCTCGGGTCCTAAGGAGTTAAATCACTGCGCTAGCATGTAGCAGTTAGCAGCTGCTGTGTAGCACATAGAGCTTCACATTAAACACAAGCAAAAATACTGTCTTTTTCTGTCAAAATGCCTTTAGAGGTTGTTGTTTGTGTTAGGACAAACCAGTAGAGACACCTGCTGTCACTTTAAAGTGTTTTAAAAAGAGTTATTGATCACAGTCTGAATCTGTGATCATCTAGTAGCTTGACTGAATTGTTTATGTTAGCCTTCTGCTTGAGCTGCTGCCGTTTTCTGCTTCGTTTTCCGGGAATAACATTTTGTGATCTTTTCATGACATGTAGACATAGTGGAGTATTTATCCGGAATGATACAAGTGAAATATAAAGTGCTAAAGAATAAATGAAATATCCGATCAGAGCAGGGGGCTTGTAGTCCACCAGGTGTATTTTCTATCTCACAAATATGTTCTTTTTCAACTGCACTTTTTTAATCTGATTCTCAAGATTAAAGTATTAAAGAAATACTCAGAAATGCTATTTTGTGATTAATTTACCTAATACGTGTCCTCGAAACACATTAAAAAACACACAATTTTCATTAGAGTTTGTCCAAATAAAGCAACAAAAGCCTCTAAATTTGCTGAAATATCCCTAACAAATCTAATTTATGGCCTCTTTATATTATCTAATAAATTCTGTGGTCTTGGAAGGAGGCAGGTGTTTGACCTAAAGAGTCGTTCCTCACATCTTTAGTACTTCTATTTGCCTTCATCAAGGCCAGCGTTTAACCATATGCCTCGCAGTGACGTTTGGTCTAATCTTGTTTGTGTTCATGTGCTTTTGATCGCCGTCATCGAGGAGAAAGAAGAAGAAGAAGTGGTGGGATGTATGGGTGCAATGTGTTTACCTCAGCTTATTGCCAATCACCTCAGCTCTCATACAGCAGCGGTGGTGCTTTCCAAACTTCCTGTCTCTCTGAAACCGCTTCCCCTAAAAGTAACAGTTTTATTACAAAGCACTGTGGTAAAAATAAACGTGCAGAGATAAGAGGATGAGGCAGGTGCATACTGTTGGTGTTTGCACGTCTGCTCGTTTGTGTGTAGGTTTTAGCTGCCATCAAAGCCCTTTTATTGGCTCAATTGTGCTCTTGTTTACGTACTTGGTTGCCGTGGAGATTTCACCTGGCGAGGTCACGCTTTCTCCTCTGCTGCAACCTCCACCAGGAGTCCTTTGCCTCTGCTCACGCCCCTTTAATCTCATCCAATCACAGCCCAGCAGGGATTTCTCTTAAAACGAGAAGCTGATTGGCTGTTTCCTTCATCGGCTGAAAAGGAGTTTAGGAGTTGGTACAAAGGAACAGTTGGCACAGTGGGAAAAGTACAGTTAGCCTCTAATACAGTTGCACCACTGTACAAAGCAACTTAAGGGGCCCTTAAATAAGCAGTCTTTAAACTCTAAAGAAGCTCTAAAAATGATTAGAAATGTAAAAAAAACTGCAGCAAAACCCACAGTTTGAAGGTTTTCTGGGGTGCATGTGGTTATCACATATCATTGCATTTGCAGGTACATTCGTCATTACAAAAGAGTCGAGTGACATTTTAAAATAGGTTTCCAATATCACCCCCAAAACCCCCCCAAAATGTCAACTGTAATGTTTAAACAAATACTTGGATTTGCTTCTAAAAATCTTTCTGTCTTTTAAAGGCACTGAAATAAAGCATGAAATATTTTCCAAAAATGTACATTTTAAACCTGAAGGATAGCTCAAAGTTATACCTAAAATATATGTTGCTGCCACAACTTTAGAGCATTTTGTTCAATAAATAACATTTTTATCAGTTAAATTCAAATGTTCTAAATTATTAAAGAGGCTGGACTACTTAACCGTTCCTGTTCAAATTAGGGGTGTAGGGAATATTCATTTGGCGATTTAATCACAATATTTCATTTGGCGATACTTGTATCGATTTAAAATGCTGACAAGACGATATTTATGTATTTATGAGTTTCCTTCAGGTTCTTACTTTTGTTTCCCAGCTAAACCCCCAATAGCTGGTTGGCAGCACACCGAGCCTCTTTGAGCAGCTCTACATCGCGACCAAAACAACAAGACCTCTCAAAAACCAGCGTGTGTTAAATGTTCAGTCAGTCTTGCAGTTATTGTTGTTATGAGACATGTACTACTTAGTTTTTACTTGGAATTGGTACTGAAATGAAACTGTGCTTAGTGTATTAATATTCAGGTATGTTTTTTTTCTAAGTCAAAATAAAAAAAAAAAGTGAAAAACGGTTCTAGTACAGTCTTGGGTATCTATCGTAATAAGAAAAGTTTCGTGAGACATGTATTGGGATACGTATTGTATCGCCCGGTTCTTGCCAATTCACACCTCTAGTTTGAATACTGATGTTTTATGCAAACTATTAAAATAAAAACTCTTGTAAAAAGTAATAAAAAGCAGAGATCAGGAAATGCTTCAAAAATAAGAGACATGTTACTAAAAGTGTTTAAGGAGCTAAATTGGGCCAATATTATTTGAAACCCAAAAAAACAACTTGAAAAAATATTGGTGTTTGCCCCCCAAAAATTTAATTTGCTATTCCAAAAAAAATTTATATTTTGAGCTTCAAATATACTGTTTTTTACATTTCAAAACTCAAAATTTCAGTTTCAAAACTTTTTTTTAACAGTTTCTAATCTTTTTTGCACTTTTAACTCTTCTTTTTTTTCCGTTTTCGAATCTGAAAATTTCAGGTTTCAAAACTTTTGGCCCCGTTGTGGCCCATTGGGGCGGGGCTAACACGAAGGACCAATCACACGTGACAAAGGGGCCAAAAAGTTTTGAAACTGAAACTTTCAGATTCATAACTGAAGAAAAGAAAGAGTTCAAAGTAAAAACAAATTTTAATTGAAAAAAAATAGAAACTTTGAGTTTTGAAACCTAAGAAACAGAACATTTGAAGCTGAAAATAATTACGTTTATTTTAGAGTAGAAAAAAGTTTATGACATTTACATATTTTTTTGGCCAAACACCAATATTTTTTTCAAATTGTTTTATATGGGTTTCAAATAATATTGTCCCCAATTTAGCTCCACAACTGTTCAGCCAGCTTGTCTCTTCATCTAAGGTGCAAACGAAGCTAAAGTCTGCTTCAATTTCAGTATTTCTCAAGTTATGTTTCTTAAGTCTACTTTTTTTTTAATTTACCTGCAGACAGTGCACTGGCTACAAACTAAATTTAAATATAGCAAAAAATGCATATTTACCATGAAGAAACATTTTTAAGTTTTGCTTAAGAAACAGAGTGGGCGTCCGCCATCACAAAGTTTTAAAGCCAAAACTAAGGCCAAAGAAATGCGGTTTGTGTTTGTAGAAACAAACCTGACAAGTGAGGCCTCAAACGCTGCAGCAGCTGAAGCACAAATGGAAAAACATTACTTGAAACTCTTATGTCTACTTACTTGCGCCATTTAATATAGAAAAGTGATGAAAAGTTGTGGTAAACATGCTCAGACATCAAACCTTTACAAAAAGGGGATTTAAAAAAATATATATTTTCCTTAGGAGTTTAATGTATTAACTCAATGATATTACATAGTACATTAAAAAAAAAGTTTTAAAATAGTTTTTGCTTCCTTTTTGATGTGTTTTTTCCTTTATAGCCCTCACCTGCACAGTAAAAGATTTTTGCATGGATATAACAGATGGTGGGTGTATGTTAATAAATTATCAATAGCAATCCATCTGCCAATAGGTCACTGAATAGCTTTGGGGCTTCCAGACATTTCTTGTGCCTAGGCCGGCACAATGCTTGGAGGAGGAGCAGGAACGGCTGATGACCGAGGCTCTGAGGATTACCTCAGTGCATGCAGAGAGAACGTTTATCCTTGTGGGATATAGGCTAATGAGCCACATGCACCTGCTCCTGCAGACGTGTACGTCACTAGGCATGAGCAGGAGCAAGCGTGTCCGTGTGAATTGCCAACTATGCGTGGAAAACAAAAGAAGTTGAGATGTTTTGGAATTAGTTTTAGCTTAACTAAAAGTTTTAAGAGTTAGAGATTAAATAATTCTCATTTATGTAATGTTGGATGTTTCATTTTGTGAGGTACACTGAAAAAACTAAATCTTATGCCGGATGAAGGACCCAAACACAGGAGACCAGGCTTAGTGACAGTAACTTAAACCATTTAATAAATTAACCAAAACATGATAAATACCCAAGGAGATCAAAATGGTGACACAGTGGAGCAGGTGACCTTACAAGTATGAACTGAAAACCAGACGCTTAAATAGGCTTAGGGCAATTAACTGAAACGAAAACAGCTGTGAATAATGACTAACCTGGAACTGGTGTGACTGACAAGGACACTGAGAACCAAAAAACAAACTAAATAAAGCCAAAGAACACTTACAGTACCCCTCCCAAAAGAGGCAGATCCCAGATGCCCCAAAACCCCAGGAGGATGGAGCATGGAAGATCAAAACAAGAGGTAGTCCAGAAAACATTTAGGGTTCCAGCAGCCAGACGGATGTGATGGGTATCAGAAACCCTCCTTAGGAATAGTCGTGAAGATAAGCAGTTCCAGTGACTGTCCCCAGGAGCTATAAACATGAAGGGGCGGCCCCGGCGACCCTCCACAGGAACAGGATTGGCGGACATGGTGTGACGTGACTCGAATATGGCAGCAGGAAATCCCATCAGATGTGACGTGCCGTGGACTAGTCCCCCTGCTGGGTCCAAGGTGGTCAGAGCATTCTGTCAGAAGTGGCGGATAGAGACCCAAACACAGGAGACCAGGCTTAGAGACCATGACAGAAAAGACCCTTGCCTTAAGAAAAATTGTCTTAGTTTCTTACAATTTTGCTTTCAAAACTTTATTCTGATTTAAGACTTGGGCCAAATCCCCTACCTCTCCATTTGTTGTAGCATTTAGCGGGGTATTGGTGTCCAAGTTTTTATTTTTTTTTAATTTTTGACTGTGCCTCCCTGTGCCGCGAGAATGGTCCGAGTCGTGCTGTGCCGCAAAGGAGAAACGCATTTCTTTATGTGGGTGTGTTATGAAGCACAATACATTTAAATACAAGTAATGACTTTTGGTCTTTGCACAACTTCTTAAAGTTATAAAACCGATGTTGTTATGTATTTTCAGAGCGCTGGCAGTTACGTAGATGACTGGCGACTATTGATGACGTCACCACATAGTAGTGATGTCAGAATTGGAAGAAACTGGCTATGTCTGAATTTCTTCCCCACTCATTACATAGTGCATTCGCTATTTTCTAGTGCTCTCCGAATCTACCATTCCAAAATCCACTCGAAATTTCCCAGAGGTCTTTGCGAAAAGCTAGCATGTGTTGATGCTCACTACATTAGTGGATAAAGATAACAATGCGGAAATGTTTTCCCCCCAAAAAGAAAAAAAAATGTTTAAATTAGATTTTTTAATAAACCATCAACATTTTCATCATCAGAACACAGTGGAGTCACAAATAGACGTCGTAAAATGTTCGTATTGATTTGATTTTTACTTCATGAAATTGATGACGTCATATCCGACATTTAGGAAAGCAAAGGAAAAGTAGTGAGCATTGTGTCAGAATTGCTTTTAAAATCCAGGGCACTACATAGTTTTTTAGTAGTTAGGGATAAGGGTGGGACATAACCAGTATTTTTCCATATTTCTCAGTTTGGAGGGCTAAATGTGGGGCTAGGGAGGGGAAGAATTTGGATTCGGCCTTGGTGTCATTGGGAGTATACAAACTGCGATTATTGATTTCTCCTCTGATTAATTTTCAATCAGTGTGCACTTTTGTGAATTTAAATCCATACACCACTACCAAATCCAAGTCCCTGATTTTTCAAATTTGAAAGGTTTCGCTTTCAATACCCATTCACGTTTTGTACAGACTTAAAAATTTACCTATCAATGTGAGAGTTTTGATCACGAAACCCTGAAACACCCATAAAAGCGCGTTCACATAGACTTTTTATCAGAAGCGGTTGCTTGGACGTGCGTTGCAGAGGCCGGTGTAAACATAGCGACT
Organism: Oryzias melastigma; assembly: GCF_002922805.2. Lineage (NCBI taxonomy): Eukaryota > Metazoa > Chordata > Actinopteri > Beloniformes > Adrianichthyidae > Oryzias > Oryzias melastigma. Next base: position 7,561,806 of record NC_050522.1, read on the forward strand.
ATTATTTTTTCTTAAAACAATTATTTTTGGTAACCATTTTAGCTCAGTGGCAGATTATTTTCTCTATTTAAGCAAACTTTGATTTAAATAATGTTTGACCTTTTTTACCTTCTTTATTAATGATGGAAAACTTTCATTTCAAACCTTTAAATGTGACTTCTTTGTGCAGCTGAAATCCACCTGGTGATGAAACAAAGCACTTGTCTTTCTTCTCCACCTCTCATGTGCTTTAGCCTCCATGTTTATCAAACACACACAAACTCACTTTGGTCAGAGTGACTCATCTATCTCCTCTTCAAACCCTTTCATTTTAAGTTCTTTGCCCCTTCAAACACTTTGGATGCATTTATTTACCAGATCAGTTTTTGTTCTGATGACATAAAAATAGAGTTTGTTGGCCACCATCACAGAGCAGAAAAGAAATGCTAGCTTAAATGCCCCCAGCTTCTCACTGTCTTTCTTTGGTCTCTCTTTCCTTTTTTAGACATCTGTGTCTCCTACTCTCTTCCGGCTATTTCCGTTTAAAGTGTGTGGAGGTGTGCTTTGTTGCTGAGAGTCCTAATACTGCTGGTGAATTGATTGGAACCAAAAAGGTGCTGCGATGTGTCACAGTAAATATCTACTTAAGTCCGGATTTGGCTCATTATGCTAGTTAGCTCTCATGTTAGCGTATTAACACCCACTGAGAGCCTTTTGAAGGTGGAGAACTGTGGTTTCACCATGAGTAAACATCAACCAATCACTTTCACAATGAAGTACTTGAGGGTAAGTTGATGAATAAGCGTGACTATTTGAAAATATTGTCACAGCTGAAATGACCTGCCAATAAAATACATAATTGCTCTTTGATTTAACTAATTGGAACCTGGAAGTATTTATTTGATATCAGAATATTTTTTTTCATGGTTGTGAGGTTAGCTTGATTTTGCTTTGCTGTTAGCATTTTGTCATATGTACATGCTACTAATATAAGTGTCATGGCATTCCTGTTCATTCCTGTAACTGCAAGTTTGGCTACACATTCTAAGTCCCAACCTGTCATACACGGACGTATGGTTCGGGCCCCTTCTATGTCACTTTGAGTTTTTTGTCGTTTTTTGACTTGCTGGCTGTTCCCATTAAATCATGGGTCCCCAACGTAAACTGGGTTAGAGTACCGGTACCGGTCTGCATCCTGGTGGTGGACCGGACCCTGCACCAAAGGTTGGGGACCCCTGATTGGTGTATGCATTTTTTTCCTGTCTGTGCCCCAACACCAAGCGGCCTGGAGGTTGAGGACCCCTAATTTTATTACCCGAAAGAAACATTTTAGACACATAAAAACCTTGAATATTAAAAAGTACTTTGTCAACAACGAAATACCTTGTACTGCTAGTTTTAATATGCTAGTGAGCACAGCAGTCGACGGCATGTTTGTGCAAATGAGGACTCAAGGGTGGTTGGTGTTAGCGAGGTTGATGCAGAGGACAGAGTTAGAAGGAGGCGGATGATTCGCCGTGGCGACCCCTAAAGGGAGCAACCGAAGGACAAAGACGATGTTGATGGGTATTCTGAGGTGGTGATTCCTCCGTGAGGGAGTCTATGTATCCGTGTATGAGTTTTGACGTCCTTGTGTATCGTCTCTGTGCTTTAGCCCGTCTTTGAGACGTTGTATTGGGCTTTTTCAGACATCAATATAGCTGAGCATCTTTGGGATTTGCTGGATGAACAAATCCAATCAATGGAAGTCTTATCTGACAATACAAAGAACATGAAGGATCTGCTGCTGCACAGTGAACTTTTAAAGACCCACTCCAATCATCTTTTGATTTATTTAAAAAACTTTTTAAAAACTTTTGTCATTTTCTTGGACAGTTTCTGTAGACCTGCAGTAGTTCATTAGAGCTTGTGTGTATTTTCTACACACAAATACAGTGTTTTTCAAACTGCATTTTTTTTGTCTGCTCTTGATTCAGAATGATTTGAACAGAGTAATACCCAGTACTAGGGATGGATATTTTTCCAGCCGATAAAGATATTTCGCTTGCAACTGCAGGCGATACCAATATTTGCCAAAACCGATATTTAAAATGTCTAAAAGTTTAGATTTTCTTTTTGTTTCTTTATTAGAAATGCTCAACTTTTTTCTTTTACTGTACAATCACATTGTTCTTGACCACTTTAACTTACAGTATGTGATCTCTTAGGAACATGTATCACTTTAAAACTTTGAAAGAAATTTAGACCATTTACTGAGTATTAGACATAAATGTAAGACAAACTTATCATTACCAGGAATATTAGAAACAACATGTATCCTTAACAAAAATACATATACCTGATGACAGTCAGAACAATTACTGACTGACTGTGAGCAAAAGCTTCTCAAGGCCAAGGGTCTATTCCAGGGGTCAGCAACCTGTAACAGGAAAAGAGCCCTTCATAGATCAAAACCTAGAAAGAGCCTCATGGTCTTACTTTAGCCTTTAAGAAATTTGGATTTGCATTCACGACCTTCTTTTTTTAAAATAATAAATAGGAATTATGTCAATTTTTTGGAACAAACAAAAGCAAAAATATTTAAACAAAATAAATTATTATCTATGTGCACCTCAGCCATCAATTTATAAAATTAACTAGTCTAAATTGAATAAATGCTAATTAAGTAATCCTTACTTTTAAAAAAAAGCTATTTTAATTTTTCTTTTCTTTTGTTCTTTTTCCTTTCTTGTCCTCAGCAGTCTTTCACTGCTGGGTTTTGTTATTTTAGTTTGGGGTTGGATCTTGGCAGTCTTAGTTTGTGGGCTTTGTTTATTTGTTTTCTTTAAGTAGTTTTGGTTAGGCAGCCCTTAGTAGGGAGCTGCTGACTCAAACGGTCGACATGGCTGGGTCAGCAGTGTCCATGACTTATTTTATGTTTGACCAAGGAGCCACCATGGAGAGATAAAGAGCCTCTGGAGCTACAGGTTGCAGATCCTTGATCTATTCAAAAAGGGCTTCCACAAACGATTACTTTAATAGTCAACTAATCACCGATTATTCTAATAGTTGGCGTAGTCGTAACTAATCGATTAATCATGGCAGCCCTAATTCTAAACAAAATAAAGTGTATCTGAAAATGGTCAGAACAATATCAGTGGATTTTTTCATATTGGACCAATACCGATAAATATCAGCCGATACTGATACTGACACCGATACATCGCCTATTTACTCTGAACTGCAATTTTGAGCTTCATTTTCCTTATATATTTCCTCCATCATTAAAACAAAGAAATGCCACGATGTTAAAAACACCAAAAACACCACTTTCATGGGAGTCTTTTAGGGACTATGGCTGGACTGGTCACGGCACAAATAAAGTCGGTGGTTATTGTATTGTGTTGGAGTACTGTTCACTGCTCCTGAATTACATAATTTTATTTTCCTCAAATATCCAGTTCTTTTTTAAAGACATAAACAAATTATTTTGTTGTTGAGGAGTCAACAAAGTTCCACTTTGTTTCTCCTGGTGCTACCAGCAGTTTAACGGGCTTAGAGGAGCTGTTTTACCGTCATTAGCCGGCCTGATAGGTGGAGCGAAGCTTGACTTAAGCAGACTATAAGGTGGTTGATGTTTATTATTTGTTGTTTCCTTAATTAAATTTACATTTTTTAATCCAACCTAAAAGGAAAGATTTCAATAAATCCAAAACAAAGGGATTTTGTCCTGTTTCATATCCAGATCCATAACTTCCTCTATAAGGACTGTAAGGTTTGCATGTTTCCCTATCTGAAACTCAACTTCCCTTTCATTTACATAGAATGGCCTTTCCTTAAATGCCACAGTGATTTCAGCCTCAGCAGAGAGGGGAAAAATAAAAAGCAAACAGAGGCTGTTCTTCCACCTAGTGGTGCAAAAGTGGCACTGCAAGGCGAAGACTCAACGGGGAAGATGAATGAGAGCCGGTTGCAGATGGATGTGGGTGGATCAGGGGAGTGTGCAGAAAGGAATGGGGTGAAGAGAAAGAGAAATGCAAGTATTCTCTTTGAAGCTGACTGTGCTCCCAAAAGAGGGCGATTGCATAATTTAAAAAAAAAAGTGTTGTTTTTAGCACTCCAGCCCTCAGAGCTGCCTGTTCAAGCATGTCACCTCAGCATAAACAGGAGATGTTATAACATACACAGCATAACATCTCAATGTAAAGCTGATACAAACATCAGAAGGGTCAGTTAGGATGTATGGGCAGAAATGTCCTATTTAGCCAACACTGCTCTCCCCACTCATGACCACATGAGTAATCATCCCGGTTCAGTGTGTGCGTGACGCCGATTATGTGTGTTGGATCCTATTATGTGTCAGAACACTGAGTTACTTAGTTGAGATTAGATTTGCTCCCAGCTGATTTCAAACTCATAATTGAGGTTTCAGGCTTGCCTCCATTATTACACTAACATTTCTCAGGAGTTTCATTGTCGTTCTCCTCACCCACTTCTTTATTTGTTGCCCCCCTCCGTTGATTCTCCCCTCTAAAATGCCCCCCTCTTTGCTCTTCCAGGTCCCAGATGGGCCTCGTGGAATTTAGGCATCTTCATCTGCATCCGCTGCGCCGGGATTCACCGGAACCTCGGCGTCCACATCTCCAGGGTCAAGTCTGTCAATCTGGATCAATGGACACAGGAGCAGGTTCAGGTCAGAGGTCAAAACACTTTCACACAACACCAAAAAAAATAAAAAATACTTGTAATTTAATAACAATGTTAATTTTGGGTTCGATTAACTAAAATAAAAACATCTGTGGACGATGATCAGTCTAAACCAGGTGGGTTTAAAAGTAAAACCTTAACTACTAATTATAAAAAAATAAAATAAGAAAACTGTATAAAAAAGACACCAATTCTCACATGAATAAAAAAGGAGCCACTTAGTGACCTGAAATGCAGCAAAGTATTATCTATTTGACGACAGCTTAAATGATGACTCTTTCTATTGGGTCATATACTTTGAAGTACTTAGCAAATAAATCAAGAATCTTGTAATTTACCAAAATAACTGCTTTTCAAAGGTTGGCCATGTAATTTCTTTGACTAGAGAACCACAGCGATTCTTGGAAATGGCCTGTTGTTGTTGCTATTAATACAGATTTTATGCATTTTTATTTTTATGCTGTTTAATCAAATGTAATATTCGAAAACAATTACTTAAACTTAAAATTAAACTTAAATTTAGCCTACATTTTCTGTGACACATAGAAGTCTGAGCTTCTCTCAAGGATGTTTCAGCTCGAGGAATGAGGGAGAACAGAGAAAAATACAGAATATCTGCAGAAATACAGTATGTTATAGTCCAAGAAACTTCAAGAAAACACACGACTGGCTGAGAACTACCTCAAGTTCTATTACTCTCCCTAAGGGGGAAAACAAAAAAATAAAAGAAAAGTATCAAGAAAAGGATACAAACTGGCATATTAAAAACATATATGTATTTAAATAAAAAAGTTTGAGACACATTTTGGAGAACAATGTGATTTAAGGCCGTGTCACATAGCTGCTATACAATTTGCACATATTGCACTGAGGAAAATTGGTTATATGTGGAAACAATTGAGAAAAGTTGTGCTCTTTTATGGGACAATTTCAGAGAGGTACACAAATAAACCATGTTAAAACCACGGTAGAAGAACGAATAAATCACGCATAGTACACGTAAACCTGCACTTTGTTGATGGGGGCGGTGTCCACAAGTTTATGCAGAACGGGAGACCCTTTGGAGGCATGAACAATCCACCAATTCACCAAAATCACATTGTGTTGAAGTCTTGCATGAACCGTGTGTGAATATTTCGGTGTTTTTACACAATTCATTAGTGATTCTCGCATCAATTATGTCATTTTAATGTGTGTCGTATACGCCGTATTAAAGTTATATATCGGTAGTAAAATCATTAGACATACGCGGAGCAGTTGTGAAGAGCCACAAATTTGTGTATGAATCTTACAAAAATCACACACATGCGTAAGATTTACATAATAACTGCATATAAACTACGTAAAATACATATAAACTGGGGGTGTAACATGGTGACAGATAAAGGCGGTACGGCAAGCCAAAGGTATCAAAAATCGCAAGGAAAAGCAGACATGGCAGTGCGTCACCTGCACATGTACTACTGGTAATAATAATTATTTGAAATATTTAAATGTTCCCACAGTTAGTTTCAAAACCACAATTAATACAAAAAATAATAAAACTTTAATTTTAACATTTTCAGTTAAGATTTAATTTAGACATGGGGGGGTTGGGGGGCAAGGGAAAATGCATATTCATCCTTTTTTTCTCTCAGTTTTTATAGATTTGATCTCCAGACATGTACATTTAATCAGACAAACTACAGGTTTTTACATTTTTGTTCATGTTAAAAGTTTAAAGATGTGTTAGTGTATATTTATGCTTTGTAGTGCTTTATACATGTTTTCCCAAATATATGTTTTAAAGCTTAAAAAAAAAGTAATTTTAGGCTTTCTTCTTCTTGTTTTTTTCTATTGTTTTTACCTTTTACTGATCTGAAAAATGATGCGAACAGTGACCCTAAAACCGTGACACGATCCGAACTGTGAGTTTTGTGATCGGTTACACCCCTATTATAAACCAAACAAAAATCAGACATCTGCACACATCAACGAAAGACGAGGAGAAAGAAACACATATGAATAAAATAATAAATCACGTATTTCTCACAAAAAAATAAATAGTTAAATACGTGAAGAATGCGCAAATTGTATGTAGCTGCAGTGTGGCACAGCTTTAAGTGACTCCATCTACTGGATTATTCTTTGTGTCTAATTTCATGGCTAATGTTTTAGCTAACACATTAGGTTAGCAAACACCTGATGCTAGCTAACACTTTTTGAGTCCGTCTTGGCTTTTTCGACACCAAACAGTCTGTGGGTTTTAGTATTTTAGTACAACTTTGATCCTGTTAGATGAAAATGAAACCACAAAAGTTCACAAATCCCATTTTGACAACATATTTCAAGCAGTAACACTTTCAACCAAACGTTTGGTCACATTCACAACTACCCAACCTCTGCTGCCATGTATTTGGGTTAGCTACATCAACTAGCATTTTCTTTGTGTAGAAATATGAAAATAACTTTTATTTTTTTTTAAAATCCCAGTTAATGTTTTTGAGGTTCTCTCTATTGTCCTCAGTGTGTTCAAGAAATGGGAAACGCAAAAGCCAAACGTCTCTATGAGGCGTTTTTACCGGAGTGTTTCCAGCGCCCAGAGTCCGACCAGGCTGCAGAGATCTTCATCAGGGACAAATACGACAAGAAGAAGTACATGGACAAAGTCATTGATATTCAGATGCTCAGAGTGAGTTCCCTGATGTCTGTTTCCAGTTGAATTTGTGTGGTCAAGGATAACCCTTCTAAACTCTTAGCCATGACTAATATGATGTATAAAATGACTCACTTTTCTCTCTACAGAAAGAAAAGAGCTGCGACAACATCCCCAAGGAGCCCGTTGTGTTTGAGAAGATGAAACTGGTGGGTACATCGTTGAACATTGAGCTCCTTCTCAGAAGCATTTGATTCTTTTAATTCTGTTATAAATCTGTTTAGAAATTATGTCTCAAACTACAGAGTGATAAAAGAAAAGTCTGTGCAAAAATCTTCTTGATTTTCTCAGAAAAAAGAGATCAGCCCGAAGACAAATTCACAGTCTGTCACAGACCTGCTTGGACTCGGTAATGTACCTTTTTCATGACATGTAACACTATGGTAACTACATCATGCAGATGGGTTTATGTGTAGTAGCATTGACTGTAGATGAGAACTGGACTGAGTGGCCCCTCCCCCCTGCTGTTCCAAACAGGAAGTACCCTCTGGCTTCAAGAAGCCAATAGACTTCTATGAAGAAATGAACAGCTATCATTCAGTCATTCTATTTGTCAGAAGTTCTTGATAATCCAAATTTTTTTCTTGATATTTTTAAATTTTTTTGCAAGTCATAAACTGACCAATCACATGCCTCGATAACAGTAGGTGGTCTCACGTCAAACTCCCGGACAGATTTTGTGTAGCCGGCTTTCAAGCTGTAGGGGTGTGGACTTTCGACAAGCTAACTCCTGATTGACAAGAGTGGTTGCCATAGACATGTTAACTCAGACCAACTTGGACCAATCAGTGCTTACTGACGATTTCTGGTTCCAACATGGCGACGTCCGTAGTGCAGAAAAATGATGACTGAAGTGACGTCATTTGGTTGGAACCATTTCAAGTAAGTCATTTTCTGTGGGTGGCATACACTCACTCAGTCCAGTTCTCATGTACAGTCAATGGGTATTAGTCCTTTGACCATAGTGCATTTGTTGATTTAAATGAAATGTTAGACTATGGTCACATATCCAAAAATGCCACCAAGTGGTGACCTCAATTTAGGTTTTTCAGCGAATCGGCGCAGAAACATTTGTAATCAAAAGGCAGTAGTCGCATTTTTACAGGTGATAGCCAGGGAACTATAAGAAAAAGTTACAATTTTACTTATTTTCCTCTATACGTTGACCGCCTGGGCATATTTCTCGCAAGTAAAATCTGAATCCGACCTCTCTTGTCTTTCTTGAAATGTGTAGATTGTCTAAACCTAACAACTATTTACCAATTATTATTTTTCGATTAGTCAACTAATCAGATCGCTCGTACGCTGGATGTAAAACACACATCTTTAGCTTTAAACTTAAAGTGTTTAAGCTCTTGTCAGGGATGGTGGATTCAAACGGGGGAGACAAGGCTTGGTGGCAGAAACTTAAACATTTACTAAGTAACGTATAATAACAGAACAGATGACCTAAAAAACAGACACTTAAACACACGGAGGTATATGAACTAAATGAAGTCAGCTGTGGATGAAAAATAAAGTAAATTAGAAGATGATAGTTTAATAAACCTTTAATGAATAAGACAGTTTATTTCCTTCAATTGTTTCTGGCATTAAACTTAAATAAAATGAGGTTGGCATCTCTTATGGTACCCGAGTCATCCTATAACTTCCTGTGACATCACTACTGACCTGGATTAGTACTACTGCACACGTATGTCAAAAGACACTGGGAGATGTGGCATTAGAAAGCGCGGTGGCAGTTGCATTTGTGACCATAGCCTTAGAAAAGAGTCCAGTGACTAAAACAACATAAACTGTTTTCTGGTACAGTATTTTATTACAAACTGGCAACTTTTAGAGTGTTTGAATTAGAATTTTGAATAAAAAATGCCTGATTGATACCTGAAACAATGATGCCCATTACTGCTTTTCCATCTACCCTCCATTAGATGCCCCCACTCCGAGCCCTGCGGTGTCTAATGGTGGAGGATGTAGTTCAGACAGTAATGAGAGCCCGGCTCTGGCGCACCCTCCTCTCGACCTCTTCAGCTCCCTCCCGGCTCCCTTTGCCGCTTCCTCTTCAAAATCCACGGTAGTAAATAACACACTCTCCATTCTTACCGATCAATAACGCACATTTGAAGCCTCAAGCAATAACAAGTTGATCAAATAATTGTTTCTTCTACCCTAATATGACCAAAATGCAACAATAAAACTACAGGGGGTCAAAAATGAACCTCCAGAACATGTTTGCAGTTCAAAAATGCTCTTCTTGTTTGCATTTTTTGCAACAAAATGAAAATATCAGCTGCGATTCAGAAGTCACCACCGTCTCTCGTCCTTTTTAATTAGGTGTCACTTCTGTGGGTTTGTGCAATCAGTCAGTGAAATGAAAAGGTCTGACGGAGAACCTGGCCATCGGAAGCACATCCATAATCTGACTCACCAGAGAGTTTGCTGTCACTAAAAGCTGCTCTGCTGGTAAAAAATGCAGATCTTTTAGAACCAGCCCCGCGTCATGATATGAAAGAACTGCAGTTTGATTCACTGCTGCTGCATCCTGCTCTTAGCTTTCATCCCCAGGGATTATTCTTGTTTTGCTTTTCTTTAACTCAGCACAGACTCTTGAAGTCCTTTCATAAGATCTCTGTCAGACTGAAGTCTATGGAGCTATTCTGGGACCATAAATATTTCAAATAAAACATTCTAAAAAAATATTGGTGTTTGGTCCAAATAAAATATAAAATATCCAAAACTTTTTGCTATTATAAAAAAAACTTGATTATTTTCAGCTTCAAATGTTCTGTTTTTTAAGGTTTCAAAACTCAAAATTTTAATTTCAGAACCTTTTTTCAGTTTGAAAACCTTTTTTCACTTTCAACTCTTTATTTTGTTAATTTTGAATCAGAAAATTTCTGTTTCAAAACTTTTGGCCCAATTGTGGCACGTTGGGGCGGGGCTAACACGAAGGACCAATCAAAATCGATGAGGGTGGTAACTTCAGTCCAGGTGCATTCACTGACTCCTAGAACTGTGATAATATATATATATATATTTTGACCAAACACTAATATTTTTTTTTAATGTTTTATTTGGGTTTTAAATATTTATGGCCCTAAAATAGCTCCATAGAAATCTTTGAGGTTCAAAAATAAAATTTTTTTTGCCCTATATAACCCCTATTTGCTAAGATAAGTTTATTTGTTTTTACATTTCTAAAGCAAATCTATGGTGCCAGGAA
>NC_050522.1:7572615-7614151 GCF_002922805.2 Oryzias melastigma
TGATGCAAACAAGAAAGCTACAACGGAATTATCGGGGATTGTTTTTGCCAACAGACACACCAGAAGTGGTCTGGTTTTTGCTATATGCAGAGCTGTAAAAAGAATATTTCTGTTTATTTGCCCAAATTATTTTTTAAATACAATCTATTGCCCAGAGTACAACCAAAAAAAGCCATCTTGTTTAACTTTATAATTTAACATAAGTTTATTTTTGTGCGTGTATCCCCCCGGGGTTTATTTTGAACAATTGATCTTCAGGTTATTGTTTTTTGTTTCTTACTGTATGTCATTTGTGTTTTGAATAAAAAGTATAGCACAAACCAGTCCACTTTTTAGTGTGTCTGCAAAAATAATCCCTGATAGTCGACTTCTGTTGTAACTTTCTTGTTTGCATCATTTATTTTTTGTTCGCAGTTACTTTTCTATTTTTGCTGCAATTACTTTTATGTTTAAAGTTACTTTTTATTTTTGCTGCGATTACTTTTATGTTTACAGTTACTTTTTATTTTTGCTGCAGTTACTTTTATGTTTGCAGTTAATTTTTTGATTGCAGTTTTTTTTTTTTTTTTTTTGCATTTTTTTTTGTTTGCTGTTACTTTTTTTTTTTCTTGCGATGGCGGTTCTCAGCCACCGTACTAATCCAAAATTCTTGTATTTAGGTACAATATTTTCAGTATCCTTCTAGTTCTGTTTGTAGTGTTAGTCGTGGTTTAACTATTTGTAAACTCAATTCATATTATATTCTTCATTTTTTTTATTCTTCTCTTGAAATGCCAGCTTTCTAAGGGTCAGAAAGGTAGAGAAAGGCATGCTAGCATAATAACAGGCTCTAAATTCAATCACATTTAATTTAAAATGTTGCAACTTATACATTTAAATTTAGCTATATTCCTTCAATAACAAGAAGTTTAGTTTTATCCTCTTGTTTATGGATTGTTCTCTGGGTCTACAATCAGATTCTGAACTAAAATATTACTTTAGATGTCAAAGTATTATATCAAACTATAAATCCATTTCTAAAGGTTTCTAAAAGATGCAGCAGAACTTTTTGGAGGTTTTCATTCCGACCGTCTCTTTCTCTTGGTTTGTGTCCTGTCTGTTCGTCCCGTCCTGCAGCCAGTTTCTGGCTCCATGCCTCAGAGTCGAGTGACTGCCTCAGTGCCTGAAAACCTCAGTTTATTTTTGGACCCCAAACCCAAATCGGAAGAAGGAGCTGTCAAGAAACTGTCCAAGGATTCTATTCTCTCCCTGTACGCCTCCACTCCCTCGGTGCATGCCAGCAGCGTGGCTGCACACGGTGAGAACTCTCCCAGACTCCCCAAATGCTGATAACTACTTGTTGGTTATTAACCTCCAACTCTGTAATTTTTAGGTGGATTGTACATGAACCAGATCGGCTACCCGACGCACCCGTACGGTCCGTACCATTCTTTAGCCCAGGTGGGGGGACTAGGAGGGACCATGATGCCCTCACAAATGGCCATGATGGGACAGCAGCCGAGCAGCATGATAGGGGTCCAGCAGAACTGTATGATGGGACAGCAGAATGGACTAATGGGTGCTCAGTGTGTCCTGCCGCAGCAGAGTGGCGTGGTTGCTTCACCTTACATGGCGGGGGTGAGCCAGGGGATGATGGGACATCAGCAGAGCGCCATGATGGCTCAGCAGCAGCAGCAGCAACACGTGTACGGCATGCAACAAATGCAACAGCTTCAGTGGAACGTTGCTCAGGTGTGTGTGAAGAGAGTACGGCTAATTCCTGGTTTTTATACCTCGTGTGTCAAAGTCAAAGATCGGGGGCCGAATCCGGCCCTCAGGGTAATTATATCCGGCCCCCAGATCATTTTATATTGTTATTATTATTATTAACGGTCCAATGTAACATCCCAATTTTGACAGATTATATATTTTATGGAGAACAAAAATATTGAAATATATTTAAGATTTGGGTTGATTTATTCTGGAATAATATTTGGTTTTTATTCATATTTATGTTTTAAAAGTTTTAAACATTTTGTTTTTATTTATTTAATGAATGTTTATCCTATGTGTGTTGTTTTGGCCCCCTGTGCAATTTAAGTTTGACCCCCCTGTTTTATACCCTTACATTTTCATGGATGGACCAAAATACATACAATTACATGCTTTTACCTACTTTTTCTCCTAAAATCATGTTTCTTAGGTTGATTTTTTTTTCTAAAATGTCCCTTACAGACCCACTCCGATCAAAACTTCTGTTTAAATTTGCATTTGCGAGTATTTCTTTATTCAAATCGTTGTATATCAGGAGCAGACGAAAAACACAGTTTGAAAAACAGCACATTTGTGATGGAAATGCAGTAGGCGAGCTACAGGTTTCCTGCTCCACTCCATGCTGATGCATCCACTTGTAGACAAATAGATCCATGAACATCTTCATTTTCTATATCTTTAATCTAGATCAGAACAGTACTGATGGATAGCTCTAATATTGCATTTTTGTTGCACTGGTAATGGTAGTGTCAAGAACAGGCAGACAGCTGGATCCAAGTGCAGCAGGTTTATTCAGCACAGACAGGGCAACAGGCGTAATGCACAGCTAAAATCAGGGTCAGGCAGGCAGTGGTCAAGCACCAGCATGAGGGCATCAGAGGAAAACCAGAGTAGTCAGGATCCAGGCGAGGGTCAGGCACAGGCTGAGGCAGATTGGTGGTCAAAGACAGGCTGGGATCAAGGCAGGCTTAAACAGGAACAGGACTGAAGGAAGTAACGCTCAGAATTGCAGGAGTAAACCGGAACAAGACTTCGCATCTGGGCACAGCCTGAAGCCTCCTTATAAATGTTTGTGGTGATTGTTGAATGAGGGACAGCTGGTGAGGTCTGGGAACAGCAGGCAGAGGCTTATGGGAAATGGAGTGAAGATGAGGCTCAGGAGAGTTTTAGATTTCAGGCGATGGCTCCCTCTGGTGGTCTGAGGGAAAAACAGACTGATTCATGAAAGGTAGGTTGGGGGTGTGAGGGGCTGTAAGCTAGCAGGTGAGAGTGTGAACAAAGAGTTCTCAGTTATGAGTAACAGGAAGGGGGGCGGGATTGCTCCTCACCAACTCCTGCCAATTATGTCCTAGAAAATGACACACTTTTTTTATTTTTGACTAAAAACTTAATCATCAGAATTAAAAGATCACTTGGGACTTGGCAAACCTGGCTCGGGTCTAGGGGGAAAAATACAGAAGGGGACAATAACAAAAACTGGATGCGAGAAGAATAAATGGAATACAATTGATTAAATAAAGGAAATTATGTGTCCTAAAATTAAAGAACAAAATCAAATAATTAGTGCACTGGTCCAAACAAAAAGACAAACCTAAAGAGAATTGAAACCTTGGCCAAACATAAAATAAATCAGGGAGACTGCTGACCTTCTTCATCCAACAGGCCTCTCAAACAATCAAAGAAGTTGGCCTACTGAGCAGAAATGGGATTTCTCTGATAATGTTTTCGTCTTTGTGACTTTTCAGATGACGCCGCACATGGCTGGCATGAATCTGTACAGCAGCAATGAGGCGGTGGGGTACAGCAGTCAGCACATGGGCAGCTCGTCGGCGCCAAGCTCAGCACACATGACAGCACACGTCTGGAAATGATCGCCGTCCATCCAACCAGAACACCTCACACAAGAATGAAAAAGCGACTCATCCTGGAAGAAGAGTTCCCAGTGCAAGAGAGGAAGACACGACGTGAAGATGCTTGGAGATGTTCTCTCCTCTCTGCCCAAATGCTTCCTCTTGGCATATCACCCACAGCCATACTCTGCAGATTTCCATGTTTGCCTTCAGGACATTTTTGTATTCGGACCAAGACAACAGGGTTTAGTGGCATCTGGTTGAAACTCCATTTCTTTCTTTGTGTCAAATTATTATCGAGTTTGGAGTTCAAATGTTTTTTTTTTCTTTAAACCTAGCTCTTAATGTCATTTATTGAAACAAGATATAACCGTCACCCTACGATATCTTATTACAGGCTTTGAATGCATAGATCCCATTAAAATAACAATGCACTACCTAGGTTAAAAAGAGGCCTATAAAAAGTTTTATTACAAAATACACCAACAACAAGTTTTCAAATCCGTTTTATCTCAAATTTAGTTTCAATATTTGTTTTTATCGTTCACACTCTAAGTTAAGCTAAGGTATTTTTTTACTTCCCTTTTTGTCATTTCAGTTGTAATTTCTGCTCCTTTGAATAGAAAACTAAACAACTGTTGTATTTTAGAAAGAAAGAAAATTGAAAACATATCATTTTTGTTATTATTATTTAAGCACAACTTTTGCTACTTACATCTTTGAGTCTTTTTTGGGGAAATATTTCTCACTCGCTTGTAAGGACTTATTCAGTTAGTTGTATTGTAGAAGTTAGCTTATCTTAAACAATCAGGGACATTTAGCTCACATGTGGAGAAATTTTTGTTTTTTATGACTTAATGGTCATTAATATAAAACTTTTCTTGACAAAAATATTCTAATCTACATTCTAATTGGCAGCTAGTTTGCTAATTAACGAACTAGCTATTTATCTGTCATTCTCAATGTAAGATAAAATATGAATATTTTCCCTAAATATTTCAATTATTCTTTCTTTAGCAACCTTTTATTTCTTAAAATCTTTTAGCCAGATTTTAGGAAGAACGACATTTGAAAACATATCATTATTGTTACTATTAATTAAATACAACTTTTGCTACTTAAACCTTAGAATCTTTTTTGGGGACATTTTTCTCACTCATATGTCTAATTTTATAAACAAAAATAATCGAATTAGCTAACTGGAAAGTTTGCTAGCTAGCTAATCAGCTAACTGGCTAATTTGTTAGTTTGATAATTAGCTAACTGGCTAATTAGCTATCATTCTCACTGTAAGAAAACAAAATGTGCGACATGTCCCTGAATATTTCAGTTATTCTTTCTTTAGCAACCTTTTATTTTGAAAAATCTCTTTGACTATTCCCCAAACCATCATCATTTCACAAACTGGAACTGCTGTATAGTTTACTAACTTTAAATGTAGGGTTAGCCTATGTCATATCAAAATTTCAGAGGGCTTCGTCTGCAAAACTATATTCTCAACTTCTAAGTGTTAAAAGAAATCCTCAACCGGATTTTTGGGAGACCAAAGATCAACACAAGCTTTATCGACACTGTACAGTATTTCAATATTCTCCTGGTACCACCGAACTAGTGAACACAGCGTATTGATTGGCTTTTAAGATCCAGTGATGACAAAATGCATGCGTTGTCATTGCAAAAGCGTGCGCACACCTGATGTTAAGAAGCTACCTTGTTCAATAGTGGCCTCTGCTAATGTTGAATGTCTGTAAAGTGAAAGATGAGTTTCGGATTCCTCCACTGAACTGCTTTGAAAGAATGTTTATGTGGTTTAAATGTACTGTATGTTCAAGATTACTGAATGTTTCTTCACGTACATGTTGATCAGTCTTTGACCAACGCTGAATGACCATCCTGAATGTGTTCATGATTGTGCTGGACTTGTGTTTAGTAAACACACCTGGATTTTGCTGCTGTTTTTTTTTTTTTTTTGTTAGTTTTTTGCTGAGCAAAGTGCTCTTGTGTGTTGACTGAATGTTTTCTGGTGATAAATTGATGAATTCAACCAAGTCTTACTATTTGTGTCAAGAGGAATCTTTGAACGAGCAGAAGCATTTCCGCTTTTCTTTTTTATTTACTGTGTTTACAATTGAGTCAGTGCACATTATAAAGCAGCAATCAGTCTATCTCAGTAAATGTTTATATTTCTCCACCTACTATAAATGCATGACACACTTACTGTAAATAAAGCCAGCCTGGTCACTTGTTTTTTTTGTTTTTCTGCCATCTTTGAGACGTTTTGCTGCTTTTCATACCACAACACACAATACCTGCTGTCAAACCAGCAGCTTTTTCTGTCTGTGTCTTTGGGTCCAGGAGTGGTACCGGCAGTCTCGTCTCGGCAGAGAGCAATATAATTATAAAGAATACTTCATCTCTGCACTCTGTGGAAGAGCTAACTCCTGAAAACGCTCTTTTGTCTTCAAGGCAAGCTTGAGTTCGTTCAGTTCTTCTTATTCAAATCTTTGTTTTCTGTGAGCCGATAAATAAAGAAAGGTGTATTTTTCTGTACTTTTCAATCAAGATTTTGTGCATTTTATTCACTCTAATTATACTATTGCACATTATGTTTCTGAACAATTGATGAATCTTGAATGTTCTGTATATACTTCTATCATACTTTGTGACTTTTAGTTTAACGTCTGCACATTTCAATAAAATTTATATATATATATATATAAATATATCTCTGTATGTGTATTAAGTTTATCTATATAAAATACACATTTTGACCCTATATAACCATTCATATCATATTTAATACACATATTTATGAGACTTAAAAAAAGTGTTTTGTCAGCCAATTGTGCAAGTTCACTACCTAAAAAGATCACTGTCATTTCATCATAGGTATACCTCAACTATGAGAGATAAAATGTGAAAAAAAATCCAGAAAAATCGCATTGTCTGATTTTTAAATAATTTATTTGTAAATTATGGTGGAAAATAAGTATTTGGTCAAAAGCAAAAGTTCATCTCAATATTTTGTCAGCAGTCAAACATTTTCTGTAAGTCTTCATAAGGTTTTCACAAACTTGATGATATTTTGGTCAATTCCTCCATGTAGATCTCCTCTAGAGCAGTGATGTTTTGGGGCAACACAGACTTTCATCTTCCTCCAAAGATTTTCTATGAGGTTGAGATCTGGATACTGGATAGCCCACTTCAAGACCTTGAAATAATTCTTCCAAAGCCACTCCTCCAAGGTTTTCACGCAAAATCTGACCATACCTGGCCCCATACCTGGTCCTCTTGCTGATGAACAGCCCCAAAGCATGATGCTTCCACCCCCATGCTATACAGTAGTTATGGTGTTCTTTGGATGCAACTCAACATTCTTTCTCCTCCAAACAGTAGAGTTCTTACCAAAAAGCTCTATTTTGATTTCCTCTGACCATAAGACATTCTCCCAATTCTCTTCTGGGTCATCCAAATGCTCTCTAGCAAACTTTAGACGGGCGTCCACATGTACTGGCTTTAGCAGGGGGACACGTCTAGCACTGCGGGGTTTGAGTCCCTGAGATCCTGAAATGGAGGAGATTCAGTCTTCCCAGCCTGGTGCAGGGTAACTATTTTGGTTCTTGTGTCTTTCGACAGCTCTTTGGTCTTTGCTATAGTGGGTTTTGGAGTGTGACTGTTTGAGGTTGTGGACAGATGTCTTTTATATATAATAACAAGTTCAAACAGGTGCTATTAATACAGGTGACAAATGAAGGAAAGATGATCCTCTTACAGAAGAAGTTAAAGGTCTGCGAAAACTAGAAATCTTGTTGTTTGTAGGTGACCAAATACTTATTTTCCACCATAATTTATAAATAAATTATTTTTAAAAAATTTGATTTTTTTCTCATTATGCCTCTCATAGTTGAAGTACGTACCTATGATGAAAATTACAAGCCTCTCTCAGCTTTTAAGTGGGGGAACTTGCACAATTGGTCGTTGACTAAATACTTTTTTACCCCCACAGTATATCTCAGTATTGTTGAAGCATTTTCTCTCCTGTAGTTCATCATCATTCCACTAGGGGCAGTAGAAGGGCTTTTCCTGCTCATTTCAAAATGGCTACCTCCATGAAATCTCAAAAACACTTTTAGCAGGAAAACATTTGGCTAATTTTAAAAACTTTATGATGAGAATAACAAATCTTTTGTTTGCATTTTATTAAATGACTACTTCCTGAACTGAAATAATGCAACATTTGCTGTTATTAAAGGTAAAAACATGGAAAAATTTGAGACAGTAAGTTAATAAGGAGCATTTTTTCCTGAACAATCATTAATATTTTTGCATCTTAAGCTAACATTGTTGTGAACAAGCACTTACCAAATCACCTATCCTGTCCTAATTGATATTTTATATAGATTAAAAAATGATTTTGATCTTGTGGATTACATGTAAGGGTTAAAAGACATTTAGAATATTCTGTCATTTTTTTATGCCGTAGATTTAACAGGGTTAAAGATAAAAACATCTACATGTGTCAACCATTTATTTATCATCACGTATGGATTAGCTCAATATATGACTTAAAGGTTATCAGAAATTAAAAGAAATACACAATTTTTGTGATTCAAATAAACTTTATTGACTTTGCGTCCAGATGTCAAAGGGCATGCAAATACAGGTTTCCGAGTCAGATTTTTTTTTTCTTTTGTTTTCCTTTTTTTTTTAGTTTTGTTCCATTTTCTTATAAAACTACGTGCACCTTAAGTAATCAATTTCGCAGCGTACAAACCACAAAAATACCAGTTTTACATTATCAAATACTGCACATAGAAAACAGTTACAAAGCACAGGTAAAAAAAATCACAACTCCCTTTTTCTTCGTTGCCATACCCCAGATCTGTGTAGCAGTCGTGTTACGCTTTGCCCCTTTTGCTTTGCAAACACTCTTCAGTGGAAAGTTTAAGGCCAGTTAAGACACGACAACCAACATCAAATTACATGTGCTTGTGGTCCGATAAATCGTGACAAAAATGTTTAAGTCAGATCTCGAGTTGAGTTGTTTTCCTTTTCTCGGTTTGAAGGTTGTGTTGACAGAGCTGAGGGGGCGGGGCCACTTGGAACACTTTGACAGATGACGAACAGGACAAAGTGGCTACATATGAAACGTATGCTGTTATAATCTGCCTTTAGAGACTTTGATGAGAACAGGCAAGCAGCAAAAAAAGCATCTTTGCTGCTCTCGTCAGTATGGCAAAAGGCATGCAGTTTCTAAAAACAATTTGTTCAATTTTGATCAAATCTGAGAGGGTAAATCTCATTGCATGCTTAATAATACCTCCTGAAATTTGAAATCTGGTTATTGATCCTGGTGGCTCAGCTGATCACACATTTCCAGCTCCGGTGACCGAGGAAGAGCGCTGGCACCATTCTGGGCTACAGTCGATAATTATTGCCAGAGGAAGTATTTGATAAAATGTAAAGCTTAACTTCATGCTACGTAAAGATACAGCACTTTGGACGAATCTTTTTCTCGTTGAGTGTCTTTCTATTTGCACTCGTAGAGATTAAATACAAGAGATTCATTCGAGAAACCATGCTGCAAACATCTCCTTGTTCAAAGTACAAATATTAGCTTGATGGACCAGTTTGAGAAGTTCAAATCTGCACTGGGGAGGAAACAGCATCAACACTTTAAAGTCACCGGCAAACAAAATTAATAAAAATGCAGTTTTGCCACGAGGGAGTCATGCTTGTTTCTACTGCAGAGCTGTCCTTTCAGGACACAAAGTATAAGACATATACAGTTTACAGTACAGTTACAGTGTGGGCAATCTGAGACCGACCCGGAAAAGTCAGAGCAAACAGGATGACAGAACAACTGTACCGCCATGGTGACAGGGTTTAGAAATACATTCATAAAACTATACACAAATAGAACCTCCAAGCAAAATACATTTTTCAAAACTCTCAGTTGTGTGCTACTATAGTGAAGCAATGCCTCCCACAACAAATAAGGCCATTGTACACTGAACAAGCCCTCAATTTTTGCAAAAAAATCTAAAGGCAGGTCTAGCCCACGCTGCCTTTCTAACTACATCCTCCTTTCGATAATATCTCTGTCCTTACAAAAATAAAACACACTCTTGGCACAGAAATCATGATGCATGTTGTGCTTTCGGCATGAGGGTTTTTACACGAAAGCAAGCAGGTTGAAGTGGTTTACATTCCGATCACACGGTCCTTTTGTCCATCGATCCCAACGACGGTGAACCAGGAGCTTCTGGTCTTTGATGCTTGAACTCTTTTAAGTGATGCGTGAAAAACCAAACAGACTATTTATTGATTGGTTCTGGTACCATCGTTCTGGTTGATTTCAAAATGAAAAGCTGGTTTTCAAACACAGCACATTTATACACACTGGTGGTGTCGACTTGTTCAAGGGGCCAATTCCAATGAAAAGTCTAAGTAAATGCACGTATATGCATGGTTTGGGCTTACGCATTCAAAAATGTTGTTTGGGTCGCTACGATAATTTTTCAGTCCATTTTGAGTTGAATGCACGCCAAACGTTAAACCAGATGAACTTTGACCAATCAGGGACTCGGATTTGGTAGTGACGTGTCCTTTTCAAAAGATACATCATGATATATCCCCACCGCGCTCAGAGGCGCGTTCCGTCGACTATCTCCAAGGAAGTCTATGCAGTATCAGGCTTCTGCATTCAAAACTCTTGTGTTTACACTAAGTGAGTTTTGGTCTATTGAACGCATGTCAACAGGTTAAATCAGTTGGACTCGGATTTGGCAGTTGCGTATAGATAGTGTCTTATTCAAAAAGAAGGAAGTGCCAACCATTTGAAAATCTTTGTCAGGCTGTTACATGTTGGAGTAGAGCTTAAAAGAAAAGTGATTTGCACCACTTCAACATTTCACACTATGTCTCTAATATCGAGTACATACAGTAGTATTGGCTAATAACACACCTGTGTGAACACCATATATTAAAGTTTGTTCAAGAATACCCGTTTCGTGCGTTCTTTCGTGTTTTGTAGTACTATCCTACATTCACACTGCATTCCGTTGACTATTTCCAAAGAAAAGTCTACATAGTATCGGGCTTTTGTGCTCAAAACTCTTGTATTCATGCGTCGCTAAGTGAGTTTTGGGCTCTTCGAACATAGTCCACAGCCATTGAACGCACATCAACAGGTTGAGCAGTTGAACTTTGACCAATCAGGGACTCGGATTTGGTAGTGATGTATGGATAGTGTCTTTTTTAAAAAAAAATGGAGGTGTCAACC
This sequence comes from Oryzias melastigma, assembly GCF_002922805.2. Taxonomy (NCBI): domain Eukaryota; kingdom Metazoa; phylum Chordata; class Actinopteri; order Beloniformes; family Adrianichthyidae; genus Oryzias; species Oryzias melastigma. The sequence goes on from NC_050522.1 coordinate 7,583,503, forward strand.
ATCTGAAAGGTCACCACTTTAACATTTCGCACTATGTCTCTAATAGTGAGTACATACGCTAATATTGGTTAGTAACAGACCTGTACTTGAACATGCCACACATCCCCAGTGTGTAGTACTATGCTCCATTCACGCCGCGCTCTGAGGTGCATTTTGTTAACTATTTCCTAGTAAAAGTCTTAGTAGCATCAAGCTTCGAGACTCTCATGTTCTCGTGTCGCTAGGTGAGTTTTAGGCTCTATGTACAAAATGCACAGCGATTGAATGTGCGTCAAAAGCTAAATCAACTGAACTTTAACCAATCAGGGACTCAAATTTGGTAGTGACGTTTGGATAGCTTTCTTTTCAGTTCACAGAAATGTAATTCGTTTAAAGATCAATCATTACAGAGACATTAATAATTACAGTTTGTGTATGCGTCCAGACACCAAGTATTTCATATGTCAGATTACAGCTGTGAAACAAAAAGCGTGGAAAACGATTTGCACGATCTTCACTACTTTGACATTTCTCACCAAGCCTGACTACATGCACTAGTATTGGTAGTCCAGTGTGAAGTAGAACCCATTTAACACGTTTTGAACCCACATACCCGGTGCTTACGTAGCATAATGGTTATGAAAAATGTGACTCCAAAATGTTTTCAGTCAATACCCACAAAATCCATCAAAACAGTACAGTGAATAATAAAACATAGATATGCACTACACGTCTGAAGAAAGGCAATACTGACGTTTCTTCTTTTGGTTGCAAGAGAGTCAAGGGTTTGGGAAACATTTGGCAAAGGCTTTAAGATACATCTGATATAGATCAATATACACGCAGTGATCTCAGACACTTTGTTTGAAAAGTAAGCATGTTGGGGGATCGAGTTACAGCAGATGGACGCAATCTCATATAAGCTCCAACACATTTGGACTCACATGGGATCCATTAAAACTTCATAAATATATATATATATATTTATAGTTTACTAAGTGAAAAACATTCAATGGGGATGTTATAGATTTGGAAACTTAATTCAAGTTTCCTTTGATATTTTTTTGCAATTTCTAGACGCTTTGAGGGAATTTTGTGTAGAAACGAAGAGTCCCTATTTTCTCCTCTATATCAAAATAAACAAAAAGTAAATGATAAGATGAAAAAAAATGACTTTATATATGTGCCTGGAGTTCGGTATAAGAAAAGGTTCAGACAGCAAAGCTGAACTCTGACTTTAACTGAACTTTTCTAATGTCCTTTGATTGAAAGGTCAAAATCAGCTTTTATTATAACCTCTAAATGGGATTCATAAATGTCTGAGTATGTTTAAAGAATTCAAAAAAGGGTTGAGCTGTGTGGTTTTAGGTCCTCATGTTTTCCCTTTGTGCAGTAATTTCAAGACAGGAATAAACTTAAAACTAGAGATGAGTGAAACAGTGAATGAAACAAGCACCACATTTGATACAGACGACAGCACTGTTTGAAAAGGCCCCAGTAACCACATCAATTCAAAATGGCAGCAACTTTGAAATATTTACAATGAAAAAAAAATGGACCCAAACATATATTTAAGTATAAAAGTTAAGAATGGCAAAAAAAAGATCTATACTATGTTTTATAATGAGCTTAATTTGATATTTTAAAAACTCAACTAAGTGATTATTTACCTCACAAAACTTGAATGAATGGAAAAAAATCCATTATGAAGGATAAATTTACATTTAAAACGTAAAGCGCTTAAACAAAATACTTCTGAGAAGGATATTCAAGTAATAATACCTTACTTTTAATGATGAAAAAGACAGACTCTTGTTTTAGGCCAGAAAAACACACTGTCAAGGGAACTAGTGCATTTAAAAAATAAATAAATAAATAAATTCCTATCAACTGCAGTTAAAATTTATTTTTTATGCAGGGAACAATTGAACTTTTATCAAATGTTTGATTTATTTTAATGGTTTATACATTGTCCCGTTACTTGCTTATGTTACCTTTTATAATTTAATTTTGAAAGAGGAAATACTGTGGAGTAAAATTTCAACCAAAACTCTCACACGAGTATATATCAAACTCCACGCACGCAATAAACGTTCCACGGGTGTAAGACTACGGCAAGCCGAATGGGTCAAAAATTGCACAGTTTTTCATGGTTAATACACTGTTTTTTTACGGCGCTTTTCCTGCCGATTATTGACCCCTTTGGCTTGCCATATCCTATGACCTCTACTGCTTGCTGGTGAAAAGTATTCTTATGCTCCTAAAACTAGTTCCACCCCCACTGTGTCTCATTCGTTTTTTAAATTAAAACTAAAAAATGAAAAGATGGGAAAAAGGACTAATTTATTTCTTTATTGAGTTCTGTAACTACTTCTAACTAACTGTAGAAAAACAAATATTTTTGATGTTCCTATTTGAGCTACACAGCCTTCATAAACTACTTCCGGATAACCCTTATGTCTAAGAAGAACTCCTAGTAAATGAATTTGATCAATTAACATGTGTTTGCTTCATTTTTGATTTAAAAAAAAATGGGAACATCAAAAATTATTTGACGATACCTTTATTACGACGGAGTGTGTAGGGCCACTATTAAAGAGAAAATTAAACAAAATATGAGAATCCAGTTGCAAAACTATAAGAAAAAAAGTCAACCATTTACAAGAGTAAAGGTGTACGATTACGAGAAAAAAGTTAACAATATATAAAAATAAAATTGAAAATTTATAGTTTAAAGATTCACAATTTTACGAGAAAAAGTTATGCTTTTTATAAAAAGTCTTAATTTCATGAAATTAATTTTTAATAAGTAAATCCCATTTTTTCTGAATTGTCTCTAACTTATAATAAACTATTTAATGTCGAATTGTTTTTGTTAAAAAACATTTAAAACACAAAATATGGGGTTTTATTTGAAGACCCAGGACTTTCTTCTTGTTAAGTTACAACTTTTTTCTCAAAACTTTAATGATGTAAAACTTTTTTAAAACAATTTTATGACTTTATTCTTATTTTTATTAATATAATTAAACACTTTAGCACATTTGAAACAAAGTAAGAACTAATGTAAATTATTAAAACATCTCTTAATGTGTCTTTTTAATAAGAAAAAGGATGGCCAAACTGAACTGTTCATAGTTTTTCATCGTAATTAATAATTTATTAAAATAAAAATGATAAAATAATTCTTAGAGAAAAATTTTTATTTAAGAAATATTTTGAATTCCACTTTTTGATGCAATAAGCTGCCATTTACAATTTTAAGGTGGCTCCTGGGGGGCACAAATACTATAATTAAAAGTCCAATACAAGAGGTTGTGTGAAGTTGTTCCTGCATAAATACAAGATTAATCTAATGTTAAGTTTACTGTTAGTTTTAACTGGATTTAAACCCTTACAAAAAAGCATCTAGTGACAGAAAATCTTAATCAAGAAGAGAAAGTTCAGCCAGAACAGCTGACAGGTCTCAAAAAGCTTGGACGTAAAATTATTTTAAAAAATGAAGTTTGTCGTTAATTGTCTCTTTTGAGTAAAAATGGTATAAATATCAAATATTTGAACACTTTTTACACATTTGTGTTAGACTGTATTTAAATAAAAAGTTGTTTTTATGAATAAAGTGTAGATGATGATGAGCAGATGAAAAAGAAGTGCAGCATCTTCATAACAAACTTAGAATTTAAAATCATAATAATATTTTCATGCAAAGTTACTAAAATGTGCAACGCAGGTAAAAAAAAAAATTAGACAAGGAAGTGCTTTCTTACTAATCAATAATTTTTACAAATTTACAATAAAGTGCGATTCAAAAACAAACTGTAATGCTTAACAAAATATAAATTAGAGCTCTAAAGTTTATTTTATTGACATATTGCACCTGAAACAAGGAAAGCTACCATCAAATGGCAGGTTACCAACTAATACTGGCATATTAGTAAGAGATTAGAGAGAAGGGTTATGTCTACGCCGATACAGAGAAGTGCTGACTCACCATCTCCCTTCCTCCTTCATCAAACAGGAAGTAGAACTCATGACGGGTAACTCAACTGGAGGTCCGAGCAAAGCCAAAGTGCTGGTAACAGAGTGTGCAACAGATGATCGCCACTGAAACCTTACTTTTTTTTCCTTTTTCCAAACAAAAACCGAGCAACAAGAGCGCTCCGATCACATAGAGCAAGGAAATAAAAAATACTTGAAAATATCTCGCAAGCAAAACATGCAGCTTATTCAAATTATTATTCAAATATAATGATATATAAGTATTTATATTTGACATGTATGTATTTATGTATAGGTCTACACATAGATACACACACTCTGCCCTGTAAAAATGAACAGCAGTGCTGCTACCTCACATGACAGCCATCATGTGGTTTTCCTGTGGGTTTGTTCGTGTGTTTGTTCTAAGTTGAGTGGAGAATAAATCTTTTTTTTTTTTTTTTGCATTACATCTAAGTCATAGACTCTGCTACATTTCAATCATTTATATTGAATGCTAGTTCACCAACCACCTATAGGAATAAGAACAACAATAACAATTGCTTTGGTTTTTAAAAAATAAAGTTTTTCTTCGTCGTTTGGCATAGAGAGTTTAGAGAGCGGCGCCGGGGATGTGCCCTGGATGAGTCGTGCCACGGATGCGTGGGAAGTTGGAACGCAGGCTGGCACCTGCCGAGTCCTGGTGTGAGATGCTAAAGTGTGTGAAAGTGCTACATAAAGCGTGTCAACGTTGTGTTATTTTGTGAAAGTCTGAAATCAAAAAAAAAAAAAAAAAAGACAACAAAAAGTTGTGTATCTATGGAGGGTTGGTGTGCGGTTGTACCTACGCCTGTGTGTGCTTCAGATACAGTCGGTGTGTATATACAGCATGAGTGTCTGCCTGTCGGGGGGTTCGGTGTGTCTAAGTGCATGAGGGGCTGGTGGCGCTCTCCAGAGAGGACTGAGAGAGGCGTCTGGTGAGGGGTCCGATGCTGGGGTCTGCCAGAGAAGAGGTAGGGAACAGCTTGTACCAGCCGCTGACTGTGGCAGACAGGTCCAAGTCCTCCAGGAGGATCTGGGCCATTCCCATGAAGCACTTGTGGTCCATTCGCCCGTAATCCCCCCATACGATTACCTGGGGATAAAAACAAGGGGGAAATCAACTTTTGTTGGTTTGAAACACAACACATGAGAGCCAATCTTTATTTAAACCCTATTCTTTTACATGACAGTTAGCTTTATTATTCAATGACTTCAAGAACGCATTACAAACACTTCCCTTTATGGAAAATAACATTTTTTTTATCTTAATCTCTTCTCTCTAAGTATATCTCCTGACATGACCAGGCTGCAGAATTCAACGTGCAGAACCCTAAGTCTACCAAACAAAATCTTTTTCAAAGTTCATTAAATTAATTTGGCTTTATTTTCAGTCGAACCAAGTTGTATTCTTAAGGGTCCAAATCTGAACTTTTAAATGTGAAAATCTGAACTTTTTAAGAGATCATGTTTGTCAGGTGTCTTATGCAGCAGCTTTTAAAAAATAAACATAGGATTTGAGTGTTAATGTGTAAAAAATGGTATATTAGAGGATCTAAGATTGTGCTGAAAAGCAAACAAAGAAGATTTTAAGAAATAATCACCTTTTTCAAGGAAGTCAGCATAAATGAAATTCCAGTTATTAGTCTAAAAATATAATGGAGTATTAGGACCTACCAAAAAAAAGTAATAATTCTAGTTCTTTTTCAATAAATGTACAACTTTTTATCCTGTAAATGTATGAGACTTAAAGTCTTAAATAAAAAAAATAAATCCAAAATTTGTTTGTACTAATACTCAGTCATAAAATGATTATCAATTCATTTTTTATTAATTTTTAATGCCAATTTTTTGCTTCAAAATATGCTATAAAAGCAGCTAAAGTCTCAATATGTAACAAGTAAGAATATAAATAAATAAACAACATTTTATTTGGACAGAATAAAAATGAAAATTAAAAATTTCTGCTCGAGATAACATCTTAAAATTTAATGTTAAAATTATTGAAAAGACAAGAAAGAACACATTTGTTCCTGCCAACTTAGTTAAATAAAAGTAGAAACTCAAAATAGTGTAAAAAAGGAGAACGTGTTGCGACTGACCTGTAGGACTTTGCCCTGAGGACTCTCATCGAACAACAAAGCCTGCTGGTAGGTGGGGTCCAGTGTTTTCTTCACTACTTTGGTTTTCTTCTTGGCCAAACAAACTCCATTCTCCAACACATACACCTTTACATACGTTGCTTAACAAAAGAAAAAAAAAAAAAAAAGGTATATTTTTGTCGGTGTAATTCAATGAAAGCTTCCGTTTGTGGGATTGGTACCTGGTATGTTCTTGGAGCCCGGTTTTGGGGTGAGTCCTCTGGCCTGATTGACTTCCACCTCTAGCTGCCCGCCTCGGTCAACCATGCCGACATAAACGTCCCCTGAAGAAGGAAACGAGCAGAAGGAAGAAGATGAACGGCCCTGCAGACCTGACCCAGGGATGCAGTGGAGAAGGAGGAACAGCAGAGGGCCACGTGGAGCTGCAGGGCTGCCTGAGGCAGCTGGGATGAAGGAGCTGCTCCATTTTTTCATAACACTGACCTTTACATAAAAGATTTACACCAAATACAAGAATAGTTTCATCGGTGCTGAGTTCAAGTACAATATAGTAACGTATGTTTAGATGTAAATGTACAAAAACCCAAAATTTGTATGTGAAAATTGGACAGAGCCCCTCAAGGAACTTCAAAGTAAAAAGAAAAATTGAAATAAAATTGAAATAATAATGTATCTGGTGAGCCCCAATACTATCTAGCAAGCACCAGTTACTGTATCTGGTGAACAGCAATACTATCTGGTGAGCACAAGTTACTATCTGGTGTGCACCAGATACTATGTGGTGAGAACCAAACTATCTGGTGCACACCAGATGGCATTTTTTTTTTTTTTTTTTACTTTGATGTCCCGTTAGGAGCTCTGTAGACTTGATGTTCATGTTTGGTTTCTTATTCACAAGAGGGTCACATTTTTTTAATATTTTTTATCAGAGTGGAATTGCATAAAATATGCTTTATTGTAGGGCTGGGTTGAAAAAAATCGATTAACTGATTTGAATCGATTTAAGCTTTACTGATGAATAATCGATCCACAAAAGATAAAAATCGATTTAGCACATAAAGCTAAAGTTCGCTAGCTTGATGCAAATGTTCAAAAGAATTTCCCATTATACAGCTAAGGCTAATGCTAAGTCCACCAAAAAACGATACATTGCTGACAAAATGAACATCTTTATTTACTCACAGGCATTAATTTTCCAAACTCTTTTAAGGAAATGTTTTTTAAAGTAACTATTAGTGGTCTAAAACATCATTTTCTTCCCTAATACTGTCATCTTCTTCTTGAATAAGGTGCACTTCTATACCACGATCGCCACCTAGTGGCCAAACGGAAACGCCCTCCAGGAGAAGCAGAACAATGTTTACAATGTTAATGATCTGAACATTTTTGTTAAAACTTCTCCTTTAGAGAATCTATGAAACACTGTATGATATTAACAATCTCATTATTTTACTAATAAATTGTACAATATGTGAACTGTATCAGATTAATAAATTAAATAGTAATTTTTTTTAATATATTTCTAAACAAATGTGTATAAATGTGTAAACTTAAAATTGAATTGAATTGAATCAAAAGAATAAAAAAAAAAATCGGAATCGAATCGAATCGTTTCTAGAATTCATAACTGATCCCCAGTCCTACTTTATTGTCATGCAAAATTACTATAAGATTACTTTAATACTATGCTCACACCAAGAATGAACAAGCAGGGAGGGGCCTCTTCCTCTTGTTCTTTTTCTACTTTTCACTAGCGCATGTCTGCCACCTACAGTTAGAAGAAGCTTTGTGTAAAATGTCCAAGTTGTGCCAATCTGGTTAATCTTGCTCTAGGTTTTTCTTTCACAGCTCTATTCCAATATATAAAAGACTTTGTGTCATAGAATTACAAATGAACACAAAGCGCATTTATTAATTTCTCCTTCATTATCAATTTTGAGATGGTTGACAATTCCATGAATAAAAGGGGATGCTATTCTTACATCACTACCAAATCCCAGTCCCTGATTGGTCAAAGTTTGTATGTAAAAATCGTAGAAATTGTGTAACTATGCGTAAATGTGAGAATTTTGAATCCTGAAACACACATAAGCACGTTTTCATGGACATTTCATAGGAAGTGACCACGTTTCCGAGGGCGATGTGAACACAGCTGCACAGTAAATGTTGCTCGTGCTGCCAGCTTACCCATAGGGGGGGTAGCTAGCGTCTGCCTGCCTACAATCTGAGCAGGGCCGAGTCCATCCAGGAAATCACTGAACTGGCTTTCAGGGCCGAGGCGTGTGGTGGGGAAGACAAACCTGAGGGGAGGAGGAAGTATTATGATTGGGAATGGATTCATGTTTCATTTGGATGGATGTTGAGGGATCTGGCCGGGTACGCACGTTCCATCTGAGCTGTTTGAGTTGGTGCTGCCGTCAGTGGAGTCCTTGCTGCCCTGCCGCGTCACCCGGTTCCTCATCTCCACGGCGATGCCAGTCTCTGTGCTCCTTCGGATGGTGCTGCGGAGTTTCTTTGTTCCACCATCTAAAAAAAAAAAAAGAACACAGAGGTGACTTCTTTAAGAGCCTTTATTACATCAGGATAATCCAGTAAGTATGACAACCAGAGGAGATGGCTGATAAAGAAGTTATAGGGAGCCAGCTGATGCTCAGTAAGCCACTTGTGGAGCAGAGGCCTGAACACAGGACCTATGAAATGATCCTCTTGTTCTCAGCTGCCCTTCGGACATCACAAACATCTCATTGGTACCCTCTCTAAAATGGACTATCCCTAAACTTCCAACATTTGAATTGAAACAATCTCCTTCACATACTTCCTTTTTGGTCGACAAATTGTGAGGCAGAAACATAAACAAACTGGATGCATGATAAGCATTGTGGGCGGTAGGAAAGCGAAGACGCAAAGCGAGAGGACAGGAGGGTTAGTGGAGGAGAGTGTTTAAGCTTTACAACTCTGCTGACGCGAGGAGAAAGGAACTTTGGAGCAGCTAACCTCAGAAGAAGCTTACAGGACATCATCCACTGTAATGCCTCTGTGAGTTATCATGCTGGAACAGTGGCGGGGCACAGCCAGAGGGATTTTAGATGGGATGTGGCTCTGTTTCATTAGAAACTCCTAACAGAGCATTCCTCCAGTATCTGTCAAACAGTGTTACCACAAGAGCTGCAGATCCACAGAGATGCCAGCAGATATTGGGATACAATATATGCACGATAACTGGAGGGGATTGCAGAGAAATACATACTCTGTGTTGTAAAAAACATTTAGTGTTTGAATTCTTCAGGATATAGACATGAAAAACTATTGACATCTTCAAATTAATTGTGCATTTCATTTTCTTTTTCCTTCGTTTTAATAAAATATTAATATAACTTTTAAATATTCATTAACTTTGTCTAAATTTGCGCATATCAATTCTAAGCAAAAGTGTTACTCTTGAAATTTATTTTATTAAATACACAGTACTTGTGTATAAGTATAAGTATGGCAAGTCTTCTATAGATCATGTATGTGTAATGCACACTTATTTTGACAAAATTGGAACATTTTTAGTCTAAATTATAGGCAACAGATACTATATAAAAAGTAAACTTTTAGGTAGACGTAGGCCCAATCCCCATTCTTCCCTTCTACCATTCCAATTGAAGGGGCATTTTTAGTTATACTGATGTCCAAAATATATTTTTTAAGTTCCCATCCTCCACATAGCCCTCCGCCGCGAGGGTAAACCGTGTTGTGCTGTACCGCGGAGGAGGGGCGCTTTTTTTCACGTGGGTACGCTCTGAAGCACAAAAGTTTACATTTAAAAGACTTTTTGTTGTAGCATGACATTTTTAAAGGTATAAAACAGCTGTTGTTATGTATATTCAAGCGCAGAAAGCTCCGCGCTAAGGCTTATTGGAGGTGTCATTGAGCGAAAGTGATGTCTAAAATATGAGACACTATTTTGTTATAACTTTCCGTTTGGAGGGCTAAAATAGGGGAAGGGAGAAGGTAAGAATTTAGATTGGGCCAAAGTATACTAAGAGGGATTACTTTTAGTTAATGGGACATTTTGTTTGATCTTTTTAAAGGATAAAAATACGTAATTTTTTTATCTAATAATCAACAGAAATTGTGAAATACTGCACACCAAAATATTAAACTGGTAAATGGTTGAAATTAAAGCAAATGAAGCAGAAAAATTTAAAAATGGAGAAAATTAACGTTAAAAACCAACAGGAAAACAGGAAAATAGAAATCTTGTTTTCTTGTATTTAATACAACCAGCAAAACATCATGTAACCATATGCCATATGTACCATATGTATGCTTTTTTAGTATACCAAAAAAGTCAAGAAAGGGAACTTATGTATTAATTAAAGACTTTATTTAAATAAACTTTATTTAAATCAACAATACGTTTTTTATTGCTTAGATGCAATTGTCTGTAAGAATAAACAATAAAATGGAGTGGTTACAATTATAAAACATTATTTACATAGTCACCATATATATATATATATATAAGTAGTAATAAAATGCCAAAGTCACTAGTAAAAGAGGTAGACGGTCAGATAATGTTCTCTGATTGGGCAGTTTCCTGAACAAATTGGGCTGATTTTTACTCCACTTGGGCTGTTTTTTTTGCCCAATCTGGCAACCCTGCAGACAGATAGACGCTGCGCTTCCATGAAAAATTCAAGCTCTTAACTGTACGTAGTAAAGAAAAACTGCATCGAAAGTATTGCAAGTATTGATCTAATTACGTTAGTATTGATGCTTGACCTTGGTATTGAAATTATCGATAATCAAGTCAAACGCCCACGCCTAGTTCTTAGTGTAGACAGCTTAAACAAAAGTCAAATGATTATACATTATTATATAAATACAGTGAAATAAATAAATAAAATTGGTGAAATCAGAGGAAGCTCTTTAAAGTGGATTTCCTTTTTTTTTTTTTTGTAATGTTCTCTCTCGTTCAAATAAACCGATAGGATGACAGTCAGTTCCTTTTGAAGTGGGCAAACCTACAAAATAGGTCAAATACTTCACTGTCTCCTCCACTGTCTTTTAATAAACTTTGGTTATTTCTAACTAAGTTATTTACATTAAAACAATAAGATTTGTTGGAAAAAAAACATAAAAAGAGCTTGGCCTGTCACATTTACACAAGTTTGCTGCTTACAGTGTCTTCATGTAACCATTCTGGGTAAGAGGTCAGAGTTCAGCGATACAGAAAGGCTCAAAGTCAGTCCTATTTTTTGCTTAACTTCCAGCAGAAGCTGAAAATTCTTCATTGAATTTTCTCATTTTCATGCAACAAGTTCACTTCCTTAGCTTTTCTGGAGCATCTGCACGGCAGAGCGAGAGCTGTGGTTGCAGCCCGCTCTGCTGCAATGTAAAAGCTTAAACAGCCTAACGCTGCAATGAAGTCCTCGCAGACTTTTAACAAGCTGCAGCCCATTGTTGCCGGGTAAGAACACGCCCAGGTAGAGCCGATCCACTTTGCTAAGCCAGAGCAGTGTCATTAAGCATCCTCGCCACGCCTCTGTCGTTGTCGTGACAACCGTGGATACCCTGCATCATCGCCGTCACTATGGAGACCGGCAAACGCAAACAAAGCCGCTGGATGAGCCTTGGGGAGTTTTCGCCGATGAAGGAGGTGGCTTTGAATAACGGGATGAAGAATGACGGCAAAGTGAAGACAGCAGCTGAAGGAGGGAAGGGAGAAGATGATAATAATGGGGTCTCATGGGTGTTTGGGATGAGGAGAGGAGCACAGCCTTCTGATGTGTTCTATTTATAATCCTGCAGTCAGGAATATTTCACACACTCGTTTACAGAAATGTGTCTTTATAGAAAAACTCCACCGCTAATGCCACCTGAGACAACTGGTGACATGCCAGTCTCATGTCCAATATTCATAGATTCATCCACAGAGCTAGCCTAACATTGGAGCCACAGAGGCCACTCCAACCATCTGTAAGAAGGTGTTCCTCATAATGAGTGAAACAAGATGCTGAATCAGTCAAATCCTCCTTCCCACTGGGTTCATGAGGACTTCAAACGACCAAGAAACTATTTATTGAACTTCAGCAGCACACTTGTTCATCTTTTGTCTGCCGGCCTCTCCCCACTCATCAAAACAGCCCCCCTGCCGTGGTGCGAAACAGTGATCTCTTCCTTCCTATTTAATCCCCTCCTCCTCCTCCTCGTCTGCACTCTCCCTCCATCCGTTTCCATGGCGATGCCTTCTGCATTGCACCAAGAGCCCCGGCTGCTATGTTCACTCATAACGCCTTTTCCAATCATTTCTGGGTCTTTAATTTTTATTTGGTGCTTTTCATAATTTTCAAACAGCCATAAATTTATCTTTTTTAATATTTCTTGTCTGATTGATGCTCATTATTTGACACTATTTCTTCTAGCAACTTTTCTTTTTTTTTACCTCACAGATGATTTTGTAGGCCATTCTATTATTCCTTTTCTCATAGATTTTTTTATTTTATTGTATTAGCTGTTCATCCAACACTTTTATGCTACTATAAATCATCTAATAACAAAAAAAATGATTTAGTATTTATTGTGTTTTTCCCCAAAATTGTATATATAGAACAATTGAAACAAATACAAATTCATAGAAGGAATCGGAGATCGATGTTTTGTGAAGAGTAAAAATACAGACTGAGCAGTCGAACATTTAAACTTTCCTGTTTGTTACTCATGATGAGTAATATCCTGACTTGGAAATATACCCAAGGTTTGCACAAATGTGTTCAAATGTTTTTTTTTTTTTTGTCAGAAAAAAAATAGTAAATATGCAAGTCACATGATTAAAAGTCACAGGATAACAAGTTGTGAGTAAAAACAAAAAAGGAGGGAAAGGAAACGAACAAAAGTGTTAAAGACGGACAGGATGAATAGCTTCAGTGGTGAGAATTAATTGCAGGGAGGGAATAAAGATAAGTGGGATCAAAAAAAGGGCCAACAATGCAGAAAAGATCCTGAACACAAACTCAGACATGGCTTCAGTGTGTGTGTGTGGGTGTGTGTGTGTGCATGAGCCCAGCAGATCATTAAAGCTGCTCTGACATTTGGAGGGAGCACTGATGAAGCCTCTCATTATGTGCTGTAATATAGAATGCTGTTTTTAGACTCCCTGACTGCAGCAACATGCCGGCTGGATGCATCGGTGACGGCAACGATCCTCCATGCATAGCAACAGTAACCAGGGACGGGTGTTGGAGATGAAAGATCTGTTGTGGTATCTTTACCGCTGGACCCTGGCTAAATTTGGACCTAGGTAGAAACCCAAGTCAGACCTAAGACTGAACAGTCTAATTCTACACTCCAGAGACAACCCTTTCACCAAGGTATGAAACCTGATTGGTTGATGAAAATCTATCAAATTAGTTCAATTTTATTGTACATTTAAGGGCGCTTTACTAAGGACATTGGGGAAAAAAACTGAAGTCGTTTTTTTTTTGGTTCAGTCCTTCCCAGTTTTGCCTGTAAAAGCTGCGGTCTTTAGTATTTTCAGATGGAGGTGATGGTACAAAGGCAGACTCAAAACCAGAGAACAAAAATGGGTCATTCAACCAAAAGAGTAAAATCTCCTGAATATTCAACTTCATTTATGATTCCAGTTCAATAAAGAATTTATATAGACATTTACTTATTCCAAGTTAGCATAGATTAATCGTAAGCGACTTTATTCAATTTATTGCATCTTTCAAAAGTGTTTTTTATCAAAACTCAATACTATTTTGAAACCTTGTTTTAAGCTGTGGTGACCTCAAAAGAGATAAGCCGAAAGGTGAAGAAGAAGTTTTAAAAGAATATTAATCATATACATTAACTTACCTCAGAAAAAGAGTCGGTGTAGAAAAAATAAACTTTATATTTACCGGTATATATAGAGAGTTAATTTATGTACGTACATAACCTATATATATACCCTTTGTATTATATTATTCCTTGAGTTGAAACATCTAACATCTAATAAAATGCTGGGGATGGGAATTTCACTCATGGTGAAATCGCCTATGTAAAAATGTCGATACTATCCAGGTTGATGGATGCAAACATGATGCTTCAACCAAAGACAGACTTATATTGCCAGTTTGTTGATAACTCAGCACAAATATGGATTTACAGAGTTAAGATATAATTTTACAAGTAATAAGTGAACATTTCGATATGCAGAATGTCTTATTTCCAAGGCTGTAAATGTAGTCATTTTTGTATATAGTGCAGAAATAGCTCTATATTAATTTTCTTGGGACTTGTATGCACAGAATAGACTGACCTGAAGCATTTAAGATATTTATGGTATTTTGAGATTTGTCTTACTGTCTGGAGAGAATCATTCATATTGAAGCTTTGGCGCAATTTCAATTAGGAAGGTTCACTGGGCCACTCATCAATTAAGCCTTCACTCTGAACCAATAGCTAAATAGCCCACCTTCCCTTCTTAACCAATCACAATCACATTTTGGTTTTTGAATTTATGAACATTTATTTATCTTCATTCTTGACAATTTGCTCCTCCATCCTGTTCTCCACCTGGAACAATCTTCTGTCATGGTCTGGCCCTCAACCACCATCCCCTTTAAGGCTCTGAGATTCGCTTATCTATGGTCTGAGCTTATCCCACACACACAAGACGTCATTGTCCCAGAACCAAACCGCAAAATACTGAGGAATCATTTCATTTTTACAGTCACATATTCAAAAATGCCACGCACAGTGGTCTAAATGCACGTTTTTCATCAAATTCAGCAGAAAAATTTTAAATTATGACTGGACGATTTGGGGGAAATGCCATTGATGCAGCACAAAACCCACAGCGACTTTGGGGGGGCATATTGTAAAAAGAAATGATCATGTGTGCTCAAAATCTGAGTTCCAGTGCTGCAGAATGTCCTCCTTTTTTCTGGGTGACTGGCAGCTGGTGCTGACTGTTACCTGACTGCCGCCTGACTGCTGCCTGACTGCCGCCTGACTGCTACCTGACTGCCGTCTGACTGCTACCTGACTGCAGCCTGACTGCTACCTGATTGCTGCCTGATTGCTGCCTGACTGCTGCCTGACTGCCGCCTGACTGCTACCTGACTGCTGCCTGACTGCCGCCTGACTGCTACCTGACTCCTACCTGACTGCTGCCTGACTGCTACCTGACTGCGACCTGACTGCTGCCTGACTGCTGCCTGACTGCTGCCTGACTACTCTGCCTGACTGTCGCCTGACGGCCAGCTGACTGCTACCTGACTGCTGCCTGAGTGCCGCCTGACTGCTGCCTGACTGCTGCCTGAGTGCCGCCTGACTGCCGCCTGACTGCCGCCTGACTGCTGCCTGACTACTGCCTGAGTGCCGCCTGACTGCCCCCTGACTGCTGCCTGACTGCCGCCTGACTGCTGCCTGACTGCTACCTGAGTGCCACCTGACTGCTGCCATCTAAATTAATGAATTATTAATTAATTAATTAAGGGGCGGCTATGGTGCAGCAGTAGGGCGGTCAACTCCTGATCGGAAGATTGCGGGTTCGCTTCTCGTCTTGCCCGCCCGTGCGTCGAAGTGTCCTTGGGCAAGATCCCTAACCCTGAATTGCCTCTGGTGGAAAGTTGGCGCCAGTGTTCGGCAGCGGAGCCACCACCAGTGTGTGAATGTGTGTGTGAATGAGTGAATGGGTCTATGACTATGAAGCGCTTTGGGCCCTCGAAGGAGGGTAGGAAGCGCTATACAAGTATACGCCATTTACCATTTACCAATGACCATGCCAACAATTTTTAAAAAATCGGATGGTGGCATGATATATCTTGAGATTTTGCCAATGCCTCCCCAGTTGTATTAGTGACTGCAGAATCACTAATCAATCTTTACTTGCATTCATAAGATCTCTCCTTTTTCAACTGATGTTATAACATAACACTACAAAGGGGAGTTTTCACTAAACTATTTAAATCACGTTGTTTGTTTGTCTTTTTCTGCTTGAATGTAAAAATTCTTTGATACTTTTGGTGTTTGTGGTTTGTTTGTTCTGAGTTCACGCTCATCAAAAAGGAAAGAGGAGAAGTAGGCTGATTATTCTCACTCAGGACAAGCTTTGGTAAATATGTCTAGAAACTGCCAGGATGTCAATCAGTGACTCAATAAGCCACACTGCCTCTTGTCTAGCAGCGGTTAATGACAGAGATAAAGAATAATCCAATTCCGATTTAATTCCACTTGATTATCTCAGGCTGAGGCAGATATCTAAAAGTGAGAAAGTGCCCATCGGAAAACTGGATGTCTTCAGATGAGATGGAGTCTTGTGTGTTTTTCAATACATTTTCAGAAGGAACTTTAAATAGGTTACCAAGAGAGCAGGGAACATCTGAGGTTTGCATTGCTAAATCTCTTTGAACTGTCTAGTTTTAAATTGACTCAAAAAAAATGTTTCTGTTGAAATGAAATATTCATATTTCCTGCTGACTGACTATTTGCAGATGTAATGCTTTCAGGTCAAGAAAAACTCTCCAAACAAACAAATGTTGCTGAAAGCACCCTAAGAGGTTTTCGCAGTGTTACAGCAGCTAATTTATAATCAATCAAATTAGTTCAGAAGGAAGTGAGCGTGTGCAGGTTGATGTTTTCCAGCGATTTTTGAGGCCGCACGTGTGTTGAGTTGCGGCTGAGTGATCCTGTTTGTGTGCTGGCTCAGCTGGCGGGGTTTGGTGAAAGCTCTCACACGCTGTGCAATTAAACAAAATGCACCAGGATTGTGTTGATAGATGCTGTTTTGACCTGACCTTGGCAGAAAAACACAACAAGAATTTCCCCAGATGACCACAGGGGGCAGAATCTGAAAACTAACTCGAGTTGATGATTTCAAACAAGAAAAACCAAAGGCTGCACTGTGGTGTAGTGGTTAGCACTCTTGCCTCACTTCAAGAAGGTGAAGGTTTGACCTTTCGATGGACCTTTTGATGGGTTTTCTCTGGACATTACAACTCCCTCCCACAGTCTAAAAACATGTTTTTTAGGTTGATCGGTGACTCTAACTTGCCCCAAGGTGATTCTAAATTGCCCAGCAATGTGCTGCTGTCTTGTTCATGGTGTACCCCAACAGTAGCTGGGATAGGCTCCAGTAACCCCATGACCATGAAAGAGATTCACAGGTTGTCAAGGCGGATGGTTAAAAATCGAACAAGTGCAGCTTGGGAACTTTTAATTGGTTGGATGCTCACTTGTATTGAGAAGTTGATTAAATACAGGACTACCAGAACACTAGTACCAACATGGAAAAAAGGAGGAACAACAGCCACACAGAAGTTGATGAAGAGCAATAAAAAGTTGTAAAAAAAAATGCCTAATCTAACAAAATGAGCATCAGATCAATACATCTGTGTCTTTTAAATGATTATAGTTAGAATATTTTTTGTGTATTCAACTGTCTCCCATTTTATAAAACGTAATTCTAAACAAACAAACAAAAAATGTATTTAACCTATTTATAATTAAAATAATTCAAATAAAATAGTATAAAGTTTGATTTTCTTGGTCAAAACGAAACCACAAGAGCTCAGGAAGTTTTTTTTTTCCATTTTTTTTTAAAGTGCTAAAATATAATTAATTTACAAACTAAAATAAAATCAATTTATAATTGATTGATTTAAGTAGTTGGCATCGTGTATATCATGTAATATATATATATGTGTGTAATATATATCATGTAAATGTAAATTTTTAATTTACATAGAATGAGAGTTTTTATAAAGTTTTCATCATCAGAA
This sequence comes from Oryzias melastigma, assembly GCF_002922805.2. Taxonomy (NCBI): domain Eukaryota; kingdom Metazoa; phylum Chordata; class Actinopteri; order Beloniformes; family Adrianichthyidae; genus Oryzias; species Oryzias melastigma. Next base: position 7,601,360 of record NC_050522.1, read on the forward strand.
CACAGCGGATTCATAAACAGTCTTTGTTAATTGTTTATATTTATCAGGTTTGTACTTCAGGAAATCTGTGACGTCATATCTGCCTTTAAAAGAAGAAAAAGTCGTGACCATTTGTCCAAACTGCTTCAATCAGCCACATCCAGAAAGGCAGTTATAGAAAAAGTCTGTTGAGAGGTTATAGTGTGATCATCACAAGTACACTCTGCTTTGTCCGCACATTGCTGAGTCTCTCAGCGCTCTCAGCAGAAGTACAGGAGGCCTGTAAACTCACTATCAGTGGTACTTCACACCTCCATGACACCCCACATGGACTGTGCCCCGGCTATCAGCCGACAGAAGACCTCATGTGGTGCTGATCGCTGCTGGTGTGTCAGGAGATGCAGCAGTTAGCAAACTTTGTGATTAATCTATTTGGAAAAACCTTTGAGTAAAATATAAATATTTAGGGGCTGCAACAAATTTGATAAACCCACTAATTCATTCAATAACTTTTCAAGTCTAATAGTAATAGAGAAGCTTTACAAAGACAATAAGGAAGCGTGGTAGCTTAGTAAGAACCCTTCAAAAGCTGATTTTAAGGATGTCTCATTTTGGTGACTCGTGGTGAGGAAAAATAATAATCTGGTTCAAATTTATTGTGATAAAACAGTTATTACCTTGAAGCGCAATTTAGACTGTTGCCATGTCTACTTTCAGTGTTTTTGGTCCAGGAATTTACACCTTTTTCAATCTATATTTTTTGTTTTTATTTTGAAAAGGTGACTCCTCCAATTGGAAGCTCTCCAAAAAGCGTCAGCCAGGATTTTTTAGCTATGTTTCAAGCTGCGCCCTAGAATAAGAGCTAGAAGTAGGACATGAATGAGTCATGTTGAAACTCTTCCAATATCTAAAAATGCAGAGTTCTCTTTTTAGTCCCCTGCAGAAAGACATTGATTGGAAGAATATTTTACTACTGAACAGCCTGTGGACATTTTTTTGTTTTATAGTGTTGTTTTATGTGCTTAAAGGAAACCATTTTGAATAGCGTTCTTACAGCGCTAAGATATTTTAGTGCCTTCAAAACCAAACCTTTATAAGAAAGAGAAACAGGAACATTCCGGAAAAACATCATAGTGGATTTCTAGCTTCTGCATCACATCAGCCTGCAGAAGAACACAATGTTCATAACTAGAAGAAATATTTAATTTTTTGGACAATATTTCATTTTGTTAGTATACCTGCAGCAATAAAATGCATTTGCTGCACACTTTAAAAAGAGTCAGACTTTAAAGAAAAATAAAGAGACACACCCACAAAAATGGCTTTTTAGATTTTGTCTGATAATGGAGGACATAAATGAAGAATTTAAGCTTACAATTGCTTTTCTCAGTCTTTATTAGAATCGGGAGCAGACAAAAAAAGTCAGTTTGAAAACGTGTCATTTTATAGGTCATAGTTTCTACAGAGCGGCAGTAGTTCATTAGAAATTCACCTCTGAGTTGTGGGCTGGACCGTTAGGGCGGAGCAACCCCCCCCCCCCCCCACTTCCTCCCTCCGTTTCTGAGAGCTGCGACGTCACAAATACAATCTTTTTCAAATTGCATTTTATCACCTGCTCCTCATTCCAAACAATTTGAATAAAGAAATACTCAGAAATGCAATTTTAATCTCAATTTTCTTTACATATGTCCTCCATCATCAGAAAAATGCCACATGAACATGTTAAAAACACCAAAACCACAATTTTTTAACACAAAAAAGCCAGAATAGATGCCCGAAATGCGGCTAAAAAATAAGTGGATTAATTGACTACTAAGTTGTCGTTTTAACAAAAGTAAGCTTAAAACTTCACGTTAAACGTAAACTTCCTTTCTTGGGTTTAGAAGGCATCGCCATCCTCAAAATAGACCAATCAGAAGAAAGTCAACGCAACCCTCTGTCTCCGCCCCCAATTGTCAAAAATCATTTTCCACTTGAAAGTTTGAAAGTTTCTCCGCGATCTCGGCCGGAGCCCCCACGAGCGCCCATGACCAAAGTGCACTAACTGAGATTCTCGTCATCTTTCGTGCCCAAAGGACCAGCTCACGCACGCCGAAAAACAGTCTCTGAGCGCAATGATTCTTTATGCTTGCGGGAGTATTAAACATGAGCGCGCAGGAGCAGAGAAACGAGGGTGGGGGTCTGAATTATCCGCGGGAAAGTCTTATTTCTGCTTGGATTTTTTAATAATGAGTAACTTCACACAAACTCATCACAAAATCCTGTCCAGCTCAAACCAAAACTAAATTGTAACAATTGGCAAAGGTATAGACAGTCACATCTCCTCAGTCAGGAGCCAAAGTTACACTCAGTTACTGACAAAAATATTTGTCTGATAAAAGTGGGAAGAGGAGTGTGGACGTTGGTGGTCTTGGATCAACGTTGAAATCAGTTTAATAAGCAAACCATATTCCTCTGTGTCTGTTCTGCGTCTCTGAAGCTCCTCCAGTGTCAGCTCCAGCCCAGCAGGAGTAAACATGGGGATGGGTGATTTAAATGAGGAACATTTAGACGTGTTGTTGTTGAGGCTGGGAAAGTAATTTATGGTGTGGAGGAGAGGATGCTCCATGACAAACATTTCTACACTTAATTTCCTCTGATCTATTTACTGCTCTGCATTTCATCAGCCGTCCTCGCTCCTCTGAAATCCTGCAGGCTGACAGTGGAAGATGCCCCGCTGCCTCCATTTTTTCAGATGAATAAACGGATAAACCTGCTCATGAGATAAGAGTGTGTTCAACAGAGGAGTGACTCACCTAATAAACCTGGGAAAGAAGTGCGTGTGAGCCGTCTTTGGCTGATACTAAGAATAGCCGGTAATAAATAGAAGACAGACTGAACCAAAAAGCCACCACCAACACTCGCCCCTAACAAAAGCTGTACTGATGCAGAGTGGGAGTCAGAGCTATGAATGGAAAGCAATGAAAACCAACAGTCAGTATTTAGAGAAACAGAATGAAATGCTGTAACAGTTCAGCACACTTAGTCATTTCTTGTTCTTTTACTAGCAAATTTACTTAACGTGAGTTTTTTATATAAGAATGTACAATTTTACTGATAAAAGTTTTGCACTCATTTATATCACTAGTTTTTGTAGCTATATATATATATATATATATACTGTATATATAGTCAGTGTATAATTGTATATACTCTATATGTCGTCAGTGTATATATATATATATATATATATATATTTACACTATATACATACATTACATACAATATATATACTATATATATATATATATATAATCAGTGTATAATTGTATAAATATATATATAGTCAGTGTATATATATATATTTATACTATATACATATATTACATACAATATATATACCATATATATATATATAATCAGAGTACAATTGTATAAATATATGTATATACACACACACAATATATATATATTTCACTTAAAAAGATAAGAGAGGCCTATAATTTCCATTCAGAAAAAACAGAAAATCACATTGTCTGATTTTATTTCTGAATTTTTTACATAGTTCTTATTAAAAATTCTAAAAACAAAAAATACATTCTTATTTGAATCAAAATTTAAATTGTGCAATCTCATAAACCAGAAAATCAAAATGAAATGGATTCAATGTTTTGGAAGTGATGTCCATCTTTACAATATAAGTCGTAATAATTTATTTTAACATATAGTTAATACATTTATGCTGGACATTGCGTAGAATAGACAAAAAATTAAATTCCAAATTGACATATTAAATCAAGTAACTCCAATAAGGACAGTGGTTTTTTTAGATTAAATTTGTTTCAAACATGTTCATATTTACAATACCATCAAAACCAAAAACGGCCTACCTATTTTTTTTTCTCGTGGTAACATGATAATGAGTATCGTAATCACGAGAAGAGGAATTTCACTTTTTTGTGATAATGAGATACTGAAGGATATACTGAAGCGTCCCCTCTCTCTTTTCATCACAGACGCCGAGACTTGACCTGTTTTAAGTCAGTGCAGGACATAACCAACACTTCACAGCTACACCGGCAACTCTCAACAACAGCAAAAGAAACGCCCCCAAAATTGTTTTTTGTCTGTTTTTTTTTATTTATTAGTTGATCTACGCTCTTCAAATACCTTAATTACGTCTCCTGTACCAGCCTTTTATTTCCTGGCAACCCCTGGGCCAACGAGCATCTCTGTGGTGCATTCACTGAGCTCCGGACGTTAACGAACCCAAACAGCCACTCAGGCCAACTCAGTCCGCTTAAACACTTTTTTCATTTTCATGCAATCTGCAGCAAAAGAAAGCAGTTTGTCGGATTTCTATTTCACAGTATCTTCAGAGCAACATATTCATATTTTATAGGAAGACTCTGCCTACCACAGACGAACTTTGAGGATGAAGACCCCTTGCCGGTGCAGAAAAGAACATTAAAAACTTCAAAACCAGTGATTTTACTCAAGCTTTGTTGTTGCCTGAGAACATCTAAATTTAAACTCGTCCCTCCTGTATCCTCTCCACATCCTCAGCTCCCTCACTGCTCTTTCACCCAAGCTGTCTCCTCTATAGTGCTCTCCTCACAGTCGCAGAGACATGAAAGCGCTTGTGGTGAAAACATCAACAGCTCCCTCTGTGTCAGACAAGTGTCAGCTGTGCCTGAGAGCCTTCCATGTGTGCGCGTGTTATTATTGAGTACTAGCTGAGGACACCAAATGTCCTCTGATGTCTCTAATCTGTAAAATCTCTATGACAAAGTTCAGCCTTTTTTCTTCTGTAGAGCTCCTTCACATGCCCACAGAATTCAGGTAACTGGGAATAATCAGATTTTTGTAAATTTACTTTGGTAAGGCCATCATCAGAAAACCAAAGTCTACATGTTGCAGTCTATTAGCTGCTTTATTACAGAGAATGTGACAGCATTTTACATGTATCGTGATACATGTTTCTCAATCCACTTATCTCTCTATTCACGTCTTATGATGATCGGATCACGATATGTCCCAAGACTTCACCTGGGCAATTTTTCACTATTTTATTGACAGAGTCTGACTTAGAATCTGAATATCAATGCATCTTTCATGTGAATAAAATGGTAAAAATGTATTTGTATTTAATGATCACAACACTAAGCGCTGCTCCTGTATCTCATATAAAAGGTGCTTTTACCCAAGCAAATGCATGCTGCTTTTCTTTTGGTTAATTAATAAATATTTGTTCTTAAAGGGAACAGTCAGTGGTGTCTGATTTCCACAAAAAAATATTTTTCAATATAAGATTTAAAAAAAACATAGATTGAATTAGGGCTGGGTTGATAAAATCTATTAATTGATCTGAGTCAGTATAAGCTGAATTGATCAGTGTTCGATCCATAAAAGTAGAGATCGATCTAACGAATAATGCCAAAGTCTGGTAGCTTGATGCTAACGTATAATGGGATTTCCCATAGAACTGCTAATGCTAACGCTTGATCGACTTAAACATACATTGCTGACTAAAAAGGAAAATCTTTACCCACATGCAGGCAAGAATTTTCTAAAGTATTTTAAGGAAATATTTTTAAAGTAGCCATTTTTGGTCTAAAACACAGTTTTTTCCTCATACTTTCTTTTTCTTCTGGGATAAAGTGTAATGCTATAGCGCGATCGCCCCCTAATGGCCAAACTGAAACCCCCACCAGGAGAGGCAGAACAATTGTTGGAGCTTCTCCATTTGAGAAACCATGTAATACTGTATGCTGTTAACAATCTCATTATAATTCCACTAATAAATTTAATAGTATGTGAACTGTATTAGATTGATATGAAATTTTCATAACATATATTGATTATTAATGTATTTCTAAACAAATGTGTCTAAATGTGTAAACCGTGTAAACTCAAAATTGAATTGTGTTGAAACGAGAGCATCGAAAGAATTGGAATAATTGAGAATTGAGTCAATTCTCAAAATTACTGGCAATACTCAGCCTTAGAATGAATGTCCCTTAACCAATAAGGGTCTAAAAGTATGATTGAGGAAATAAAGTACTGTAAAGTGCTGCTGCGGTTTGGGGTTTAAGTGGATAACAAAAGTAAGACGCTGAATTACAATGGCTCGTAAATCAATAATTATATATCGTCTTGTCAACATTTTAAATTGATGAAAGTATCACTAAATGAAGTATCGTGATATATCGCCAGATCGATTATTCCCTACACCTCTGTTCTGTTCACTGGACAAGAAGAGAGGGGGTTCTTCTTGTTTTACCACTATTCCCTATCCTCAATTGGAAGAGGCTTGGTGCAAAATACGTCAACCATTCAGTCTCAGATATGAAGTGACAAAGACACTGCTGAGAGGAAGTGAAAATATCTACATTGTTTTAATTAACAGACAAAAAAAAAAAAATAATTAAACAAATAATGAGTCCCTGGACATGTTTCCTTTAGTCTTGAGCAGGTGTCAGCGGGTGTGTGTTCTCCACTGAGCTGCAAATTGAGAAACACTTTTGTTGCCAGTGCACAGGATGTGTAATTAAACAACACGGGGGACATGGAAGATCACAGCACCACAGTCAGCACCATGCTGCCACAATGCATACTTGATTCAACTGCTGCAAGAAGCACACAACGGAGCCTTTGAGTCAACCATAACCCCTTTAACATTCCGCTCCAATCCTATTTTATTGTCAAAGTTTTCCCAGTGGTCTTTTAATAATGATGATACAAAAAACTAGTTTTTTAGTTAATCAAGAATTAATGCTAATTGCATGAACGGTTGAAGAGTTACGATAGTCAAAAGAATGTAAACACTGGAGTTAAAATGGGGTTTTAAAGAGATAAAAGAGTTGGAAAATGTGCTAGGACATCTGAAGAAGAAGAGCTGCAGGAAAACCTCTAATATATAAATACCTAAATAGATTGCAAAATAAAAATATTAGTTTAGTTTGGAATTTCATTACAGTAACACATACCCCGTGCTCCGTAAAACTAATGAAACAGGACACTGACCTTGCTGGTTGAGCTGCTGTGTGCTTTTGCTCCACTGCGACAATCCCACAATGGCCACCATCTTGGCCCCCAGACTGGAGCGCCGCTTCTTGTTCCCAGCCAGCGACGCTGAATCGGGACCCCCGCTGCTGGGACTCTTCTCCAGGCTGTACATGGCCCCCGAGATGCTGGAGGAGCGCACCACATTCCGGGCGGCAGCGCTCAGTCCGCTCAGAGCGCCTATCCCGCCCGGGCTGGGCACCTCTACGGAGCTGCTGAGCATCATGGTCCTGATGAGGGGACGGGCTGATGAACTGGGCCGAATGATTGGATAGGGGGCTAAGTAAAGAAAGACAATAAACATATGTAATAAACTTTTGACTGGAAGTATTGACGGGATGCTAAAGGAAGAACAAGGAAGGAAAATGTCAGCAGCTGAGCAGAGGAGGAAGCAGACCAGGGCTGCCACTAACGACTAATCGACTATTAAAATAGTCCACGACTTGGATAGTCAATTAGTCGTTACTTTATTTTAAATGGAGTCAGAGTGTAGTAATGTGGAAAGTTATAATGAGGGCATTCTGCTAGCTATTTGCACTAATAAGGTTGTTTGGGCTGTTCTGGAGTTTAGCTAACATTTAAGCTACATGTTAGCTATTTTGGTTCATTTAGGATTTTTTCAGTTTTTTTAAAGACTTTTTTGAAGTTTGTCTAATATTTTAGCTGCTTACTAGCTATTTTAGCTAATTTAGATTTTTTTTCAGTTGTTTAGGCTATTTTGAAATGTAGCTAATATTTCAGCTGCCTGCCTGCTATTTTGGCTAATTTAGAATATTTTTCAGATTTATTAGGCCAAGTTGGATTTTAGCTGCATGCTAGCTATTTTGGCTAATTTAGCTTGTTGTTGTTGTATTTTAGGCTATTTCAGAGTTTAGCTAATATTTCTGCAACATGCAAGCTATTTTGGCTAATTTAGGATCTTTTTGGGGCTTTTAGGCTAATTTGAAGTTTAGCTAATATTTCAGCAGCCTACAAGCTATTTTGGCACATTTTTGATTTTTTTTTCAGGTTTTTTAAGCTACTTTGAAGTTTCACTATTTCAGCAGCCTACAAGCTATTTTGGCTAATTTTTGATTTTTTTTTTTCAGGTTTTTTAAGCTATTTTGAAGTTTCGCTGCTATTTCAGCAGCCTACAAGCTATTTTGGCTAATTTTTTTTTTTTTTTTTTCAGTTTTTTAGGCTATTTTGAAGTTTAGATGATAATTCAGCTGCATGCTTGCTATTTTGGCTAATTTAGGCTTTTTTGTTTTTTAAGGTAATTTGGAATTTACAGTAGCTAACATTTCAGATACATTCTGACTATTTTGGCTCATTTAGGATTTTTTTTTTTTTTTTGACTATTTTTGAGTTTAGGTAATATTTCAGCTGGATGCTAATTTGGCTAACTTGGGCTTTTCTCTGTTGCTTAGGCTAATTTTCATTCATCTAATATTTTAGCTGCCTATCAACTTCAGCATTTTCAGCTATCAATTTCAAGATCTTCAGCTATTAGCACCAGCATCTTCAGTGGCCAAATTCATTTTACAGTAATCACACTAGCATTATTGCATGTAATGTCCCGATGCACATGACCCGATTAGTCAACTAAACGGATAAAATAATTGGTGATTACTTGACTTTTAAAATAATTGTTGGTGGCAGCCCTAAAGCAGACATCTTCACACACACTATATCTGATTTAGCCTGTTCCTAAAGGCAAACCCTGTCAGCTGGAATTTGTCCTGTATCCTTCATTGTTGCTGTTGCTTTTTTAATCTTGTTTTTCATCCTACCCAACAGATGATAAAGTCCACATCTTACAAATCTATAAATAAAGGCATAAAAAACATCTCAAGCTAATGAAAGGTGAGATGTTTTCACTCGTTTTCATGTTTAGTTTTTAGTTTTATTTGTTGTTTCAGTTATGTCAGACTTTTACTAAGTTCATATTTCTGCACTCCGTTTATCACCACTTCCTGATAAGCTAACGCCAACACCAACTGGGTTCTATTTAGGCATCCCAGTCAGTCATGGCAGTGTGACAGTGTGCTAACAAACACCATTGCCGTGAAACTGAAGCTGTGAAATGGTTTTCAGCAACACAGGGTATCGATTGGATGTGTTCTAGAGCAGGGAACATCTGAGGAATAATACAGACTTTGCTACAGTCTAGTGTCTCTGTAAAGAATGCAACATGACTTCATAATCCCCATAAACATATAAAAATTGTGTCAAATTTGACTTCATATTTAAAAAGTTCACAATTTCTAAAATAAAGCATTGCCTGAATTTGTTTTATTATTGCTTAAAACATATTATTTAATCCCAATAAAAGTGCTTTGCACAAAAGATTTTAAAATGTTTTCATTTTAATATTTTACATGAAAACTAAAAAGCAAATAAATATAATGAAATATCTCCACGCTTGGCTTTAATGTACTTAAAACACAAAATAAAATAAAAACTCTAAATTAAATGTTTTTCTGGATTATATTGGGATACAGACTTCTTTGTAATCCAATATAATCAATACACTCGGTGCAGTTAGTTTCCTATTGGAGTCAATTTATTGAAGCAGAACTAAAATCCAGAGTAAATGTGTGTTTTAAATTATACACGTCTTCCACAAAATCCCATCATGTGTGAAGCAAAGATTCTCACATACATAAAATGAACGCTTTGATTTTTCTTTCATATTTGAACTCCCACTCTGATCATTCTATTTTAAAAACGTTCCCAGTGGTCATTTAGTTATGATTATGCTGTTTGTAACTAAAATCAAAAACCTGTATTGTTTCCTATAGGACATGGGAAACGACACAATGTGGAGTGAAATGGAGCAGCGTATTTTCTATGCTATTTTTCAAACAGCATTTTCTTCCTATATATTCTCACTCCCAACACGTCATCCTGACGTCATATGGACGAATGGTTCAGTCTAACCTCCACGCCACTTTCTGATGTTTGGGCTTCCTCAACTTTTTGTTTTTGACGTCCTGGCGGTTCCTATTAAATTATAAATCCCAAACCCTTGGGATGAAATATGGGACGCGGCACAGGACACCGTACAGGACATAGTGCAGGATGCGGAACAGGATGTGGTACCGGATGCCATACGTAACGCGGTACAGGATGCGGTACAGGATGCAGTACAGCATGCAGTACAGAACGCGGTACAAGATGCAGTACAGGATGCAGTACAGGATGCAGTACAGCATGCGGTACGGGACGCGGTACAGAATGAGGTGCAGGATGCGGAACAGGATGCGGTACAGGATGCGGTACAGGACCCGGTACAGGATGCGGTACAGGACGCGGTACAGGACCCGGTACAGGACCCGGTACAGGATACGGTACAGGATACGGTACAGGATGCGGTACAGGACGCGGTACAGGATGCGGTACAGGACCCAGTACAGGATACGGTACAGGATGCGGTACAGGACGCGGTACAGGATGCGGTACAGGATGCGGTACAGGACGCGGTACAGGATGCGGTACAGGATGCGGTACAGGACGCAGTACGAGACGCGGTACGTGACGCCATACGGGATGCGGTACAAGACGCGGTGCAAGATGCGGTACCGGACGCCATACGGGACGCGGTACAGGACACGGTAATAGACGAGGAACGGGTGGGTTAGGCTTAAGTTTTGTTTCCACTGATGGTCTGGTCTATTAAGGAGTAGCCCAATATGGTTCAGTTAATTCTGGCGAGCTTTTCCACTTTGTTAAGCCCTTTTTCCACTGAGAGGTTTGTTGACCGCTAGCGTGTAATTGTGTCTTTGTAATGACGACTAGAAAAACAACAACAATGGACAACAGCTCGTCCTTTTATTGTTTCATTTCTTTTACATGTACGTGTATATCAGGAATGTAATGTTTGAAAGAAGATTGCGGGTGGCTAAGAGGAAAATAGTATTGCTAGCGCTAAATTGCTGCTTGCTAATGTCATCATCACTTTAAGCCAATCAGCAGGCAGCTACACCAGCTCCACCCCAACCAACCTGTCCCATTTGTCTATGGACCTACCACTGATGGGGACCCTCAGGAGGCATGGATCGGTAATGTTTAATGGGTCCATTTTACAATGGAAACACTAAAAATAGCAATACTGGCCAGACCATACCAGGCTGCTCAGTGGAAACAAGGCTTTAGGGTACTGGTACCGGTCTGGTCAAAATCCCGAAGGTTGGGGACCCCTGATTAGTGTATGCATTTTTTTGCCTGTTTGTGGCCTGGTACCAAGCAGCCCTCGGACTGGTATCAGTCAACGCGCAACAAGTCAAAAAAGTCGTGGGGGAGACCCGAACCACACATCCACATATGACGTTTGGGAGTGAGAATACTTTTTATTTTCATTTCTTTATATGTTTCTGCTCCTGATTCAGAACAATATGAGTAAAGGAATACTCAGAAATGCAATTTCAAGCTTAATTGTCTTTATATATATATATATATATATATATATATATATGTTCTTTATTATGTATTTGCTTTTACTGGAGTTGGTCTTTAACCTTCTCTAAATACTTCTTGATTATTTGTATGTGCTACACTGTAAAAAGTGAAACATTGGATCCATTCACAAAAGTTCAGTAATTTGCTACATTTAAAAATATTAGTTTTTGGGATGAATAAACCATCAACTTAAGTTTTTAACTTAACTAATCATTTTAAATGTAACAAATTACAGAACTTTTGTTGATGTATCCAATGTTTACAGTTTATTTTTTGTAATGTTCACTTAAAAAGTCAGGGAGAAATTTTATGGAACTAAAAAGAATGCTGTGATTGTTGGAATAATGTAAAAAGAGCGTTCAATTCTGCATATTATACAATTTTTGCTCTTATTTTCTACAAACAGGTAAAATGTGCTTGAACCGTCTCCATAAATCACGATCACAGCACTGCCTGCTCCCACAACCAAAATGCTTTAACCAAAAGACTTTGCTGACCAGGACCTTTGGGAGAATTACCAGAGGAGCTGACGTGGCTGCTTCACAGAAACAATGAAGCAAAGGTTGGAGCAGCAGATTCTGCCGCTTGAAAGGAAGCTTAGAAATAAGCCAGAAAGACTGCTCTCCTCGTTTTATGTCTCAAAGTTGAGGAAATACTTTATAAAAAAAAACAAAACTTAAATGTAGACATTCAGGTGAGCAAATATGTCCTTAATTTCTCCTTGTTCTTTACTTCCTTCCTGACTCTCCATCCTTCTTAAGAAAGCTAGACTGCACTCATCTCTGCCTCTCTGGGGGGCCTTTTAACTTTGAACATACATCCACGAGAACACCAGAACTAAGAAGGCTGGAGGACATAAATAGACTCATTCTGCATTCAGAGCGGCACGAGGATGTGGAGGAAGAGGAGCACGGGAAGAGGAGAAGCTCTGTAATGAACGGACACCAGGAGAGGAGCGCAGCGGGAAGCTATGGCGGGATCTTTGAGAGATAATAGAGTGGGTGTTGGAGATGGAGAAGAATATGACGCCGGCACTGACAAGAACTGGAACACGCATCCATACCTCATTTTTAGATAACGATGCTGGGTGGCTGACGCGCTCTAATGTGACAGGCTGAGCGGAAGTGCATCACACTGAGCGCTGCACATGAAATGCATTTGTGTTCAGCGAAAAAGGGCAATTAAAGTGACTGTAAAGGATATAAGGGTCCAAACTAGATGAAAGGGCAAACCTGTGTGTCCTGATCTTTTTAAGTTCAAAAGTTTTATATATATATAAATATATATATATATATATATATATATATATATATATATATGTGTGTGTGT
>NC_050522.1:7614176-7641316 GCF_002922805.2 Oryzias melastigma
TATATATATATATATATATATATATATATAAATGTTTTATTTATATATATATATGTGTGTGTGTGTGTGTGTTTTATTTGTCTTCTTTAGTAATGTTTTTGCTTGCTTGAATTCCAATCTTTTATAAAAAATGTAAAGAAGAGGAGAAACCTCATGGAGAATATGAATAATGAAGCGCAGGCACTGTTGATGTTCATGTTAATTACTGATTTTTCGTTTAATATTTTTCTTTTTGGACTACATCTTGCTTATTTGATCTAAAAACAGGGCTCTAATGTATTTGTAATTTCAAAATAAAAGCATGGCTTTTGAACATGGGGTAAAAGATATATCTAAAAAACACAGTTTGTAGAGAAATAATATTAATATTATTTTAAAAGTTCTTCCGGTAACTTTTTTTTTAGTTCTGTTTAGTACTTAAATTATTTTTGTTTTGGATTTTTTCTTCTTCCATTGAAAAAGTTTTGATTGTAAAAAAAAATAATAATCATTGAAGTGTAAAAAATAGAAAGATTACACCAACCACTCAAAACTAGTGATGTTTAGAGAAGAAATGATGAAGTGCTGAAGCTTTTACTTCAGATTTATTAAGAAAAGAACACTTTTATTTCGAGGTTTCAGACTAAAGAAATGATGTAAATGATGGTGACCTCTGGAGCGGCAGAAAGGCTGAAACGTTTTTAGACCACGTCAGCAGCTGCGATCAGAAAAAACAAACTTTATTTCGTAATTTAAAGCTACATTATTTTTAAAACTTATTTATAGATTTCAAAGAGCAAAAAATACCTGACCAAAAGTAAGAAGTAGGGTGTGATATGCTTAAAAAAGACAAAATAGTATTATGCATACTCCGAAACAAACTCCAGATTACCAAAAAAATTGAAATAATGGACTAAAAATTCACAAAATGAGGTTACTGTATAGATATTAATTTGCAAACTATAAAAAAAAATAAACTAGAGATTTTTTCTCTGGTAAAGCCTAAAAATTGATGCAGTTTGGATGAAAATTCTGTTTTTTTTCCTCCTTAGTAAATCTCTCACATTAAAATTGATTCAACCAAAAATTATTATAGCTTTAACCCTTTAACACCTGAGGCCTCGCGGTTGACGCTTAAACACTAAAACTTTAACATACTGTACCTTTTAAACCGTTAACACGATAATTCCTTCAGAATCTACTGGAATTATCACAATTAAAAGAATACAGTAAATCAAAGAACATAAACACTGGAGCTCCGGTGTTCAATGGTTCAAATCTTCCACACATAGATGTCTCATAACTCTTGTTATGTTCGTTTTGGACCAAATGTTGACTGAAAACCGTATAGCATGCATTTATATTTTGTGCATTTTTTTACTCTTACTTTTAGAAATACATTTATAAGCTTTGATTTCTTATTCGAATCACTTCCTGTGGTTCAGGCTCCTTTCCTTCTGCATCCTAAAAAAATGAAAAACAAAAAGTCTCATAAATGTAGATGAGTTTTGGCACAGCGCTGCTCTGTGCTTCACAGTAAAGCCTCGTTTGTTTTTACGACACACGTCCACAGTTATGAATTAAAAAAATGCTTCATTGTGCATCTGAGAGTGGAGAGCCTTGAGGTGGAAGTGCTTTAGAAGAAATGCTCAGGTGATCGACTTTCATATCGAATCCCCGAAAGCAACATTTCTAAGAAACGATGACCGAGGCGAAGGAAGTCCCTAACTAATAAAAAGAAACGCTTGGATGGCTTGATGCATCCGTTTCAGCGTTAACTATCTTGAAGGAGTGCAGTCAATATCGGCACAACTGTTAAATAGCCGACTGGTGAAGGCCATTATTTATTAAGCAGAAGCTTGAGGATTTGGTGGAGCTTCACATCTTGTTAAAAAATCAAGAAACTGCTTTATTTTTCTGGACCAGGAGCCTTTTAAAATTGACATTTGATGGATTATTTCAGCTTTATTTGAGTCTTTCTTACAGCTGAATGTATAAAAAAATATGAACAATGTGTTAAATTTGCTTACTTTTTGCCCATGGGAAGATTAACCCTTTAACTTCCTGGGGAACTTTTGGAAAACGTGTTAAAAATATTGATTGTGTGTATTACTCCCCAAGGTACGGAGCCCCTAAAGAGACATAGAAGAAAAAAAATTGAAGTAAAAAATATTTTTCTTTTCCCAAAAATTGAAGTAAAAAAAAATCTGTTTACTGACTGATGTGCAACAGATAGTATTGTTTAGAATTTTTTTTTTTACTTAAATTTTCAAAAAAAATTTTTTTTAGGTACTATCTGTTGCACATAAGTTACTAACCAGAATTTTCTTTTCTAAAAATTCAAGTAAAAAAAAATTCTGGATAACTGTCAATTTATTTTTAGGCCATTTTATTTTTGTTTTTACTTGAATTTTTATTTTTTAATTCGATGTCTCTTTAGGGGCTCTGTACCAAGGCACTAAGCAACAGGTGGGTGTTTTTTTTGTTTGTTTGTTTGTTTTTGGGTAGTTAAAGGGGTTAAACAGCACTCAGAGAGGCACTCGTGTTTTTATTCGTGAGGAATGTTTGATATGTGCGTGGAGATGTCTTATTTCTGCGTGGAACAACGCCATAATTTTTTAGCACAGTTTTGGCTTTATTGTGGAAATATTTATCTAAAGAAGAAGCTGGGGTTATCCTTAAAAGCCTTGTCACAAAAACAGTTTTATTGGTAAATCAAGTAGTTGTAAAAGAGTATAATTTAGATTACAAGTTTAAACATCTTCTCTTCCCGCTGCAGTCACCAGTAAACGAGTTGTCCATGTTTCTGCGTACCTGTCTGCACTCGCTGCTGTTCGCTCCTAAAAGTCTGCATCATCATTTCTGGGCCACGCCGCTCCCTCCTCGTGCGTCTCTGAGGCCTCGGGCTCTCAGAAGCCGTTTCTTTCTTTCTGCCTCCATCAGCAAACGGGACATTCCACACCTCAACACAACTCTTTCCCACCTCACATTATGTCTGCTGTAACGTCCCACTGAGTGATGGGACAGTTGAGGGTTTTTCTTTGTAGTAAAAAAAAAAAAAAATAGACACAAATAGATCTGTTCTACAGTAAAAATCATTTTAATGTGGCAATTTCTTAAAAGCATTTATGAACTACAATAAAAGATGGCTCTAAAAGTGCACATCCGGAATATTCTGATCAAAGATTTACAGTTTTTTTTTTTTTTTAATAATTCCGCTTCGTTAAAAAAAGAAAAAGGATTTATTTTCCTTTTCTATCTCATACCAGAGTTCTGTAATTAGAGATGGCTGAGAGATTTCCTGATGTTTGCTCGACATTTGGAGATCATTTGCTACAAATGTTATGTTTACTGGTATAATAGGAGTTTGCTTGTCTTATTAAAAGTAAAAAAAATAATTATTTGTCTTTTTGCATTTCCTGTCTTACAAATCAGAATAATATTTTCATGTTTATGAACCAAACATTTTTAAAAATTATTAGAACACTGTTCTTTAAATTTGTGTCCATGGACAACACTCTCAATATATAATTTCTCGCTAAAATATTTCACACAATTCTGCTCGTGCACAACATATACTGTACTTCTTGCATAAAAAACCAAAGCAGTGAATTATTATTGTGCATATTTGCAAAGAGAATTTGATAAAGCTCTATATAATAAAAACTTTAGTTTCTTTTCATCAGGACACTCAGCTGTTTCAGCTGAGTCGATGCTTAAATAATCACATTTTCATTAGTTCTGATTTGACACTGTACTGGATGAAGCAAACTTAAGTGCCCGAATCCCTCTTTACTTAATAAATACTATGGATTTATCAAATCTATTCATTTATTATTATCGTTTAATCATTTTTTGTTAATTATTTTTGTTGATTGTTTTAAAATAAGGATGTAAAATATGCAGATGTGTATCGAAAAATTGATCTATTACAGGGAGTAACAGCTGTATCAGTTGACTACTACAAATACGAACTAGGTCAGTTTGGTAAAAAAGTATAAAATCAGCTTGAAAATAAATAATCTGTTTCTGTCAAACTTTGTCAGATTTTCCTTCTGTTTTGTCTCCTGTCTCTGCCCTTCTGCAAACAAAAAGACGTCCAATCACAAGCTGGCTTCTGCCACACAGGGTCAGTTCCAATTGGCTGAAAGTGAATCATAGTGAGGGATGTGTGTTGTTGCACTAAGCATATGATAAGCCTTTTTTATAGCACTTCAAACAAAACCTGAAAATGGCAAGCATTTTAATGTAAACAGTCTAAAGGACGAAAAATACAGGTATAGGTCTAAAGCTGTTATGACATTTTGCCTGTGTTGATTAAAACAAAAAGACTATTAAAATACATTTTTATTTCTAGTTTTAAATACCAAATGAACAATATCTATATTGTATCCATTTAGGTAACATAGCTGAACTGTAAAATTAGTTGGATCTTTTGTGTATCGATTTGTGGACCATGTATTGAGATCAAATAATTCATGATTTATTGATTCAACTTTCTCTAGCTTAGATTGATTTGATCTGCCTGTTTTTTATAATCAAACAGATATTGTTTTCAGTGAAAGTTCAGGTGACTCACAATGAGTATCTGTGGTATTCAATCAATACTATACTCCCAGTACTAGATGCTTTTCTTTACGTATACATTAATAGAATACAACAGTGTAAAAGTATAAAAAATGTAAAGAAGTAAAAGAAATTGATGAATAATCAGGAAGTGTAGTGGGGAGGGTTGGCGATGAGGTGCACTTTCTGTTAGGACTACCGTAGGAACTACCACTGGGCTTGGCTTGGTGATGTGTGAGTGACTAATGTATTTCTCTGATCAGAAGGGGGTCTCTTAAGGAGATAAACCAGAAGGCGGGCTTTACAGTTACACTCACCGCCGACAGTAAGGGTGCCAGGTTGTGGGATAATTAGAAGCCAAATGGATCAAGAACAAAACCACACACAGAGTCACCCTGACGTCTGCACAAAACACATATGCTGTTCTGACTGTACGCGCCAGAATGAGACGGAAGCTGAAACTCAGAATGATGTCAACATCAACGTCTTTGCTGGTGATTTAGTCAGAATCACAAACAAGGAAGTACAAAACTTTAGGACCAAAGTGAGTAATCACAGCCACATGATCAGAAATTCACAAAATACTGTATTATCTGCAGCACAAGGTGCACTTAAAAACCTTCATTTAAAAATAAATAAATAACAACAGTGCCACTTAAAATGAGGAAGACGTTATAAATTAATTCTGGTTGTGCTTACTGATGGCGAAGCAATTGCGAACAAGATTATAAATAATATTTTTCTAAATACTAACTCAGGTAGTGTAGCAGTGTCAGAGTTTTTCTTAACAAGGCTGGAAGTTAGCTAATCACAGTAACATTTGTTTTAGTGGTGTTATTTGTATGTTTTTTTTTTTTTTTGAGTGTCAAACAAACTTGGGACTTACAGGCATTGTGCCTATGATAACACGGCTAACACATCTTAAGTGGCTAATATGTAGCGGTGTAATACTTTTTTAAACGAGTTATGAGCAAGGTTAGGAGTTCAAGGCATTGTAAATGTGTCAACACTGCTAACACTTCTGAAGTCGCTAACATGCAGCGGTGTCAAATGTTTTTTTACGTGTAATTAACAAGGTTGGGAGTTACAGGTATTGAGAATATGCTAACACAGCTAACGCTTCTAAAGTGGCTAACATGTGGTGTCAAAACAATTTTATGTGCTATTAACAATGTTGGGAGTTACAGGCATTGTACGTATGCTAACACAGCTAACTTTTCTAAAGTGGCTAACTTGTAGCGGTGTCAAATGTTTTTTACAAGTTATTTACAAGTTTAGGAGATACAGGCTCTGTGAATATGCTAACAAGGCTAACGTTTCTAAAGTGGCTAATGTGTAGTGGTGTCTGACTTTTTTTTTAGCATGTTATTAACATGGTTGCATTTTACAGGCAGTGAGAATATACTGACATGTCTAACACTTTGAAAGTGGCTAAAGTGTAGCGGTGTCAAACTTTTTTTTTACGATTTATTAACAAGGTTGGGAGTTACAGGCATTGTGATTATGCTAACATGGCTAACACTTCTAAAGTGGCTAACATGTAACGGTGTCAAATGTATTTTTACGGATTATTAAAAAGGTTAGGAGATACAGGCACTGTGAATATGCTAACAAGACTAACGTTTCTAAAGTGGCTAACGTGTAGGGGTGTCTGACTTTTTTTAAAAATGTTATTAACAATGTTGCGTTTTACAGGCAGTGAGAATATGCTAACATGGCTAACACTTTGATAGTAGTGTCAAACTTTTTTATAAGATATTAAAAAAGTTGGGAGTTAAAGGCATTGTGATTATGCTAACACAGCTAGCGCTTCTGAAATGGCAAAATTATTTTTTTACAAGGTCGAGACTAAGTGTAGTTACAATAATGTTTGTTTTAGCGATATCACTCTGTTTTATTTATGTCTTACAAATACTGTTCGGAGTGAAAAGTGTTGTGTATATGCTAACACTTCTAACGTGGCTAGTGCTAGAATTACTGTTCAATCTTTTGTCTTGCCTAATGTGCGTTATAGCTTAGTGCGAATTATACATGAAATAAGTTAAAAAATAGAACAATCATTGAGGGTGCCCATTATAAACCGATATGCCTCCTTGTGTTGAAAGTACAGTACCCAGCTTTATGATCTCGTCCTTATGCGCTCAAAGAAATAAAAAACCCTTAGGAAGCATGAACGATTGATCCATGCAAATTTGATCCAATGCAGTCTTTAATGAAGTGAGTCACAGCATCGCTCAGTGACGCCAGACACAAACTCAATCTGTCACACTATGTTTTGTAGAATCCTCATTTCAAATTCACTGTGACACAGAAGCAAGCAGAAATGTTCTTCAGATGGCTCACAATCACCTGCACAGCTTGTGAAATATTGGGTTGCGAGATTCGTGTGATTGAGCCTTTGGTCCTCACTGACTGTAGAGTCGACCTACTGGACCATCTCTCTTCATCTTAATTAAAGGAAGGATTGCAAAGTCAGTCTTTCAGCAGTAAATGATGAAGTGTGAACAAAAATAGAGGTGAAAAAAAGAGTTGGAGGGGCTAGTCTGGGAGGAAAGTGGGTTAAGAGGGGCATGATGGATGAGAATGGGAGCCTTCCTGACTCATGGCCTGCTTTCTCCAGTGACTAATGTGGTCAGGAACGTCTCTGTCTACCAATCCGGTCCCCGAGACTCTCCCTCAATTCAACCTGAGATAGAGGTACATGCTCTGAAAGGGTAACACAGACAGAATGCACCTTTTGTGAAGACTCATAGTGGCTGTGTAACCCAGATTTCTTTATGATGTGTTTGCTGACAGAAAGATTAAACAGGAATGTTTCAGTAATCTGTGTTTTAAAGAGACCTCAGATTTTTGTATTGATTTCCCTGGTGCTCCCTTTTGGACACCGTGTTCCTCCTGCTTGTTATGCTAATTGGAGGAATCTCTTCCTAAGTCGACTCAACAGTCAGCACTATTGCATTTTGAAATTCACAGCTTGAGGAGACAAAACTCTAATAATCAAAAAAAAAAAGTGTCAATTAAGAGTGCTGACAATTTATTTTCAAACATAAAAAGTATTAAGTATATTATTTTCAGACTCAATAATCAGAGATATTTGTTTAAAATTTTAATTTATCTTAAAAAGTGTCACAACGAACAAGTGGACTGCATGGCTCCTCCCCCCGGCGTTCGAAACAGGAAGTACTCCCAGATCCAAGGAGACAATATCCCATAGAGTTCTATAGAGAAGTAAAACATCTATTACTCTGTCAGAATAGCAATTCTTGTTCTGATACCTTTTTTCAAAATGTTCTTGATAATCCAAACTTTTTTTTTCGGGGGGGGGTTGTGGAAGTTATACAAGTTATAAACTGGCCAATCAGTAGGTGGTCTCACCTCAAACGTTTAAAACATTCAAACTTCTCGAGTCTGCTTTCTAGCGGTGGAGATGCGGACTTCAAACAAGGTCACTCCTAATTGGCGAGACTAGTTGCCATAGAAACGATGACTCAAATTGACTCAGACCAATCACTGCTTACTGACAATGTCTGGTTCCCTCAAGCCAGCGCCCGCATTGTGAAAAAATGGTGACTGAAATGACTACATTTGGTTGTAGCCATTTTTTATGGATGATGTCTCACTCACTCAGTCCAATTCTCATTTACAGTAAAAAAAAACATTCATTTTTACAAACCACTAATAAAATCCAGAGCCTGATCACGCATTATTATTATTAATACATTAATTTTCTTTGTTATTATTCAGTTAAGTAAACTCAGTGTAGGAAGACTCAAATTCGGCGGACCGCCTGTTTGTGGTGAAAGAGGAGTGCACCGCAAGTTTGCGCGAAAAGCCGCCGGATTGTGCGAAAGAGGGGTACACCGCCGGTTTGCGGCTCAGTGTTTGTGGAGCTCTGATATTTTGTTGTGACAATGTGAAATGTGAAAATGTGTTGATTGGGGAAGATATGGGCATTATTTCTATTTTACTGAAGTACCAAAATTGGTGCCGATTAGGAACTTAACCTAAACCAGAGAACCACTTTGGCACCAAATAAAACCCAAGCAGTGTCCAACCCTACTTATAGGTGACCTTAAAAAAATAACCAGCAAGAACCACTATAGGGCACTGTAGGTGTGTGTATCAGTATTTGCTACTGACAGAAATGCAGAAGAAGAAGGGCTGCTCAGTTTTACGTCAGGCTTGGTGGAATTGTTCTAAAAAGAGGAAGAGGAAGAAGAATTTGACGGATTTAGTGGCTTGAAGTGACATAAAGAGTTTGTTGACTTGTTAGCATGTTCTTTATGGTTTTCTGAATAATTGTTCATATGTTGCGCTAATATACTAGATTCCTGCATTGTTTCATGAAGCTAAAGAAGCGTCAGTGTGTTACGGTAGTGAAGCCACATAAATTCAGTCTATCATTGTCTATTCTGTTATTGTGATTTGCCTTTTAAGATAAAATATCCTTTCTTGTTTACCACATTTTGTTGAATACACTTCTCCTAAAAGTGCGACTTATATATGACTTTTTTCTTCTTTATTATGTATTATTCATTCTGACGTGGAGGAAAGTGACTTTTCACTTCGTCTTTCTGTGCTGATAGGCAACACATTAAAGGTGTCAAAGGGTTAAAATCCTAAATGGGTGTTTCTCTGCGTTGTGGACAGTTCAATATCTATCCTCCACCCCGTCCTCCATGTGCGTCAAAGCTCTGGAATGGTCAGTATATCATCCCAGACATCATCGCCCTGGAGCCTAACCGCCAAAGATTATGCATTTATTTCATGCACATATTTCTACTACACAATATATTCCTGAGATCCCTCCTTATTGGAATACAGATTGGACTGATTCACATTCTGGAGGTCACATTCACCGACAGACACACAGATCAGGTGGTCAAACGGATGCTGCACCCCCTGGAGAAAACACGCTCAACAGGATCGTCTAACGGAGTGCACTGAGAACCACCTCTATCAAATATGCATGAGTAATAGCAAGAGTAATAATCATGCAGGAATGAAATGATCTCACACAGGGATGAGTTTAAACGCCAGTCGTTCAACTACTCTAAGAGCCAATCATTGTTGATGGACAGCAGTTGTGCCTTTCAAAATAAAATGCTGAAGCCTGATCACCACTACAACAAATTCTGTCTTTTATTTCCTATTTCGGAGGGCCTAGATGTGGGTGGAGTCAGATCTGAGCTGTC
Source organism: Oryzias melastigma (assembly GCF_002922805.2). Taxonomy (NCBI): domain Eukaryota; kingdom Metazoa; phylum Chordata; class Actinopteri; order Beloniformes; family Adrianichthyidae; genus Oryzias; species Oryzias melastigma. The sequence goes on from NC_050522.1 coordinate 7,623,917, forward strand.
AAGAGAAGCAGCAGTCCTTTCATCCGCTGCACTGTACGCTGCCCTTTATAGCAAATATTTGAAAATGTCTGTGTGTGGCGAACAGAGGCTCTTTGATGGAAGATGATACAGTGGACAACAGTCAGGCTGCCCTTTCGAGACCGGCTGACATGTGACGCATCTCCGAGCCAAACAGTTCACCAGAGCGGGAGTTAGACCTCACAGCCTGAGCACATTCAAAAACTCAAAATGGAAGGAAATTTAACCTTTTTATTTTTGAGTAAAGATAGTAGATGTTGCAGAAAAATGAACTATTTTTTAGCTTCTATGTAATATTTTGTTTGTGAATTAGTTTGAAGTAGGGCAAAATATTTAAGCTACATTCACACTGCCCACAGAAATGAGCGTCCAAATTCAGGCTCGATAATAATTTCCAGAATCGATTAGATTCCGATATTTTACACAGTATGCACATTTGTTTAGAAATTGATTAATAATATATATGTTTTTATAATATTTATATTAATCTGATCACATACTGTAAAACGTATTAGTGAAATAATGAGATTGTTACTAGTGTTACATGGAAGTTTTAACAAAAATGTTCAGATCATTAACATTGTAACCATTGTTCTGCTTCTCCTGGAGGACGTTTCAGTTTGGCCACTAGGTGGAGTTTGTGCTATAGCAGTACACCTTATTCCAGAAGAAGAATAAAATATGTGCAAAAAACGGTTATTTAGATCAAAATTGTTTCTTTAAAGAGTTTGGAAAGGTCATACCTGTGAGTATATAAATATGCTCCTTTAGTCAGCAATGTATGTTTATGTCGACTGAGCGTTAGCATTAGCCGTCCTATGGGAAATCCCATTATAAGTTAGCATCAAGCTAGCAGACTTTATGTGTTAAATCGATCTCTATTTTTATGGATCGATTATTAATCTATTAAGCTAAGATCTATTCAAATTGATTCATCGTTTTTTTGAAAGGTGCAAAAACGCGTTTTGGGCTTCTATGTTAAACGCTCATGCTATGATGGAGCTACGCAAGTTTCTGCAACAGTTTTCAGGATCTACGTACGTACAAATCACAGCAACTGAACACACACTATAAGTTAAACCAGGTCAAAATCTGACCAATCAAGGAATTGGAGGTTATATGACACTAAGTATTTTATATATCAGAATAGAGCTGTGAAAGAAAAAAAATTGAGTAAAATTCCTGAAATTTGCACCACTTTGCACCCATCTTCTTCCACATAAAGGTGGCAGACATGCACTAGTAAACCGTAGAAAATTAAAAAGAAGAAGAAGTCTCTCCCTACTTGTCTAGTGTGAACACCATAGACTGCATGTGCGTTCAAGATTGTGCTGCCACAAATTATTATTTCAATAATCGACTAATCATTATTAAATCTTCAGCTGAATTTGGCCGCTGAAGATGCTAGTGCTGATAGCTGAAGATGCTGAAATTGATAGCTAAAATTGCTGAAGCTGATAGCTGAAATCACTGAAGCTGATAGCTAGTTAAAATATTAGTTTAATGCCAAATTAGCCTAAAAATTGATAAAAAATCCTAACTTAGCCAAAACAGCTAGCATGTAGCTGAAATATTAGCTAAACTCCAAAATAGTCTAAAAAACCTTAATAAATGGAAAAATAGTCCAAATAGCTAGCAGAATGTCATTATAACATTAAATTTTACTACACTCTGACTCCATATAACATATAGTAACGACTAATCGACTATTAAATTAGTCGTCGACTATTTTAAAGGTGGATTAGTCGTCGATTAGTCAACTAATCGTGGTAGCCCTGGTTCAAGAACCTGTGTTTAGTGTGCTCTTGAACGTCCATCACATGTGTCTGTAGCTTTAGCATTAAGGAGGAATAAGAATAGATGAGCCAGCTCCGTCTGAGCGTACCACTAAAAACAGCAAAAGGTGTCAGAAAAACCCAACCGCCTCATCTTCTCACAGTCACATGCAGCTCAGGAGAGCCGTCACGTGCGTCCCTTTGTCTCCACAGGTGGTGCCGGTGGATGCGTTTGAAAGTGTGCGGCCATCTGATGGAGCGTCACACCTCAGCGTGAACTTGGCCACACCAGAGAACAACCTTAAAATCCCTTCTGCAGGGGCCAACACAGATGAACACCACTCAAATATTTGATGAAATGTACTTCAAAAATCTATTTTTCTAAAGAAACTTCTACAGAAAGCAACTAAATAAAGTCAAACATGTGACTATATGGCAAAAGGTGAATCTTAAGAAAGTATAAAGATAATAAAAATAGTAATTATTACCCCACTGAGATTTTAATGTTTGGATATTTAAAGAAAATTGTACGAATTTTTGACTTCAATCAGGTGGGATTGTTTTTAAATGTCGCTTTCCTGTGCAGAATCTTCTGCAGACACTCTGGACAGTTTTAGGTTTAAATAGGAAACCAATCATGACCCCATGACTGCACATTTCTGCCCCTGACCACATTGATCAGAAACATTAAAATATATTTTAAAAAAAACATATTTTTTCATGCATTTCTTCCATTCTAGCATCAGCCCCACTGTTTCAAAATGAAAAGCAATCCATGCACTCACCACTTGACAGCAAGGAGCGGCTCAGGAGGGGTGCAGGGAGGAGGGCTGGAGTTGTCAGATGGATGTTTGCCTCTGAGGTTTCTGTAAGAATGTCATCGTTTGGGTTTAGGCTCTGCGGCAGGGACGAACGGCGGCTCTGCTGGAGATGTGTCCGCTCAGAGCTGCTCCGCTGCTGGACACACTGCATCCGAGGTGCGCTGCTGGGGAGGGAGGAGGAGGAGGAGAAGACCAGGAGGAGGGAGGGAGGGAGACAGGGAGGGAGGATCACAGGCAGGCCCGACATAGAGATCGGGAAACGGCGACCACGTGTGGCCACATTGGGAAGTGACTTCTCCAGAAACAAACTTGAGGGGAGATAACCAAACAAGCCCAAGTAAGAAAAAGAGTTGTAAATTAACTGTAATCATCCAAATAAATACTAGTAAAAGAAAAAAAAATTAAAGGCAGAGAAATAATTACTTGAGTACAAAGCCCTGGACATAACATTTAAAAAAACAATTGTATTTAGTGGACACGAATTAGCATTTCATGCCCACAAAATACTTTTTTGTGGGCATGAAATGCACTAATTTGTATTTTAGACACAAATTCTTATTTAAATGGGCACAAATACATTATATTGACACAAATTGGCACTTTGTGGGCACAAATATGCATTTTATGGACCCACAAAATTAGCACTTTGTGGGCACTAATTTATATTTTGTGGGTCCTAATAAGCATTTTATGCCAAAAAAATAAAATTTTTAAAATTTAAAATGCACTAAGTTGTATTTTAGGCACAAATGTGTATTTCATGGACACAAGTATACATTTGATGGTCACAAATATGCATTTTACAGGAACAAATTGGCACAAATTTGTATTGTGTGGACGCAAATATGCACTTTGTATACACAAATTCCTGTTTTGAGGGCACAAATAGGCAAACAAAATACAATTTTTAAAATTTAGAATGCACTAATATTTATTATAGGTTGTATTTTGTAGGCACAATTTTACATTTTATGGGATCAAATTAGCCGTTTGTGGGAAGTAATTTGTATTTTGTATGCAAAAACATATATTTTATGCCCAGAAATTATATTTTTAAAACTATAAATGCACTAATTTGTATTTTAGGCACAAATTTGTATTATGGGGGAATAAATATACATTTTATGGACCCAAACTAGCACTTTGTGGACACAAATTTGTATTTTGTTGGCACAAATCTGCGTTTTCTTAGCACAATTTAGGCTTTTGTGGACACACATTAGAATTTCCTGGGCACAAATTAAAAGCACTAAATACATCTTCTTTCACTTTCGGCTTATCCCATTCGGGATCGCCACAGCTTAACAACACCCACTGTTTCGCATCAGTGATTTGGCAGAGTTTTTACGCCGGATGCCCTTCCTGACACAACCCTGTATTTGAGGGGCACAGGGACCCAGTTAGGCAGCAGCGTCAAGGGTCTTGCCTAAGGACCCAATCTGGGTGGGGATCAGTGGACAACCCTGGGAATCGAACCCAGGGCTCCTGCGTGTCAGCCATTGACTGTAAAAATAATGGACTTATCGAGCAATGAGGTCCCCCATTGGAAATCCATTGCTTCCACTCCTCGCGAAAGTAGGCCGCCGCTTTCACCGTCAATTCCTGAAACGGATTCCGCCATTTGCAAACAATCTCCAGCGATTGGTCTGAGTCATAGCTGAGTCATGGAATCTACAGCAAGTACTGTTGCCAATCGGGAGTGAGTTTATTGCAACCGTCCGCCTCTTTCCATCCCTCGACCACGAGACCGAGGATGTAAACAGTTTCTACTTTAATAACGGCGGCTCAGGAGAATTGCACAAGTCATTGTTCAAGTCTTGGAGGGAGAACCATTCCAACATTTGATTCTGTCAGCGGTCCTTTGGGATTTACTTACATTTATTCCTTTTTGTCGAGATAAAAGGAGCATTTGGGTGACGCCGCTGGAGAAATGCGCGTGCCCCCCTCGCGCCACAGCTGCAGTTTGTCTCTTCACATGCGCGGCCACGTAACAGTCTGATCAGATGCACGTGAGAAGCGCGTTCAGCGGTATTTAAAATAAATAACCATCCTAACAAGTGAACAGCGGGATCTTTTTATCTGTTTGAAAATACGACCAGGTCCTTTCAAGTTTGTCTCGTGCTCCTCAGACGGCTGCGTCTAATTCAGGCTGAAAGCTGGAAAAGTGCGGAGAAGATGAAACTTTGGTTGGTGATTTTATGCGCATATATGCAACTTAGAATTTATAAGCTACAATCAAAACAGTGAAAAAAAGAAAAACGAACGTTAAACAAACAAAAAATTCCAACTCACATAACCTCAGAGTGAAATCTATTTCTACAGAGTAAATCCTCATCTAAAAATGTCGACAGCATGCTCCTCTTGTTGTTTTAAACTGCTGCATCGGTACATTCCATTGAGGAAAACAACAGTAGGACAATGATTGGTACATTGTTGAATTGTAAAGTAGGTGTTAAAAGGTCTTCACGGACCCATTGATGAAGTCTGCTCCCATTGGCTACCCGTCATCTGTCAATCAAACCCCCCAGACGGTCGACGTCAGACCCACAAACGCTTATGGAGCCATCTGATTGGTCAATTTATAACTCTAATAACTTGTGATAATGGAAAAAAATCTTTAAAAAAAATAGGATTAGAAAAAAGAAGTTAAGCAGAAAGCAGCAGAGGAAGAATGATTATTCTGACATATAAAATTACTGAGAAATAACTGTCTGTTTCCCAATGTAAGTCAATGGGACTTTGGCCTTTTTGCAACCCAGTGGTACTTCCTATATGGAACACGGAAGTGGGGGGGCTTGCTCTTTCCAGTTATTCCTATGGTGCCAGCCCTTCACCTAGCCCACTGAGCCACCCAGCTGCTAAAAGCACTAAATACATCTAAAATACATAATACAAAATGATATTTTTTCTGCACAAAAGACCAAGTTTTACCCTCAAAAGTCTAAAGGAGGGTCACAAAAATATTTATTCATGGCCACAAACTTTTAATTTGAGTGAACACTTGATTCACTTCAGTAGTAATAAAATGTTTAATTTGACATCTTAATCTACTTGTACATCCAGACAAGACACCAAATCTTCACATTTTCTGATTACGATTATCTGTTTATGTTTTTTTATTGAATTTTAAAAAGTGCCCTTCTGTTTCTGTGTGCCCTGTTTACTGTTATGAAGGAAGGAGGAGCTGGGAAATCAGGAGCAGGAGAGCACGGGTTACTAATCCAATAGAGATTTTAATGGACAAGAAAACAAACAAACAACAACAAAAAAAGTCAACCTAACACAACTTTGTCAAATAAATCTGCAAAAACTTTCTTTTTTAGACTTTATTATTATGCAGAGTCAATTACAATACTGGACTATTTTCAACAGCAAAAGAGAATTTTGTGAAGGAGATCAGTGAGTTGGGGAAAGTTCACAGGAAGATTTGGTTACTATCAGATTTGAATTGATCTAAAGCAATAATGAAACTCCGACTGCTCCAAGAATCTGACATGCTGAAAGGAAGCAGACAGGCTGACTGGGAGAGATGATTAATTGAAAGCAGTCTGGTCAGGAGGAAAGACAAACAGAGAAACGCAGTCGAGGAGACTGAATGAAGCAAGTCACCATGGAGGAAGAGATCCTTTAGCAAAAAGTAGAACCTTAAAGTTTATTTGATTAAGCATACTTGAGTATAAGTATAGCCAGTACACTATAGAGCAGCGGTCCCCAAACTATGGGCGGAAATAAATACATAAATATTAAGATAAACTGGAATTTTCCCAAAGTGTTAAGCCGATTTTTACTTTTAACACACATCAAAGTCAAGGCCCGGGATTATTTTATTTAATTGTTATTAATGGCCCAATGTTATATTGCACTTATTTCTTATTTGTATAATTTTGACAGGGGCTGCACGGTGGCGCAGTGGTTAGCGCTCTTGCCTCACAGCGAGAAGGCCCCGGTTCGAATCCCGGCTGGGACCTTTCTGTGTAGAGTTTGCATGTTCTCCCCGTGCATGTGTGGGTTTTCACCGGGGACTCCGGCTTCCTCCCACCGTCCAAAAACATGCTTCATAGGTGAATTGGTGACTCTAAATTGCCCCTAGGTGTGGATGTGAGAGTGAATGTGTGTGATTGAGGCCCTGCGACAGACTGGCGACCTGTCCAGGGTGTACCCCGCCTTCGCCCATCAGTAGCCGGGATAGGCTCCGGCACCCCCGCGACCCCGAAAGGGACACAGCGGTCAAGAAAATGGATGGATGGATAATTTTGACAGAATATATTTTATGGAGGGTACAATATTGACAGTTATTCCTGCCTTTTATTATTCTTAATTGTGTTAAAAAGCTATAGTTTTAAAGTTTCAAAAATGGGAATTCGGCAAGCTTTTTGGACCATTTTGACATTTACTAAGATTTTTTTACGCTATTTTGGAGTTTAGCTAAAATTTCAGCTACATGCTAGCTGTTTTGGCTAATTTAAAGCTTTTATTTTTTTTTTTTTTAGTTTTTTGGGCTATTTTCAAGTTTAGCAAATATTTCAGCTGCATGCTAGCTGTTTTGGCTAACCTAAGTTTATTTTTTGTTTGTTTGTTTTTTGCTTTTTAGGCTATTTTCCAATTGAGCTAATATTTTTAGCTGGCTATCATCTTCAGCGTATTCAGCTGTTAGCTTCAGCATCTTCAGTGGCCAAAATTGGCTTAAAACATTATCATAGGTAATGCTATATATCTAGCTCATAATTATGTCAAATGTTACGGTTTTAAATTTTTAAAAATGTAGTTTTAGTGTGTTGAATACATTTTTATCCTGTTCGGCCCGCGACCTAAGGTGTGTTTTGGGTTTTGGCCCCTTGAGCGACTGAGTTTGACACTCCTGTTTTAACAGAAACTCATTGGACTTTCTTTCAAAATAAAAGACTTCCTGTGCCAAACAGGAACATTCAAGTGAAGTAAAAGTGATAAACAACACGAGACAAAAATGACATTTTTTCTTGTTATTCTTTATGTTTACTTTGGTGAGCCGTCATCCTTTTTCCGACTTACTACGGCTGTTAACTGTGGATACAAGATGAAATATGATTGATTAGTCAAAAAGTAGAAAAAGTATGTGAATATTGGCCACTCCTTTCTGAATGGCTACTAACCATTGCTATGCAGCAAAAATAAAATGTACTTTAAAGTCATAAAATCAACTCAGCAATCAGAAAAGATCCGAGTTTTTACCAATTAGATTAAATCAATGCTAAGTTAGCAACCCTTACTTTTAAAGACTACTATTATTTCATTTTTTTTTCTTTATCCAGAGAGACACCGTGGAGGGGTAAAACAGCAGCATGTGGCTCCGGAGCCTCAGGTTGCAGACCCGTTTTAGGCTTACAACATATAGATAGTATATAAAAAGTATACTGCCTCACTTTAAGTACACTACTTTTTTGCTCATATGCATACTAAAAGAATTGAACTCACTACCTTTCAGTTTTAGGGTAGACACTTTCTAAAGGTCACTAAGCTAATGTTTAGATTTTAGAGATTTGTGATATATGGATTATGGATGAGTCTCAGTTTGATTCTTTTATTATGTAAACATTCAATGAACATTTTCAAGAGAAGCGATTCGATTCTAAGATTAATGCATTAAGTATTAGGGTCCTTTTCACGATTTTTATGGCTTTTTAAAATTGAATTGAGGTTTTTTGGCATCTGGAAGTCTAAAAACATGTCAAAACTGTTCTAGAGCTGAGCGTATTCTGTAAATAAACCCCTGATTGTTATTGCTCCAATTAATGCTCACGTTTTGATATGTTTTAACATGTTCTTTAGGCCTTTTTCTGATGATGGAGAACATGTATTAAGAAAATGAGGATTAAAGTTGCATTTCTGAATATTTTATTTAAATAATTGAAAATCAGGAGCATATTTGTGATGTATAGAATACTCTGGGAAGGCCTAAAAGAAAACTGTAAACGCTTTGAAAATAGATCAAAAGACGATCGGAGTGAGACTATCAGGACTTAAATGTAGTTGTTTTCTTTAAATCCTCAACATATGTTACCACTCTGAACCCAGAAACAGAAAGATTCAGTGATGAAACATGCGAGTACATGAGTCCCTCACAAAACCAGCCACTCAAATGGCATAAATCACAGACTCTGGATCGATACACGGCTCCCCTGCAGACCCACACAATCAATTCTTCCTCAGGATTCATTCTTCCAATTAGTAACCCTCGTTCTGAGCTGTGGAGTATCAGGAGACTCCAGTGCACCGAGCTGTCCTAGCATCAGTCCAGATTCTGAACCACTTTATTAACATTCGGACGTCAAAAAGCCACAGGAGAACGCCGCCTCCAGTTTACAGAGAATTACAACAGAATTTAATGTTTTCCAAATAAATGGTAGGCCTCTATATGATCCAAGTCAGTCTGTGAAACTGTATTATTTAACAGTTATTCAAAATATTTGTCCTCTTGAAAATATACATCAGGATGAATGTTCTTTAATGCAATAAAGAGATTTTGTAGTTTTTCTGGACTCAAATGTAGTAAAAATATTTAAAATTAAAGTTATCTTGAATGTCTCGGTTAGTTTTTGTGCTTTAATGTGTACAAACTTTCTGTTTTCTAAAAAAAAAAAAAAAAAAATTGGGAGAAAAGTATTAAAACACATGAATCGAGTCTGGCTCCCCCTACTGACCGATATGTGCAATTACATTCTTCTCACTGAAGTTGCTTCAAACATTGAAACTAATAATAATAATTCATCAATAACAAAACAGGATTATGCTCATAATTTGTCAAACTAAATAAAATAATACAAAAGTCAATTTTTAAAGAAAACCTGTAAGTTTTCCCTTCAAAATAAAAGCCTCTTCTCTGCATACATGATGATTCTTCCTCCCCCTATCTTAGCACTAACAGGTTTTCTGGGGGGGGCTTGAGGGGAATCTGACCCAGAGTGAATCTCTTGGCCTTGAACTGATCCAGCTCCTCTGGAGTCAGCTGGCTCTCTGATGAGAACAGGCTGCCTGACTGAGCTTCAGATCCTGGTGTGGCCCCGAATCCTCCACTCGTCTGTGGAAACGCAGGGGCAGCGGCGGCTCCTGCATTACCAAATCCCCCCGTGCTGCTTCCTGCTGAAGAGAAGCTGAACCCAGACGCCGATCCGAACCCCGAAGATCCCGCCGGTTTGTTAGTGGAAGAAGAAGCAAAGGAGAAGGTGGAGGCTGAAGGTTGAGCGGGGGCGCCAAAGCCAGAGGGGGTTTGTGGTGTGGAAGATCCGAATGGAGCGCCGAAAACTGGGGCGGACGTGAACCCAAATTCTGGACGCTTTTCGGGAAAGCCAAAGCTGCCGGTCTGGGCAGGTGCAGGTGAACCAAAATCTGAAAGTTAAAACGTTCCAATTAGAAGCAGGAACGGAATTTTTACAGAAAAATGTCAGATGAAAATATTTCCCCAACAGGAAAACAATTAAAACTTCAAATCTATTTTGACAAAGAAATGAAACATTTTGAAATCAGAGCTGCAAATCCATCACTTTTATCCCCAGATTAACAGCATCACTAATCACTTGCACTCATTTATAGTATTTGTAATCCGTACATCTTACTAATTTCCTCTCTGTGATCAATAAAACCCTAAAGTCAACTTTAACTTTATTCAAAGTGAATCGGCCGTCTCTACTCCACTGAAACCACACAACCTTTGCTTCCAAAGCCAGATGTGACGGATCCAAACTCAGGGGGGCCCCCGAAGCCACCAGAAGACCCCTGAGGTCCCGCTCCGTTCAACTCTGCAAGCTGTAAAAGGAAAACATCCTCTCAGCAAGTACGAACATCCAACAAAAGTACACACACGTGTGTGTGATGTATGATTTCTGGGTTCCAGAAGTTTCTGTGGCAGAAAATTTAAATTGAAACTTGCTCGTTATGGCAACTCAAAGAAAAAACGAGTCAAACTTATTACTAAAGTTAACGCATGTGATTATTAACGGCCTCAGGCGTCCTGATGTGCAGCTGTGAGATCAGATTAATAAAACTCTGTCTAAAATAAACATTTTTTTATATTTATGTGATTGAGATTTTATTGAATTAAAGAGATAATACAGCGTTTATTTGTATCTTTTGGACAAAAGTGATCTTTTATTTTAATAAATGATCAGGAGATGAACATCGGCTGTAATGCAGAGAGAAAGATCTTCTGTGGTGGGCGAAACCTAACAAAACTGTCAGCTATTAGAAATCCAACAACGAGGAAACTGATCATTGTTTTATTTTGTAATTACAGTATGACAGAAACTTTCAATTTTTCCTCTTTTCACCTGTAAATCCTATGAATTGTTATCCACAATGACCATTTTACAATCATATTGTTTTATCACATTTTTCATAAATCTTTGATCAGAATCAGATGTTAGTTTTTACTCTAAAACACTGGATTTATTTTTCTATGAAGGTTTGAACTTTGAGATTTTCAACAAAAAAGTGGGAAAATAAGTGTGTAGTGAGGAGTTTTAAAACCTTAAACATCTATAATGCAGTAATTTCAGATTATTTTTAGACTGTAACTCAGGGGTATCAAACTCAATCGCACAGGGGGCCAAAATCCAAAACACACCTTAGATCATGGGTCAAACAGGATATACATTTATTGAACACTCTAAATATACATTTTTTAAACTTTAAAACTGTAACTTTTTAACATCTCGTTTAGACTATTGTAATTCCCTTTTTACTTGTTTTAATCAGTCCACAGTACATCGCCTTCAGCTGGTGCAAAATGCAGCTGCTAGGCTTTTAACTGGATCCAGCAGAAGGGCTCATATTTCACCTGTTTTATCTTTTTTACATTGGCTACCCATTACTTTTAGAATTGATTTTAAAATCTTAGTTCTGATTTTTAGAGCTCTTAATGGGCAGGCACCTGGTTATATTTCCCAGCTACTTGTACCGTATGTCGCTAGCCGCTCCCTGCGATCCTCAGCTTTGAACCTTCTTAGAGTCCCAAAGACTCGTTATAAAACTCGAGGTGACGTCTCTTTTCAAGCAGTAGCCCCAAGACTGTGGAACGCCCTGCCCTTATCGCTCCGCCTGACTGACAATGTCGAGGCTTTTAAGAAACAGCTAAAAACGCTGCTTTTTAAAAGAGCTTTTGGTTAGTTTGTACTGTATTATGTTTTATTTATTGTTTTTAATCTGTTTTATTTTTCTCTCATTGTTTGCTGTGTAAAGCACTTTGTGATTTTATCTGTGAAAGGTGCTCTATAAATAAATTTACTTACTTACTTTACATAATACGAACCAGATATATAGCATTACCTAAGTTAATGCTAGTATGAATGCTGTAAGCAGAATTTGGCAACTGAAGATGCTAGTGCTGATAGCTGAAGATGTTGAAATTGATAGCTAAAAATGCTGAAGGTGATAGCCAGCTAAAATATTAGCTAAGTGCCAAATTAGGATAAAAGAACTAAAAAAAAAAAACAAAGTTAGGTTAGCCAAAACAGCTAGCATGTAGCTGAAAAAATAGCTAAACTTCAAAATAGCCTAAAAAGCTGAAAAAAGCCTAAATTAGCCAAAACATATAGAGTGTAAATATTAGTCTAACTTCAAAACAGCAAAAAAAAGCCTAAATTAGACAAACAGCTAGCATGTAGCTAAAAAATAGCTAAACTCCAAAATACCCCACCCTCAAAAAAGCCTAAAATTAGACAAACAGCTTGCATGTAGCTGATATATTAGCTAAGCTCTAAAATAACCACAAAAGGAAAATCTTAGTAAATACCAAAATAGTCCCAATAGCTAGCAGAATAACAATTTTTAAAATGTTTAAACCACAACTTTTTAACATAATTACGAACCAGATATATAGCATTACCTAAGTCGGGGGTCGGCAACCTGCGGCTCCGGAGCCGCATGCGGCTCTTCAAGCACCCCCTTGCGGCTCAGTGGCACTTCTTCAATAATTATTGATAAAATTAAAAAATGTTGCAAGGAAGTATGTTATAGCGATTTGGGTAGGAGCAGAGCCGAGCAGATGGCTGGCAGGTTTGACACCAGGGATCACTCTTGATCCATACATTGTATGACCCCAAGTGGTTGGAGGGAGGAGCGTATATGCAGACCATGTAACTCCGTTGGTATCAACATTTTGACCACCATTTATTTGACAGTACAGAACAGCCGACACTGTGAGGAGGCTCACTCATACACACACCACTCTCACTCATGGTGCCGGTAAAACACTCAAGTCCCATAATGCAACACAAGAACAGACACTAACTCCACCCACTAACAAGGAACTATTTCTAAATTAACAGTCAGACTGCCACAATATTTTTTGTTTTAATACGATTTCTGTAGGAGGAATTTCTGTAGGTGGACAAACATGACACAAACATCCTTTACGTTTTCCAGTTGTTGTGAGATGAGTGTAGATGCTTCCACGCCGTCTGAGTCAGCGCACAGCAGAATTCCTGCCCGTGCGTCTGGAGCGCACGTGAGCGCACGTTGCTACGCGGGTTTTGAAGTCGGGTCACGAGCTCCACGTACAAATCGGCACGCATTGAGCGCGCTGAATCTTCAATCCGGTTCAAGATTTCCACGCACAGTCGCAGCAGCTCAGACCTGTGACTGTGCGTGGAAATCTTGAACCGGATTGAAGATTCAGCGCGGGAGCTGCTTGTGGGCGGAGTCTGCTTCAAAGCACAGAAGTGCCAAACGTGATCACGAAGGAGAAATGAATCATTACGGTTTGTGTCCGGTCAGGTTGATATGACACCAAGATGAGATGAGCGCTAATGAACAGCAGAAGAAGAATAGAAGAAGAATCTCCTCCCCGCCACTGCGTGCGTGACCGCGCTGCTCCGGTGTGGATACCACCTGCTGAGCGCGGCGATGTGCAGGTCTCATCCACCGGCCGCGTGCGGTGCGTGGCGGGGAGGAGATTCTCCTTCTATTGTATTTTTACTGTTCATTAGCGCTCATCTGCATCTACAACAGGGAGAACCGAAAGTAAAAGTGTTGAAAATCCCCCAAATCTTTCTGAAGACTTTTGTTTTCACAACTCTGTCCTTTTAAATGTCTGACTGAACAACTCACGCGCGCTCCAGACTTAGAGGGCTGGAATTTAGGTGTGCACGCGCTTATATTGACTCTTCATTGAAAGTGTACTCTTTATTGACGCGGCCAGTGTGGAAGCACCTTAAAGGTGCAAGGAATTGTGGGTTACCCATTCTTTTGCCTGTCTGACTGGAATTGGATTTAAGTTTGGGTTTTCGTCAACGTGTTTTGTTGTCTGACTGTTGAACATTTGTTGAACATTTATGATTTTGTCCTGTTATGTTTGAATTCTTCCTGCACCTGGAGTGAGAATGAGGGAGAGACTGATCAGGACCCCTCTCGTTGTGTCATTGAGGCATGTCAAAATAAAAGCTCAAATATGCATTATGTGGTTAATCAGCTTTAGTCAGATAATTTTTGAGGCCAAGAATGAAGCTTATATGACACGGGGGTACGAAATAATCGTTTAATAAACACATTCTCTATGTGTTACTTACAGTGTAAGTCTTATATAAGCCGTTTCAATTTATGCGGCTCCAGACACATTTGTTTTTTATTGTATTGGTCCAAAGTGGCTCTTTCAACACTTTGGGTTGCCGACCCCTGACCTAAGTTAATGCTAGCGTGAATGATGTAAGCTGAATTTGGCAACTGAAGATGCTAGTGTTGATAGCTGAAGATGCTCAAATTGATGGCTAAAAATGCTGAAGCTGATAGCTAGCTAAAATATTAGCTAAGTGCCAAATTAGCCTAAAAAAAAAGTTAGCTTAGCCAAAACAGTTAGCATGTAGCTGGGAAAATAGCTAAACTTCAAAACAGCCTAAAACTTTAAAACTGTAACTTTTTAACATAATTATGAATAATAAAAAAGGCAGGAATATTATTCCAGAATAAATCAACTTAAACCTTAAATAACTTTAAATATTTTACTCTCCATAAAAACACATGTTGTCAAAATTATTCAAGTTAGAAAGAGATAACATTGGGCCATTAATGACAATAAAATTAAATGATCTGGAGGGCCGGATATAACTACCCGGAGGGCCGGATCCGGCCCCCGGGCCTTGCCTGTGACACATTTTGAGTCCACGACTGAACACAGCAAAGACATGCGGGAGGTGTGGAGTCTCACCAGTGCGGCTCGAGTGTTTGGATTCATGCTCTTCAGCTCCTGGATTCTGCTTTTCCACTGACTCAGCAACTGATTGACACCATTCATCTAAAACACACACAACAGAAAAACACTTTCTGAGACTTAGACTTGTCCAGACAAATGTTGTCAGTGACACTAAAACCGAAGGTTCACATAATAGACGCTCACATAAGTCTGCAGGTCTCCTGATGCACTCTTGGAGTAGTACTCCAGCCTGAGCTCCTCCGGGGAGAGATCAGGGAAACCTGAGGAGAAAAACAGACTTCAGAGCTTCATCAAGCCTGGAGTATTTAAATCTTATTAAGGAAGAGACCTGATAAAGGCAATTTGGCGATGGAATAACAGGAGAAGCCCCACTGCCCCGAACTCTCCCAGACATCCATGTCCATCTGGATCATCTCCCTGTTTGACCGTGAGACTCGTTAACATGTGGAAAATGATGCATTGAAGAGCGTAGAAATAAAGAGGAAACGCACAGTTTTTTACTGTCGTCGTCCTCGGCGGCTGTTCCTCCTCTTCCTCCCCTGTCAGCGAAGCTTTTAGAAGCGTCGAGGGACGCAAATCTGTTCTGAGTGGAGAAGGAAAAGTCGGAGCTTTTCACATTGTCTCGTCTCCCTCCGCCGTCTCCACTGCCTCCTCCTCCACCACCTCCACCCCAGCTGTTTCTCCCCTGAGAGGGGAAATAGGACGGCTGGATGTAACTTCCTCCTTTCTGTTGGGAGGGATTGACCCAAACTCTGTTTCCAAACCCTGGAAGGAACAAAAGAGAATCAGGAATTTTAAAATAATATTTAGCATGACATAAATCATTTCTACCATTCAGTTCATGTCATCATTTGTGGTTGCTGATACGATTCATAGTCTATCTTGGTTCATTTTAAACAATCTGATTCAATCCCTAAAATCGATCTTTGGCCAAAACTTCAACCAGAGTGAATCCCCGGGTACCTGCCGTGTCTTTATTCCTAAATCTTACACCATCTGAGCCACTTTTTGTAACTTTATTTGTTCTGTGCTCGTGGAGAAATCGGCAAAATTCTGTGTCAAAAAATCTGGAAAACTCTGGAGTCTAAACAAAGACGAAGCTAAAATATTCTAAAGTTTTAAAAATAGCTTTAAGTACATTATGTGGGCACAATACAAGAATATAGGATGAATAATAACATGTAAGGTAATTACAAAAACACTATATAACTCAATATTAAACATTTCTTTGGTGTTTAGATTATGACGTCATTTTTGTTTAAAGCGATTCCAACAACGGTAACTCGGTTAAGTCGTGTAACTATTTTAAACCCTGACATTCCTAAAAAGTTGTGTTAAAAAGATATAAACACAACACTACAGATGTTAAATATGTCTCACCTCCTTCTCCTCTGGAGTGCTGCTGACCTCCACCTCCTCCACCTCCTCTACCTCCACCCCTCGGATGTTCATTCCAACATCTCTCCCCGTAACGACACCGGCCCTGAAGGAAAAAATTACAAACTACCATTTTTAACGCGTCTTCTTAAAATAATTTGGCCCCAAATGCCGCGGCGCCTGGTACAGTGTTGTTTTGGACGAGAATCTCGTCACCCAATATTTACGTCATCGAGTCGCGACTTTATTGTCCCCACAGCGGCCCCAAGCGGCGAGAAATTCATTTTTCTGTAGGCTAAATGTAATATTCATAAATGTAAATACATATCGGCTAAACTCTTTTTACGAGTTTTCATCGCTGAGGTTATATATATATATATATATATATATATATATATATATATATATATATATATATATATATATATATATATATATTTAACGATTCTATAAAAAATCTTTAAATGTAAAAGCTATTAAAACCCGTATGCTATTTGAAAATATGCTCTGGATAATTGGTAAACCATCGGGCTCTACTTTATGTTTAATTTTATGATTTATTCAGCGTGCTCTGAACCCTGATCTTTGTTTTCTCTTTAACTATTTAAGGCTCTTTTAAAAATTGGGCCTCTTTTTCATTTTTTTTTCTTTTCTTTCTCTCTATGTATGTATGTCAAGTTTTTGTTAATAAAGCTTATTAAAAATTCAATGAAATAAAAAACAATTTAAAAAAGACCCCAAGCAGCGGTTATTGGGCGGTTCAACCTCTTTTTTTTACATTTTATTTTATTTCAAAACATCACAATAACAAATCAGCATGCCACCAATGTACAAAAAAGTAAAAAATAATAATGATGAATCTCAGAAATACATTTTTATTGAAAAATATATATTTGAGGTGTAAAATTTTTAAATAAAAAAATGCAAAATATAGATAAAGCCATAAATTGCAAATCAAAGAAACACGCAGAAGCAGATTCCAAACGTTCCGTTTTTCTTTTTTTTTTTTTTTTTACATGTGTCTGTAGGATTTCATATTTACCTCAAAAATTTTCCGGAAATGCAGTACATGCTATGATTTCACGTTTAATTTGAAAACAGACATTAATTCTTGAAAATGTAGTTACATTAAAAAAATGAACTGAACACGGAAAATTGTTTGAGAGCTTTAATGTTATGAATTCTAACAAAATAAATTAATTTAAATCTGATTTTTTTTTTTTTTTTTTTT
>NC_050522.1:7641338-7676082 GCF_002922805.2 Oryzias melastigma
GATTTGAATCTAATCCATGCAGTCAAAGCAGTGGTCTCTTGATTAGTTTTGGGTGATATTTTCTATCTTTAGGATTATTTTTATCTTAATAATTGAGAATGTATGAAGACCCAACAGTCGAATTCTGGGAATTTGAAGATTATATTCAGAGGAATTGTTTCAGAAAATACTCATAGCCAAGGATTTATCTGAAATAACTTTAGCTCCTGAAACCAGATTTTGCTTCCGGTTGTTGGAATTGTTCACATTTTTACCTCCTAAAAATACAACATACATGTTCTTCATATCTTAAAAAAACTTTTTAAAAACATGATTAGCTTTTAGTTGTCATGTTGTTCTTTATTTACCAAAGGGAGAAACTGTAAAGTAATCAGACAGAAGTTTTTTCTCCTCTTTTACATTGTTGAATATTTATAATTGAAAAAAAAACAACAAACTGCAAGAAGAAGAATACAGATTTCTAAAGTTTTAACTAAATACATTCGAATGTATAAACTTGACAAAATAATTAGTATTAAATTAGCTGAAGACAAGTAGTTTGAAAGTTAGTAGTAGCAATATTTAACAACATGACAAATAGTTTGAATTTCTGCAATAAACACTTTTGCAGGTATGGAAATGTCTGAATACCATGAAAAGATCTGAATTTGTTTAATCAATATACAAAGTTCTGAAGGTAGGATAAGATTTGTAGCCTTTTATAGAAAATAAAGCGTCCTTCTTTTAAACTCCTTCACAAAAATAACACTGACAGATATAGTTATACAAACGTATATAAAAGTAGATCATTTTCACAGTTTTCTTTCTTCATCTTCATCTGCATGGTTGCATAAATTCAATAATCCAAGTGACAAAACAAACATGTTCTCTCAAACCTTAGTGATCTTTTCAACACAGAAAATTCTTTTTTTTTCAGGAAAAAAGGATTAAAAGTTACTTTTTTTTCATTTCAGCACAAATTCATACAATTATATAATAAACTTCATTGTAAAAACATAAAAGATAAAAAAGTGCTTCACTTTAGAACCTAGAAATGCTTTTTAAAAGAGCACTTGTACAAATAAAAGCATTAAATTCTAGTAAAAATAAAGAAATACATTATATTATAAACGGTAACACATGCTTGATAAAATAAACTTGACAAAATCTTACAAAATGTTATACTCCCAGGTTCAAAGGTTGATATATCCTCAGTCTTAGTTTGTTTTAAGTTGAATAAGAGCTTTTAACATGACTATACAAAAAAAAGCTGACACATTATAGATGAATATGTTTAAACAATCGATAAAAACTTCAGTTTAACAAAAAAACTTGACAATACTTAAAACAATGGGGTATTGCGGTGGTTCTAAAAAAAAAAGAAAAAGCTTATACTGTCAAAAACAGAACAAAATACACAAAAACATGAAAAATAACAACAAATTTGACACAACAACTAACAGAGCAACGACAGACCGTGCATGCTGAAGCTGAGGAGCAACAGCAGAACATCATCCTCACTTCCTGTCTCCATCCAGAACCGGTCAGCATCCCTCCTCAAAGCAACGCCGATGGAGCAGAGAAGCTGCTCGGCCTGCTGGAAGGCCTGGTTGTCCTGCAGCGGGACAGGAAGAGAGTCGATGGAGAAGGACCTGCTGCTCCCCTTCAAGCTGCTCAGCTGGAAAAATATGGAAAACTAGTTATTAAAAACAAAACAAAAATAAAGAAATGTGTTTTTTCAAAGGTGGTATGGTATCATTTGCATGAAGCTACAGCTGGCTTTGCAACACTTCATAAAAGGTAAGTCCTGCAAAATATCTGACTGGATGAGTTATAGTCTAAAGTTATGCACAAGTTAGGCTTTTTGACATATGTAAAAAAAAAAAAAAAAAACGTAGTGTTCATAGTGGACAAGCAGAAAGAGGCTTCTTTTGCTTACTACCGTTCTTGAACGCATGCCAAATCCTTGTAGTGTTCACAGTAGGCAAACAGAAGTGGATTCTTCTTCTACTGTTTAGTAGCATTCTTAAACGAGCATCAAATACCTATGGCGTTCACACTGGACAAGCAGGGAAGGGCTTCTTCTTATCTTTCTTCTGTTTACTAGCGTTCTTGAACGCATGTTGAATACCTGTAGTGTCCATACTAGTCAAAGAAGCTAGGGGAATTTTCTTCTACTGTTTAGTAGCGTTCTTGAACGTGCGTCAAATGCCCATGGTGTTCACACTGGACAAGCAGGGAGGCCCTTCTTGTCATTCTACTGTTTACTAGCGTTCTTGAATGCACATCGAAAGCCAGTTGTGTTCACACTGGACAAACAGAAGGAGATTCTTCTTTTATTCTTTTACTGTTTAGTAGCGTTCTTGAACGTGCGTCTAACATTCATGGTGTCCACACTGGACAAAAAGAGAGGGGGTTCTTCTTCTATTTCTACTGTTTAGAAGTGTTCTTGAACGCGTTTAATCCCTGTATGTTCATACTAGTCAAGCAGGAGGGCATTTTTCTTCTTCTGTTTACTAGGATTCTTGAACGTGCATTAAATGCCCATTATGTTTACACTGGACAAGCAGGGAAGGGCTTCTTCTTATCTTTCTTCTGTTTACTAGGATTCTTGAACGCATTTAATGCCCATGGTGCTCACACTGTACAAGCAGGGAGGGCCTTCTTCTCTTTATACTGTTTAATAGCATTCTTGAACGCAAGTCAAATACCTGTAGTGTTCACACTGAACAAGCAGAAGAGGACTCTTCTTCTACTATTTGGTAGGGTTCTTGAACGTGCGTCTAATGCCCATGGTGTTCACACTGGACAAGCAGGGAGGGGCTTCTTCTCCTATTTCTACTGTTTAGAAGTGTTCTTGAATGTGAGTCAAATCCCTGTAGTGTTCATACTGGAAAAGAATGAGGGAATTTCTTTTCTACTGTTTAGTAACGTTTAAAAATGTCGCTGTGTCAGTGTTCACCAGATAAACCATTCCATGCGTCACTACCCAATCCGCGTCCCTGATTGGTCAAAGTTTAAACAAGGTTTAACTTGGGTTCTGTACCTAAAACCCTAAAACGATTGTTTAAACTGGCGTAGTTTTGCAAGTTTTGAATGTGTTGTCATAGACTTTTTATTGGAGGAGCCCACTTGAACCTGAATATAACTTTATAGTTGTTGACAAAACTAATCTTTACAACCAAATATATTGATCAACCAACCAGTTCACTGAAGCCCAGCAGAACGTCAGGACGGCTTTCGCTCAGGAGGCCCAGCGTTTCATCAGGCAGCTCTGCAGACAGAGACCACAACAGGATTAAATACTAAAGATCTGCAGCAGCAGGCGTGTTGTTGGTAGACGTAAAAACAGTTGTAGCTTTGATGCATGAAAAGTTTCCTTTTACCATCCATTGTGCAAACGAGCTGGTAGAGAGCTTTGAGCCTTGCAGTTTCACTGTGAAGGTCTTCAGCGGGAAAGACCGAATCCTGCCGGTCCAGGAAGGAGGACTTCCTCTGGATCTCAGAGTGCTCCTCTAAGGCTTCCACTGTGTCACCATCGCACAATTCCTCCAGCTAGAAAAAGGAAACAAAATGAACAAGTAGATTTGGCTTTTGATGTACTGACCTTTTAATTTGAATCCATTTGAGACCATCTCCTCCATGGAAACTCACCACATCCTGGAGATATGACAGAGCAGCTCTGTCCTTCAGAGTCTCCTGCAGCTTGTTGAGCAAAGGACATCGCGTTGACTGGGGGAGCTTTGCCAGAGGAGCAAGGTCAGCCCTCTGCAGGCCTGCAACTACAGGTTTGGAAACACTGTTAGTTGGTTTCCTCCTTGAAAGTCAGTTTTGTAATTTTACATGGTTTCAATCCTAATGATTTGAACTGACTTTTTCCTGCAAGAGTTCTTCATTTTACCTAACTTTTTAAAATAATTTATTTGTCTAATGATGCAGAAAATAAGTATTATTTCTAAAATAAAAGTGCACTTTGATACCTTGTAATGTAACCCTGATTTTCATTGTTTTCATCAATCGTTTTCTGTTGGTTTTCATCTGGCATTAGACTGTAGCTGCTGTTTTGGTCCATTCCTCCCTGCAGAGCTTCTCAAGAGCTGTGATGTTTTGGGGATGTTGCTGGACAACACAGACTTTCTACTCCCTGTGTAGATTCTCTAGAGCACATGTGTCAAAGTCAAGGCCTGCTAGATAATTCTATCTGGCCCTTCAGATCATTTTATTTTATTGTTATTAATGGGCTGATGTTATCTTGCTCTTATTTCTAACTTTTATAGTTCGGACAAAATATATGTTTATGGAGAGTAAAATATCCAAAAGTTATCTAAGGTTTAAGTTGATTTATTCTGGAATAATATTCTTGCCTGTTCTTATTATTCATAAATATGTAAAAGAAAAGTCACAGTTTAAAGTTTATAAAATTGGCACCATGCCAGCTTTTTTGGATTATTTTGGCATCTACTTAGATTTTTTAAGCTATTTTGCAGTTTAGCTAATATTTCAGCTACATGCTAGTGTGTGGCTCAGCCTTCTCCTTGCCACACTAGCTGTTTTGGCTAATTTAGGCTTTTTTTCAGTTTTTTAGCATATTTTGAAATTTAGGTATTTTTTCAGATACATGCTAGTTTTTTTAGATTAATTCAGCATTTAGCTAATATTATAGCTAGCTATTAGTTTCAGTGTTTTCAGCTATCAGCTTCAATGTTTTTAGCTATTAATTTCAGCATCTTCAGCTATCAGCACTAGCATCTTCAGTGGCCAAATTCAGCTTACAGCATTCACACTAGCATTATCGCAGGCTATAGATCTAGTTTATAAATATGTGTAAAAGTTAAGTTGTTAAAGTTTTAAAAATGTACTTTAAGAGTGCTCAATAAATGTTTATCCTGTTTGGCCCGTGACCTAAGGCGTGTTTTGGACTTTGGCAACTTGTGCGATTTAATTTGACACCCCTGCTCTATGGGATTAAGGTCAAGAAACTGGCCAGAACACTTCAAAACCAACGTCACTTCCGTGTTTCCTAAGTGATGAGTTTGGAATCATTGTCTCGCTGGAAGATCCCGCAATATTCCTACCTCACTGTTCTCACTGATGACAGGGAGTCTTTGGCCTTAGTCTCACTATATGGCCCCATTCATCCTTTCCTTAACATGGATTAGTCATAACGTCTCCTATGCAGAAAAGGAGCCCCAAACCATGATGCTTCCACTCCCATGCTTCACAGTAAATACGGTGTTCCTGAGATACAACCCAGCACTCTTCCCGCTTCTAATGTGGTAAATTCAGATCCATTTTGGTTTGACATGCTCCCAATCCTCCTCTGGATCATTCAGGTGGTTTCTGGAGAACTTTAGACGAGTCTTGACATGTGCTGCTTTAAGCAGGGGTATTTTTGAAACTCTACAGGATTAAAATCCACGATGATGTTGTGTGTTACTATAGTAACCTTTGTTGTTGTGGTCCCAGCTTTCTTCAGGTTATTGACCAGTTGTCTCATGTAGTTCTGGTCTATTTTCTTCAGATCATCCGGTGAGATCATTTATGGAGATGCAGGTGGAGGTAGATTTTCAGGGATCTCGTCTTTTATCAATTTTCGAAAAATTTCTCCATTTCTTGATCTCTTCTTGTCAAGCTCCTTATACTGCTGGTGTCCTGTGACAGCTCTTTGGTCTTGGTGGAGGGGTTACAGCCTGACTGTTTAAGGGTGTGGACAGATAACTACTCCAAACAGGTGATATTAATACATGTAACAAATGGAGGATGAGATCTACTTAAGGCTTGTGGGTGATAAATACGTATTTTCTTACACCATTATACTAGTACATTCTTTAAAATTATAACATGTGATTCCTGGATTCTTTTAACAATCTGGGTCCAGTTTCAAGAGTATGACTGAGCAGTGTCATTCATATGACTACCTTTTGGTATTTTGAGGTTTGTGTTGTAAATCGTCCCAGAATGTGGCTTTTGTGGGATATTCATTACGTCAAGTATCCTGTTAGAGGCTCCTAAATCCAAATTAACATTATATGCAATTTTTTAAATGTGTTTTCTCAACTTATTTAAACCAAAAACATGTTGTTGTCTTTTTCTCAGCTGTTTTAATCTTTTTTTGCAAACTTTTAGAAATCAAATGCTACAAAAAGGGAAGCTTTTCTAGTTAAAATATTTCAGCTGTCACACTTCCTGTGCAGTTCATTCATACTCACCATTCTGTCGTGCACTCCAAACCACTTCCTCTTTAGTGTTGTGCCAGTTCCATAAACCGTCGACTGTGTCCGTGGAATGATGCAATGATCTAGAAATCGGGACGGGATTATCCGCAAACCCCCCAATTCTTCCAGGCTGCAAGCAGATATCTGAAATAATAGACAAATAAATATACAAGAAAAAACATTTTTTTATTTCTGTAAAAATAACTTCTATTGCATGAAATTCTGCTTTCTAGGACTCAAATATATGTTCCAGATGTGCAAGTATGGACGAGCATTTTTCACCTAAATAATGACATGTCCCAGAAACTGGGTGTACCCTGCCTTCGCCCAGCTGGGATAGGCTCCAGCAACCTCACAACCCCAAAAGTGATTCAGGACAATTACATGTCTTTATTTTCATCATCTTTGTTTGTGAGAGTTTTTGAGTCGCTTGTATATTGAACTTGTTTTCTTTTCTTCCTTTACGTTATATCCTCTTTCAAGCCCCTAAAACGGGGTGTAACATCAATTGGGGGCTTGTCCGGGACAGGAACCTTCATCTCAGTGTTAGAATATTGCCACATCATCTTTGTTTGTGAGAGTTTTTGAACCATTGATATGTTTATATTGTTTTTTTTCCCAACCTTTATGTTACATTCTTTTGCAACCCCCTAGACAGGGGTGTAACATAAATTGGGGGCTCGTCCGGGATGAGGACTATCAGCTCACTATTCAAATACTACTAGACAAAAATTAAAAAAAATCTTATCAGGGTAAAACATCTTAGATTTAGATTTTTCAGAAGTAGTTCAGTCTGATAGATAGGGTTGGGCACCGAAGTTCGGTTCCAAGTAGGAACCGTTATGATTTGCGCGGTTCTACCGAAACCGAAAGATGCGGCTGCAAACGGTGCCGGATTTCGGTTCCAAATTTCATTGAAGTTTCATTTGTCTGTGGACATGTCAATCACTTGTACTCCCTTCTGATTTTTTACGATTCAGCCTATCTATTTACTTTCTTGTGTTCGTAGGCGGGCTCATATAAAACCGCCGAGATGGTCGGCTTCCGCAACGTCGGTGGGCGGGACTTTCGCTGTGAATAGTGGAGTTTCCGCAATTTTTAAACAACGCTGGAGCACCATCCCAAAATGAATCAATGAATCGTTTCCTCCTTGTTGGGCTGCTAATAGCAGAAAGCTCGGCTCGGCTCCGCCCACCACCACAGCGGGTCGTCATCATCTGCTGCGCTTTGCAGCCGTGTGATTGACATTTATCTTCCGCCTTATTTTATTGAAATAAAATATTGCTTTTGCCCAAAAACAACTGCAAATAAATGCCACATTCCTGATTTAATTTAATAAAATGTCAGGCTAAAATTTCAAGGACGTTTAAGTTTATTTAAGACGGAGTTTTATATTATGCTTTATATTACGTGCGCACAGCTGCACGGCAGGAGGGAGTCTTGTTTGAAGCCGTTCTGCTTTGGATTTAGGAAGATAAAGGCATTATTTTTTATTACTGAAGTACCGCAATAAGCACCGAAAGGGAACCGAAACCAAAGAACCGCGGTAGCACCGGAACCGCATCAGATCCCATCGGTGCCCAACCCTACTGATAGAGCAAATAAATAATTAAAAACATATTAAAGCATTAAGACCAAATACTAAAAGAAAGGTTTGTATCTTAGAATTTGCAATATTTAATAATTATTTATCATTCAGAATAAAATACCACCACAAACTCAATGAATTGAAGCAGTATCATCAATGCAGTTTTCTTACTGTTGCCTTTGAAATGTTTATGGCTTTAAACACACAGAGTAAAAACTTTATTGTTCTGTATTTGCATTAACAGTTTTCTGCCTTGCAGTTTATTCATAATCATGTAAGCTGTGATAATCGTGCTATACAATTTAGTTTCAACACAAAAAATTTCACATTTTATTCTCTTCCCTCATCATTATAACAACCTATTTTTTCTACTGTTAAAATAATCCTTTTTTTAATAAACATAAGCTGGTTAATAACGAGGGGAAACCCTGATGTATATTTTTGAAGGTTAGAAGTTTCAACATTCTGTGTTTCCAGGCGTGGGTTACTCACACGGACAAAGACACTCAAACCAAAACAGAGAAGTGACGTTTGTGCAGCAAACTTTCCCTCCTTTCTGCTTCGTTTGTCCACACACGCTCACCGTAGTGTCCGTCCTTCTGAACCTGCAGCTCCAGCACGCTGTAGGCGATGACCGTTCCCGAGGGGATCTCCAAGGAAACATCACTGTTCATCTCCACACTGCTGAGCTCTTTCACACACACCTGAGAGTAGACACAGGTTTAGATGAGTGACGTCCATTCTCTTCATTCAACTGAAAATTTGTGAACTTTTTAAAGTGACTTAAAGAGGCGAACCCTGACAGTGTTTCCCAGTAGGCTTAGCAGGCTGAGAACGCCGTGAAAGCCACACTGCTGCTTTCTCCTCAGGGTGACGGAGCACGGGCTGGTGGTGAGGATCCGCTCTTTCACCACCGCCAGCACATCTGCTCGCTTCTCCAGCTGCTGCACCAGCACATGCTGCATGTCCACCAGCCTGATGCAAAACAACAACAGCAGCATGACGATCACAAGACTCAGGAGCAGATCCAACGGAGGCATGACTTCAATGACGCCCTTGTCTTTGTGCATTCAGAGCGTCAGAGGCATTTCTAAACTTATGAATGAACAGATGACATCAATAACAGAACCTGTTGCTGGAGTCTGAAAGCAGCTTTCTCACGTCCACTTCCTCTTTCTTCAGGTTGTCAAAACTGGAGTGAAGCTTGGACGATCCCTGCCCGTCCAGTCCAGCATTCGCCCCTCCGGCTTTCACATCCAACACCGCAGACTTATCATCACTATACGTCCCCTTATACGTGAGGAAATCCGTCTGAGACACTCCTGATGAAACAACACAAAGTATAATTTAATAATCGATTAGTCCATCCATCCATCTTCTTGACCGCTTCTTCCCTTTCGGGGTCGCGGGGGTGCCGGAGCCTACCCTTCAGTAATCGATTAGTCATTACTTTATATTACATGGAGTCAGTGTTGTAAAGCTGAA
This sequence comes from Oryzias melastigma, assembly GCF_002922805.2. NCBI lineage: Eukaryota > Metazoa > Chordata > Actinopteri > Beloniformes > Adrianichthyidae > Oryzias > Oryzias melastigma. The sequence goes on from NC_050522.1 coordinate 7,650,606, forward strand.
AGTTATAATGGAATTCTGCTAGCTTTTTGAACTACTTTGCCATTTGTTAAGTTTTTTAGGGTAATTTTGAGTTTACATAAAATGTCAGCTACATTCTAGCTGTTTTGGCTAATTTAGTTTTTTATTTAGTTTTTTTTGCTTTTTAAGGTGTTGTGGAGTAAAGCTAATATTTTAGCTACATCCAAGCCGTTTTGGCTAATTTAGCCTTTTTTTCTAGGTTAATTTGGAGTTAAGCTAATATTTAAGCTACATGCTAGCCGTGTTGGCTAATTTAGGATTTTTTTAGACTATTTTGGAGTTAAGCTAATATTTCCTCTACAAGCAAGATATTTGGGCTAGTTTAGGCTTTTTAGGCTATTTTTGGTTTAGCTAATATGTCAGCTACACGCCAGCTTTTTTGACTAACTTAGGCTTTTTTCAGTTTTTAAGGCTAATTTGGCATTTAGCTAATATTTTAGCTTGCTATCAGCTTCATTGATTTCAGCTTTCAACTTTAGCATTTTTTGCTATCAATTTCAGCACCTTCAGCAATAAGACCTAGCATCTTCAGCGACCAATTTCAGCTTACAGAATTTTGAATAATTTTAGCTGCCTACCAGCTTCAGCATTCTCAGCTATTAGCTTCAGTGATTTTAGCATTTTCAACTTCAATACTTTTAGCGACCAATTTTAGCGTTTTCAGCTATCAGCACTAGCATCTTCAGCTGCCAAATTCAGCTTATAGCATTCGCACTAGTATCATTGCAGGTAATGCAAAGCAATATAATTAATTTTTAGTCAGTTTACAGCTCATGATGGTTAAGATGTCTGTTTTACATCCACTTTATGCATGACCCGAGTAGTCAACTAATCAGAAAAAAACAATTGGTGATTAGTCGACTATTATAATAAACGTTTGTGGCTGCACTAATCTGACATAAGGGCAGCTCCTCTCTGCTTACCTGGTGAAAGCTCCTGGTCACCCTGCAGCAGGTGACTCAGATTGAAGTCCGTAGGCCGGTATTTGGGCCTTTGCCATGCCCAGATGCGGCTACGCTTGACCACCAGCGCCATGGGTACTAGTTTGTCAGAGTCATTCAGCCGGGACACGTGGATGAGGCTTCCATTCGGGTCGATCTGACGCACAAAGTTGGCAGTGGCGTTGGAAAACATGACCTTAGCAGCTGAGGATTGCAAAAGGTTGGAATGGAGCTTCTCTTCTGGTTTCACTTTCGTCCCTGCAGAGCAAAGAATAGATCAGATCAGAGCTACAGTACGTCTGGCTTTTATTAAACACCAAACCTCACGGTATTTCACTGTTTACCCTTCTGGATCCCACTTTTGCTAAAACTGAGGGGCCAGAACAAAGGGGAGGCGAGTAGAGCAGCTCCACAGTTGTCAGTGGTGGGCTGTCGTGACTCAGAGGGATGAAATAAAGTCTCCCGTATGTTAATGTATTAGTATGACCACGAGAATGTAAACACTCGGGGCGCTCACAGCAGCTGTCCAGGCTGAACATCAGAAAGAACAGTGACTGGGCAGACTTTCAGCATGTTCAGTCCTTTGGGATCCATTATGAATGAGATGTCCTGACACAGAAGACCCCAAACTCCAACTCCAAAGGCTCGAATGAACGATTTTGAAATATTTAACGTTTCTTTTGTTTAGTGTTATTTGATCCAAAGAAAAGAGCAGCAGAAATCCAACAACTTTAAAACAAAGGAGGTAAATAACAGATATTCACTCATCTGGACTAAAGTTTAAGCTTAACGAATTAAACACATATATAAATATATATTAGAAATAAAATTTACTTTTTTTATTTCTTTGAGTTAAATATCAATATAAGAAGTGTAAATAATGAGCATAGAAATATTCCACTACAACCACATTTCCCGGCAGCCCTAAGTTCTGGCGCGCTCATGACTTGAATTAGTAAAAACTCAAAAATTAAAACCAATTTTATCCACTAAATCAAAATTACAGTGAGTATATACATTAGAGAAATCTTACCCGAAATGCACTCTCAAAGAATTAGACAGATAAAAATAAAAATGAATTTTCTTTTGCCGCGTCACACCAGGAACGCCGTGCGTAAAATGCGCCAAAAATATCCAAACGCGGTTTGGACGCACGGAAATCCAAACTTCACAGAAAAAAAACAGTCACTTGACCAAACAGTGTGAGATCAGACACAGGGCGGGCTGCGTCTGTGAGGAGGGAAGAGCGACTGACTGACTTACTGGCTGACTGCGCAGAGCAGCGCAGCCTGTGGACCGCCTCCTCCCGTCCAGCAGAACCATGTGAAACCACCGGGATCTTTGTGGGTGCTGGTGTTGGTGTGGAGGTTCACCAGAACATGAACAGACTTGTCTGCTACCACTACATACATACATACATACATATATATATATATATATTATTTGATGGATTCCACTAAAAAGCAGAGATGTGACCCGTTTAAGAACAAAATGGGGAAATCCCATCACTGAACAATAGGGTAAAACAACCAGATTGGAGTGAATTTTGGAGGATAACTGATTGTGGAGCAGAAAGGAAACACAGAGATGTTGGATCAGAACCTGGTTTCAATGGTCCAGCATGGGGTTTAGCTTCCCTCTCATCACTGACTAATTCTTCATGATTGTCCACCTTCATCCTTTATGTGTTTCTGCTGCTCCAGTATGGCCTGAGTCATAGAGGGTCCGAGAGACCCCCGCCTCCTCAGAAGGTACCACCTGCTTTGGGCCTTCCTGTTCACAGAGTTCAAACATGTGGCTATCTCCACAGCTCAGGGAGAGATGTGGGAAAAACTGTTACATCTGAATACATATACTAAATCTCAAACTGGGTCTATTGAAAACATAAATAACTGTTTAATGCCTCCAGCAGTTTCTTTCTCCTCCTCAAATGCAAAAAGTCATTCTGACCGTAGGGGGCGGGGCTAGAGATGGTGCTCTTTTTAGAGAACTGACTTCATTTCACTAAAAAGAATCATCTCTTTCAGCTTAGAAGTGCCTCTTCAGGTTGTTTTGTTGTGTATAATATTATGGACATAATGAATTACAACTACTACTATTAATAATGTGTTTTTATTTATGAATGTTGATTTTATTTATTAACTTCAGATAAAATGTAATAAGAATAATGACTTCTATTACCATTAAACTGTTGCCTTGATACATTTTTATTTATTTATTTTTAATTTAAAGTGAAACAACTTATTGCTGTAATCTGTCTCTCCCTCGTGCGCGCGCGCTTCCTATCCAGCTGCAGGTGTTGCTAGCTATCGCTCCTCCCCCTTCTGCTCAGCGCAGACCATTAACTTTAAATCATTTACAGTGAAGGTACAAACTCATGTTGACAGATCACGTGCAGCTAAGAGTGAAAAATAGAGGAAGAATGGACAAAAGAATAAATATATGAGACTCCAGGAAGGAGCTCGTGTTTGAGCGGGGCGGGTCTCTAGCTGCTCACCTGTGTAGCTGCTCACCTGTGTGTCCCGGGAGTCCAACACTGACAAACCTCCTCGCATCTCAGTCTCTCGTTAGATTTTGAATTTAGGCGCCGTGATTACAGCATTCAGGGCGTGTCTGGACTTTGACAGATCCTCAACTCTGCAGTGGAATGCAGTTAAAAGTAATTTAATCACAGTAATTCGTTACTTTGTAAACCGTTACTCCCAACACTATATATATATATATATATATATATATATATATATATATATATATATATATATATATATATATATATATTCATGTAATCCATTTGTTTTGGTGACAGTTTCTTTTCAGGAACATTTGATGTTAAAGACCCACTCCGGTGAAAATCATACATCTAATTTAGGTGTTTTTAACGTGTTCTTGTGGCATTTTTCTGACAATAACACACAAATGTTATAGTTTCTTTATCGTGTTTTATTGTGATTTTATGTTCAGCACCTTGGTTGCCTCTGCTTTTATAGGTGCTCTGCATGCATAGAGAAAATTCAACTTGTACTTACATTTCTGAGTATTTCTTGATTCAAACTGTTGTGAGTCAAAGGCAGATCGAAAAAAATGCTATTTTAAATTTGTCTTTTGTTATGTAGAAAATACTGCTCCATCCAGTTGTAGACAAATAGATCCATGAACGTCTTCATTTTCCTCGTCTGAGCTGGAATCTGGATCACAACTGCACAGGTGGATAGATCTGATACTGCTTACCATGTTTGCTGCACTGATAATGTTTGGTTGGGGTTGTGAGGGGCTATAAGTTAGCAGTAGAGTGCACAAAGGTGATGGGAAGAGGGGGAGGAGTTACTTTGTGCTACCACCCACAAATCAGAGGTGAATTTTTAATGAATTCCTTCCTTGAAAATGTTTGATTTAGTCTAAAAACGGTACAATCATATTTTAAAGGCCACTTAAAACGCTTTTACTATCCACATTTATTATACTCTGTGGATTAAACTTGTATTTGTGAATGAAGGACACAGTATTCGGGACACACCATCGTTCTTCCACTCCACAAGAAGCTTTAATGCAGAGTTCCTCAGTGGAAAAGTGTCTCCGCGGCCTCATAAAGCCATGACCGCTAAAGCAAAGGCAGCATGATAAAAAGGCATAACGTTGTTTTGAAACCAGAACACATGATCGGCTTGAGGCGTGTTTGGATCCAGCTTCTCCCGTCCAGAGGAGCGCGGCTCCATCTTCATCATCACTTGGTCTCGGAGTTAAAGTCAGTTTGCATAATAGCTGGTTCGATGCAGCATTACAGTAAAAGGCACTTTGGTAAAAGAGATGTAACAAAACATGGTCTTGTTTTTAGTTGACAGATATTGTAAAAGATCCAGCCTTAAAATCTACAATAATAAAACCAACAGAGCAAGATTTACAGAAAAAGCAGCAGGTCCATGTGGACCGGGGTTACGATGACAGCAGAACCAGGTCAAGACGTTTGGACGCTGGTTTCACTTCTGTTTTTGTGGTTTCCCTCATGGTGATTCTTGGAGTGGAGTGAATCCAGAGGTCACCATAACACGGAGAAGTCCATTCTGCTGAAGCCAAAGTCTTTGCGCAGCTCCCAGTATGTGTTGTTACTAATCCAGGTGTCATCCTTGGATTTCCTGCAAACACAAAACACACAAATGCTACTGAAAACACACCAAATAAGAGGATTTCTGGTGTTTGACGCAAGAAATGTTCATGATCTCCAGCACAGCAGCTGATCATGACGGAAGACAAAATGGATCCAGTTCTTTTAGCAGTAAATAGTTTAATTTAGAGTGAGAAAACTTTCACAACATGTTTTAAAGAAACCAGACAAATCCAGGTTTTTATATCATTAACCCTATTTTATCTGTTAATACTTAAACGGTGAACGTCTCTTTGAGGCATGTGCAAACACTGACTCGATCCAGTTCTCCTATACAGTCAATGGTTCAAACACATTGACAGCTGATCCACATGGGTCAAAGTCAAGGCCCGCTGGGTGATTCTATCCGGCGTTTTGGGTGTCTCCAATTAAATCAAGACTCCCCAACCTCCGGACCACAAACTGGGATGTGGACTGCACTGGTATCCTAACCCCAACCTTAACCCGGTACTGGACGGTCTGTATCGGACGCGGATCAATACTGGTTCCGGACGCGGCACCAGACGCAGACCAGGCTAGGTTAGAGTACCGGTACCGGCCGAGTCCTGAGGTTTGAAAGTTACGTTTTTAAAGTTTAAAAGGTGTAGTTTTAACATGTTCAATAAATGTTTATCCTGTTCGGCTTTTGGATTTTGGCCCCTATAGGATTGAGTTCGACACCCCTGATTTAGGGGGACGTCCAAAGGAGCAAAGTTAAAAAAAACAGACATTCTTATCACTTCATGTTTCTCCCTTAAGAGAGACGATGATTCAGTCCAGTGCTGAAGGTAAACTATTTCTCTGTGTAATCTACACTTTTGTATCCTTTAATAAATATTGTTAATCTTATAATTTGTTTTTTCTTCATTTTCTTTATCCCTCATTAAAAAACAAGGAAGCAACAGGTAGCTTGAACAACCACGTAAAAAAAAGTGCAAATATAAAAACATATTTGAATTAAACAAGAACAGGAGCTCTTTTTAAAATACCCAGCAGGCATATCAACAATCAAGGAAATAAATGTTCATCAGTGTCATAAAATAAAGCCATTAATGTGGATTTTAGAACTGCACTCTTAATTTGTTCTTCTTTAATCTGCAACAATAATCTTAAAATGTATAGCTCATAATAAAGAGATTTAAATAAATGTCTGATCTCTGATGGGGATGCAGCATCAGATCAAGTTGTAAACCCCGACATCGGGTCTGATTTTTGATCATGTGACTGGATCGGGTCATCCCTGATTTTGATTTCCACGCCTACGAAAGAGTCTTACTTGAAGAAGCGCGGCTGGTGTGTCATGTTGTTGTCCTGCAGCACTTTCCTCCTCTCCCTCTGCAGCTGCTCTATCCTCTGCTTCTGCTCCTCGGCGGCGTCTAGGTTCCCTTCTTCCAGCATCCTGGAAGAACAACGTTGGAATAAATGTAAGGGACTTCAAATTTAATCCAAGTGTTGCTATGGTAACGCCCATTTAATTAGTATCACACTGCAAGGGGTGGCCATAAATATGTCAAAATACAGAATGATTCTGAACCCATTCATCCACTAAAAGTGACATAAAAGTGTGGAATTGTTAAACAATGAGAGAAATGAGGATTTAGTGACCTCTGGTCTGGCCTAAAGCGAGTGTCGGTCGGGGGGAGCAGTGGTCTGAGGTTGGAGTCCAGCTCATTTAACTCCACTGCAAACTGGGTGAAGCCGTAGTACTGCTCCTGGTCCTTGGGCATGGGATCTACGGAATCAAACCGCTGTTAGGATTGAGCCTCAGTAAATTGATTTTTCTCTATTTCAGGAGAGTCCACTCACTTGCTCTCCAGATGCACGTGGCAGAAGGAGGGTCTCCTTGAAATACCGATTCGTGCCACTTTCCAAAAAGGGAGTGCACGGTCTTCCCTTGTGCATTCGTCACCACGCCCTGTATTTCATTCACCGTGGAGCTCCACGATCTCGCCTAAAGATGAGGAGAGAAACAAAAGAATTAATCCAACATGATCTAAAACTTAAAGGAATTCTGTTTTCCACCAGAGGGCGCCGTTTCCCTTTAAACAGAGACTTACTAAGCCAAAAATCATCTTTTTTTTTAAATAATCACTAAAAACCTTAACTGGGTTTTAGCTAAACTTAGTGACCAGGAGTTTATAAGGTGGTAAAAAGAAAATTGAATATTTTAAAGCACAGAATTGATGCTAAAAATGAGTAAAAAATAACATTTAAGACCCTTTCTGATCCTCCTATTTGTCTTTTAATTATGATTATGCCTTTTTTAGCCAAAATCAAAACACTTTTCGTTTTTAAGACTTTATTTAACAAGAAATGTACAAATGATGTATTTTTCAAATGTCGTTTTTTTCATCTGCTCCTGATTCACAGCGACTTGAATGAAGAAAAACTCAGAAATGCAATTATAAGCTTAATTTTCTTCACATATGTCCCCATTATCAGAAAAATGCTACAAAAACATGTTAAAAGCAGTATTTTCATCCGAGTATGCAACATTTCTTCATCTCTCACCTTGATGAAAGTGATTTTACACTGGCACACGTCACTGCTGACGTTCTTGATGGACATCTCTCCATAGTGTTCAATCCACCGCTGGCCGCTGAGAATGTTGTGGATGCAGGATGTTACTTTGTTCCATTCATAGTGGTCCCCAAAGCTGGAAAAAACAAGAGATGTAATCCACTTTACTGTTCATGTTCACATTAAGTGTGGTGTGAAGAATCCTATTTGTTTGGATGTAAAGATAGATTGCAGTTTTTAAATAAAGGTGATAACATTTAAGGAAGAAAAAGCTTTGTGTTAAAGTGATTAACCCTCAATAAGACGCCTAGATCGGTTTAATGTTGGACAATATTATTACAGACCGAATTGTGGATTTTTAGCCTTTTGAGGGTAAAGTTTATTTTCATCCTCTGTAAAATATGCATCTAATTTAAACTTAATTTTTACACTAGACGTCATTAAAATGTGACAGATTTTCCCATAAGTGTCAAAGTGGAAGGTTAAAAAAAAATCAGGTGCCAACTTCAGCCTCATTCTACTTTTAGAATACAACAGATAAATGCAAAAAAGAGAAAAAGTTACCAATATTTTTTAAATACAATAATAAATCTACAGTTTAAGCGACTTCCTTATCATATTTCTCATAACATTTGATGATTATTAAACATTATTATTATGGCATGTGGGAACAACTGTAGTATTAAATCCATATTTAGAGTAAAGACTTCTGGTTTTTGACTGTTAAATGCAGCTTTATTTCATTTGAAAACTATGCTTCTTTTTCTGTTTCCTCACTGGATCTTCTCTGCAATAACAAACTGCTTTTTTTTGTTAATTTGGTTATTTTGGGGGTTTCAGTGTAGCGCTCGGCTCCCCCGCTTTAAGAAAACAGTGGATGGATTTTGTGACGTGTGAACGGAGACTTGTGTCAAGAATGAGTCAGATCTGGTGGAGAATCCAGTAGTTTTACAAAAAAAAACCCAAAAACTTTAGAATCAAATTATAAATAATTATGATTAAAAAAAGGAAAAAAAAATTGGCTGTGTTTTTTTCACTGCTGCCTGAAACCCACATTCCCATTGCCTGAGGGTTGTGCAAAGAAAGGCAATTTGAAGCTTAATTTTCCTTCTATATGTCCTCCACCATCAGCTAAAAGAACATTTTAAAAACATGTTTTCTTTGGAGTGGGTCTTTGAGAGCTAGTGTAGAAAAGGATGGAATAAAACAAACATTTTACTCTGTAAAAAAGAATTAATAACAAATTAATCTAACCTATACGTGGGTCTTTAGTTGAGCTGCAAAACATCTGATCTCAGATGAAGTAAAGGAGGATAAGATAGTTTGAAGATGTTTAGAAAAATGAAATAGCTGTTAAAGGTAGAGTTAGCGGGCAGAATGTCTGGATGTGGACCAAAAAGAAGATTCATAGTGCATGAAAGAAGTTGTAAAGATTGATGTTTGGTTTCATTTTGAAGGCAGATGATTTACTGTAGAGATCTCTGAAGAAAGAGGCCAAGATAAGAAGATATAGACAACAAAAGAAGGATTAAAAATAAATAAATAAAACCTACGCAGGTAGAGTCACATGTGTGGTTCCAATCGGGACTATTTCCATGGATTTCCCCCAGAATTTATTTTTCCACCGTACATCTGAAAGAGGAAATGATCAGACATTGAGACATGGCAGCTCCATGAGGTTTGCTAATCTGATAATCTGGTATTGGTAACCACAAGGACACAAAACATCTCCAGTGTCTGAGTTTCACCCTAAATAAATCACCAAACACAATAGAAGTTCTGCAGAAAAAGGCGTGGAAGGACTCATAGGTTACAAGCACGCAGGCGCGAGGGAACCTGATATTTATTCCAAACAATATTTCTCCTCTCACCTTGCCAAAACTTGAAGTTCCTTGAATCTGCATGACATGCTGACACAGGCGGGTGGTGACTCACCTGGAGAGAGGAGATCGTAGTGAGCGTTACCTTCTAAGTTTACAGATAAAACAAAAAAAGTAGAAATGATTTCATTATTTCAGAATAGAAATTAAACAGAAACTGCTTCTACCTGCTCGGCTATAAACCGGAAGCCCTTCTCAGGCCGGTCGCACTCGAACGTCTCTCCCAGGACCGGGTTAAACGGTTTGCTTCCCGCGCGGAAGTATGTGGAAGCATAGGCAGATATCGCAAACGTGGCAACAAACACCTGAGTGGAAACAAGAGAAAAAGGTCAAAAATCGGATCCGAACACAAACAAAAACACTCGGTTTGCACCGGGGTTTTAGTGTCTGCACACAAAGACGAGGTTTAGAAGCAGGGAGGGTCAGATTACAGACTGGGACATCGTGACACAGAATTAAATCTAAATACATTTTTTTTTGAAAGCCAGAAAAAAAAGGAAAAGTCAGGGCAAAAAAATTGTCAACAAAAAATCTGTCTTTACATAAAATGTATCACTATTAAAAGCTCGCTTCACTCTTAAATTAAAGCTATTTATATATTTTTTAAAAAAGATCTTAATCAGAACTACAAATGTGGTTTTGATCACATAAATAAATAAACGTTCCTCTCATTTGGCCCCTAAAGTTCTGAACTAGGTGTTCAAATTTTGTTTTCTGCATTTGACTTATTCCCTAGGGGAGGGGTGAGCTGCAGACACAGCAGCCAATTCCAGATTCTTTTGATCCACTCAATTCAATTCAACCTTGAGTTTACACATTTAGACACATTTGTTTAGAAATACATTAACAATGTACTATATGTTTTGAAGATTTTCATATTAATCTGATCCAGTTCACATACTGTACAATTTATTAGTAAAATAATAATGCTTTTGATAATAGCATATAGTGTTATATGGATTCTTAAACGGGGAAGCTCCAACGATTGTTCTGCCTCTCCTTGAGAGTTTCAGTTTAGCCACTAGGTGGCGATTGTGCTATAGCATTACAGCTTATTCCAGAAGAACAAAGTATGAGCAAAAAACTGTGTTTTAGACCACAAATGGTCAATTTAAAAGAAAAAAATATAAAAAATATTTCCTTAAAAAAGATAAGAGTATGTAAAGATGTTAATTTAGTCAGCAATGTATGTTTAGGTCGACCAAGGGTTAGCATTAGCCGTCCTATGGGAAATCCCCTCATACGTTAGCATCTGGCTAGCTGACTTTATCTTTATGCTTTTATCTCTACGTTTATGGATTGATTATTGATCCATTAAACTTAGATCAATTATTCGATTCTTTCAGGCCCAGCCCTACTGCTGAGTGTCAAACAGGGAGGGTCTCATTTTTAGTCTTTGGTATGATTCAAAATTAGATTTGAAACCATGAACATTCAGTCTCAGGGCGGACACTCCACCACAAGGGATCTTTTTGGTTCCTTACAATATTTAGGAAAGTTCTTGTGGTTTTTCACACAGTGATTGTGCTCAAAAAACCTCTAACAGTAAAATCAGTTTGGCCTTTCTTTTTTAGTTCAGTTTTATTAGACGTTTGAAGAATAAAAAACACCATTAAAAGTAATTCCTCAATTTGCTTTGACTTGTATTAAATTGCAAGATCTTGGGAAATGCTGCCATTTGTTCATTTCTTTTTGCAGGTTCACCTTCATTGCTGCATTTTGGATTTTAGGAAGAGAAAAGCCAGAACAGAAAGATTTTTTCAATTTCTTTAGATCTTTGACAGATTTTCAGTGTTCCTCTTTATTTTTAACATTCATGATCACAGTAATCCAGTTTGAGATCTCTCAGAGAAGAATTAGATGGTTGTGCACGGCATCAGCTCTGTAAAAGCACTTATTTCTTAAAAGTCTGAGCAACTTTTTCCCCTTTTCAGGTTTATTTTTATTGAACAATAAAAATCATTTCAAGAACTGGACCAGTCAAAAAGAAAAATGCTCCAAACGGTCATCTCTGCAGAACAAGCCCTCACTGCAGCACACTTCAAGCTGCACTGTAATGAGTTCATGTTGCAACTTAATAAAAGTCAAAGCAAAACATTTCTTTCATTTCCTAAACCAACACAGCTGTTTATGACTTCAGGTGGTAATAGAGTCAGGATTCACCATGCGCTGGTAGGGGTCAGGGGTCTGGTTTGCGGTGTCCAGCAGGTCGCTGTACTCCAGCTCCTCACACAGCCTCTGCAGGGTGTTGAGCGGCTCGTTGAGCTGCACGGGCATGGCGACCTTGGACAGGTCTTTGCCGATGTTGTTCCTCAGGATGTTCCAGAGGCTCACGCTGCTGGAGGGGCAGGTGGACGGCAGCGTGGAACGCCTGCGAGCGACGGTCACCACGCTGCTGACTGGATGGGGAAAGTGGAGTGACATAAAATGTTCTCTTTATTATGAGAGCTTAATTATTTATTTCATTTACTTCAGTCAGAGGTAATAGAGAAAATGATAAAGCTGCTCAAATATGTCTGAAGAACGAGTTTAAAAACCAGGAATGCGTCAAATTAAAACACTTTTAATCACAATTCTGACACTTTCAGTTAAAAACACAGAAGCTGAGCCCAAAAAATGAAGAGACACCCAATCCCTGTTTCAATGACAGAAACTTTACAACCTTTATTTACATCATTACGAGGAAGAGTGGCTTTAGAGAAAACATTTTACGAATTCCTGTACCGGAGTTGTGTCTCTCGCTCCTCCCATCGTACGTATCCATGGAGACGCTGTCACTGACGTCACTGATGTAGGAGTCATCATCAGACACCTTAGGGAAAAAATGAATTAGTTACATATAAAAAAAAAAGACAAGATTTGAAGAATCAAGTTCATATGAAATTTGTGAAGCGATAAGGTAACGTCTCGCTTGCTGTTTTTCTTAAAAACAGTATATATATATATTTTTTTAGGAGTCATGCTACGATCACATTGGACTTGGAATCATGGGTTTGAGCGACTGCTTCTAATGGAACGACAGACACAGGGACGTGCTTTCCGACGTATCTATAGAGCTCTCCAAAACATATAAACCCAAACAACTCACTCCACATCATCTACGTTTTCCATGATGTGGCAACGTTGGCGGTTGCTCTGCGGTCAGGGCGTGGAGCAGTAAATGTAACGCGCCTCAAAGGAAAGGCGACAGACATAAATCTGACGAGCGAATCACGTCCGGTGTGAAGGCAGCTTCATAGTGCTTCCTGGTAATTTCACAGTTCTCTTTCCGTGGTCTTGCTTTTTTACAGATTTTTTTTTCCACTGCAATTGTGCAGGTGTCCTGATTGGTGGCTGAATGATGGAATAATTTTTCTATGAAGGTTTGAACTTTGAGAGGAAAAAAAAATGTAGAAATAGCCATGTCTGTCTGAGAAAAGTGGGAAAAAAGAGTTTTACTGCCTTAAAACATCTATAATTTCGGGTTATTTTTAGGGCTGGGTTGATAAAATTGATTAATCGATTTGAATTGATTTAAGCTTAACAGATCAATAATCGATTCGTAAAAATATAGATCGATTTAGCACATAAAGCTAAAGTCCACTAGCTTGATGCTAACGCTTAATGGGATTTCCCATCGGACGGCTGACGTAAACATAAATTGCTGACTAAATAAACATCTTTATAAACTCACAGGTATTAACTTTTCAAACTCTTTTAATGAAATAGGTTTTAAAGTAACCATTTATGGTCTAAAGCACTTTTGTTTTTGCTCATTCTTTGCTTATTCTTCTGGAATAGTGCACTGATAGAGCGCGATCGCCACCTAGTGGCCAAACTGAAACTCCCTCCAGGAGAAGCAGAACAATGTTTAGAATGTTAATGAACTGAACATTTTTGTGTAAACTCAAAATTGAATTGTTTCAAATTTAATTGAGAAGATCGAAAGAATATATATATATAAAAAAAAACTGAATCACATAGATCCAGACTCTTGTGAATCAAATCGAATCCTTTCTTGAACCTTTTATCGATACCCAGCCCTTGTCATTTTTAGATCGTAACTCCACAATAATTGGGGGAACACTTTGACACAAAAAAGCTCATTTTTGGTTTAGAAAGCTTTCTTCAAAACAAGTTCAAAGATTTCCTTTCAGATTCCTAACTGCTGTTTACAAAGCAGGCTGGTAGGTGCGACAATGACCTACTTCCAACACAGTAAAAGAGCTATGTAGTAGATCATGTGAGACCTCATTTTCAGATGAAGACGAGGAGAGCAGGTACTCCTGGGCGTCAAAGAACTCGGATATGGAGTCTGGAATGGATGTTTTGCTCTCGTTGGAGATCTGGTGGACCAGGGACTGGGGGGTTCCTGTAGATTCCTGATCAAAGACAAAGTCTGATGGTAGACTGTGGACAGTCACATGACTTTTAAATTTTCTCTGCCACTCACTGAAGGAAAGCCAGTCTTTAGACCCACAACTTGTGCCGGCTGGGGGCCCTGCAGGTCGATGGTGAGCTTCAGTCGGTCTCTCTCTGCTGTCAAAGAACTGTGCGCCGATTTCAAGGTAGCGTGAACTGGAGAGAAAAAAAGAGAAACATAGAGGTATGGGGTTGTCATGGAAACTAAGTTCTAAAGTGGCAAACTAGGAAATCTCTCACACCCAGGGATGAACTCACTGTTGTTAGCCAGCCGGCAGAAATCTTCCTGCAGACGCGACACGTCTGTCGGCGAGTCTGGGGACTCGGGACAGACCTCCTGGGAGGAGGTGGTGGAGAGGTTGGGATTGGAGGCATGAAGACGAGGAGATTGGGAAGAGATACAACTGGGGACCTGACAGTCAAAGAAAAGTTTACACCATCGCGCCGTTATATTTATGAATAGGTAATCCAAAAACAAAAGCATACTTGTAGTGTGGCTTTGGCTTCTTTGCCGTTGTTCTTGGATCTCCATCTCCTTGGCCTCTTCTCCTTCTTAGGGTTGTCATAGGCAGACGCCTGTCGTCCAACAACAAACATCGATACTTTTCTTAAGTAAAACACTTCCGAAACGTTACGTTTGGCCACCTGAACCCTTGTTTGGACACTCACTTGTAGTGATGTGATGGCTGGAGCAGAGTATGTGCGATGCATGACCTCCATGCTCTTTAGCAGCAGGTTGAGTTCCAACAGATAAGACTCGCATTCCTCGAGCTCTGAGTAATGACACAAACACACCATGAAACAGAACATCCCAGCATGCACTGCCACATGGACACCAGAGCTCTAGTGTTTTTTAATTGTTAACACGATAATTCCAGTAGATTCTGAAGGAATCTGAATTTGGCGCCCCTCCAGCAGATGGCGCCCTAGGTGTCTGCCTAGCTCGCCTATGCCCAGGGCCAGCTTTGATGACTTTTTTTGGCTGTTGACCTCTATAAATGGGGCATCAAAAGTGCTGTCTGTTGGTCCTTGCAAATTTTTTGACAATTTAATTTGTTTAATTCCTGAAATTATAGTCTAAAAGTGTCTGTGTGCTGCCCCCTACAGGTTGAAACGAAGTACTACAGCGGAAAATTTTGAATAGTAAACTGGTGTAAGTGGGTTGCACGGTGGCGCAGTGGTTAGCGCTCTCGCCTCACAGCGAGAAGGCCCTGGTTCGAATCCCGGCTGGGACCTTTCTGTGTGGAGTTTGCATGTTCTCCCCGTGCATGCGTGGGTTTTCACCGGGGACTCCGGCTTCCTCCCACCATCCAAAAACATGCTTCATAGGTTAATTGGTGACTCTAAATTGCCCCTAGGTATGAATGTGAGAGTGAATGTGTGTGTGATTGAGGCCCTGCGACAGACTGGCGACCTGTCCAGGGTGTACCCCGCCTTCGCCCTTCAGTAGCCGGGATAGGCTCCGGCACCCCGCGACCCCGAAAGGGACACAGCGGTCAAGAAAATGGATGGATGGAAACTGGTGTAAGTCCTACGTCATTTCAGGAGTTTCACGTCATCGTGCTCTGCAGCTCCAGTATAAAAGCCTCGCCCATCTTTGAACGCGGAGCTCGCTTGATTTTTTTAAATTTGATTGAGACAATAATAAAAAGATCCTGCTCTAGCTAACCTCACTGTCACTGTTAATCACAGCTCCAGACCACACCTCCCCTACGCAGCACACCTCCTCTAGCCCCGCCCCCCATTTTTTCATTTTTCAAATCTGGGAGCAGAGTCCGCCTCCAACTGTCCTTCTTGGTTACCCTTTAAAGAGTTAATACAGGAGCCGTCACCGGCGTCAGGAAATTACATGACCGTTTACGCAATTTACATAATTCCAACGCATAACGAAGCACAGAAAAGCTGCTTTTCTCCATTTCAGAATCAATTACGTTAATTTCACAAACACTTTACTGCTGTAAAATTCGTCTGGCACAGATGATTATTATAATAGTCGACTAATCACCGATTATTTTTTCAGATTAGTCGACTAATTGGGTCATGTGCAAAGTGGATGTAAAGCACACATCTTACATCTCAAATATTACAAAAGTGTATTTTTTGGTGCTGAACGCTCACAACTTTATTCAATTTTACTACAATCTGACTCCATTTAATATAAGGTTACAACTAATCGAGAATTAAATTAGTCGTCGACTATTCTAATAGTCGATTAATCGACTAATCGTGGCAGCCCAACTGTAAAGTGTCGGTAAAGCTACCTTTCTCCACTTCGGAATTTGTTGGAATTGTGTTAAAAAGTTGAAGAGTTACAGTAATTCAAAGAACGCCAACACTATTGAACAATGTTGATGGTGTTAAAGAAGGAAGACAATAAGAAGAAGCCAAGCCCACCCTTGGAGCACTTGTTCATGTCTTCTGAGGAGTGAAGCCAGGAGCTGACTTTAGCCTGGTGGACCGACGCCTGCTTGGTCAGGGTGGACTACAAAGACAAATTGACAAAGAATCAGTTGAGATAAAGATGCATCCAGTCTATGAAAGCTGCATCCAAATGTTTTCTTACAACTTACCCGTCTGTACGAGTCATTAAAGGTTGGAGAAGATGAGGCGTGGGGGTGGAAGAGGTGCCTCTCGTGAGGATACACCGATATTTCGTTCTGTCGAAACAAACGGTGGTGACGCAGCTTTGACACCCACTCCTCAAACAGCTCTGAAGACTTCACCTGGTTGAGCACAAAATGATTGACAAATCCTGTGAGGCATTTGCTTGAATTTGCATGACTCGCGCATCCTCGTTTTATCAGGAACTGTGGACTTACCTTGAGGTGATAGATGTTGTCCTCGGTGTCCAGGTCAATGCACATGGCTTTCTTTTTGATAGACATAACAGAGAGGCCGACGTCTATGCAGCCGTGAATCTTCCCTTTCTGAATCTGTGCAAAATGACTGAAGTTAGCCTTCATGGAGAACAGTGACAGACGCAGATGAGGAGACACTTACATCCGTCCCTCGCTTCCCGTATGTCATGATGCCCTTCACCAACACAAAGTATCGCTGAGTGGCAAGAAAACAAAAACAACCAAATGAAAAAGTTATTCAATAATAGGAATCACAGGGTTCTTGTAAGTTTTCAGCCTAACGTTTTATGAATTTAACAGTTTTTGCCTTTAGTAAAGTATTCATTTGTTACAAGAGCAGCAGTAAAAGGAATCACATAAAGATAGAGCCCTTCAGTGCAGGCACGGCAGTTTTACAACGGGGCAGGCATGCTGACACAGATGTCAGTCTGAATACAGACTTCAAGAGTTGTGTTTGAACATGGGAGTGTGGGTGAGTCAAGGTTAAGGTATGAACATATAGAAAACAAACAAAATGATTTGAAGAAATCTGACGACAGCTTAAAGCCCCCCTCCGGAACTTTAAGCCTTAGTCAAAACTGCCCTTACAGGTGGATATGAGCTGTCTGCGGGGGAAAAGGGGGCAAAACTGTACAGGCCATGCTGGGGTCTGTACAAATTTATCAAGGTCATTGAGCCCGTAGAGGGAAAATGTTCATACACATCTTTCTACTAATGTGTTCATAAGCTCCAAATGCATGTGCGAGGAGCTACTGTCAAAATGTATCTATATATCTTGTTTACAATTTATGGAAGACACTGATGATGTTGAGAAATCAGGTTTATTTCATTTAATAGAGCTCTATAAAAACAGTAGTAATGATGTCTCCATGTCTGGGTTCATGAGATCATTCAGAGTGTCTCCCAGTACCACTTTCAGCAATACTCGAGTCTCTCTGCCAACCAGTTTGATGACTTACACTCCCTCATTAGTCCAAGGAAAGCAAAGCTAAAAATAAGAGTAATAGTAGACGAGCTTTTCATTAATGTCTCTATGCAAATAAGAAAATTAGCATGAAGTTCAGGATCAGAATGATCAGATTCTCCTCCATGTTTACTTTAGACTCCACCCACGGATCAAGTCATCAACATGTCTCGGTTCAAAGCTGAATGCTTGATGCCATGTGAATTTTTTGCCAAAGTTCAGATATTTGACGCAATGTAAAGCCAGAAACATGCTTGTACAAAAAAATTTTTTTTTCAAGCCCCCAATCCTGCAACAAGATAAGTGAGGGCTCCTTGCAGGTTCATCAGGTCCAGCCTCGTTTATACGCAAGTAGTGCGTCTAACTTACATTATTCTTAAAAATACTACATGATGCACAACACCAGGGGTCTGCAAGAGGCTTAGAAAAATGGATTAAAAAAAATGTAAAAAGTAATTGTAGTAGAATTGTATAGTCGATTAACTTAAACTTCATTCAATTCATTCACAAACAGTTGAAGGTATGAATCATTCAACAAGGATCCTAACAACAGCAGCTGTAATTCTCCATCAATCCTTTGTAGTTTATCATCGTCACACTGACACATTTGGACTTCATTTTGGCTACATTTAACAAAGAAAATCAATTCATTGTCCATAAAACCAACCAGAATTAAAACTACATTAAATTATAATCCACTGGATTATAAAGCAGCTTTTCTATTTTTGAAAAAATTCAAGGATTTAAAGTGTGTCTCTTGGTTTTAGTATATGGTTGGGGTAATTTAATTAGCTCTGATTTAGTTTTTATTGCTTATGTTTATGAATTTGTGGCTGAAATGCACCAGAAACAGTACAATAAACAGTTTTTTTTATTGATGACTTTACACTTCCTACTGCATTTGCTGCATTGACATGATCCTACAGTGTAGGACGTCTTTTATTTTGAAAGGAAGTCATGTAAAGCTCTGTCAAAAGTTATAAACTCTTTCATATTTTTAAAGAAAGGTATTTTCTCTTCATGTTTTATTTATGCCAAAACCACAATATTTTATTTAAATGTATCATGTCAGTAGCAAAAACATAAATAAAAATCTGTATTTTTCTAAAGGCTGAGTGAAAACTTTGTGGCTCCTACTGGGTTTTAGTTGGTGAGAAATCGACCCGAATGGCTCTTTAAGTGTTGAAGGTTGCAGACCCCTACACTGCATGCACAACAATGGTACGTTCCATTTTAATGACGTCCCTTAAAGACACACCTGCCCTCCCTTTAAGATGCATCCACTCCTCTCTATGACCCTCTACGGACCTGGATAACCCAGGAACCCTCAGCACCTGTTCTAGTATATTCTGACTACGACATTAAAAAACATCTACATTTGAAGTTGAGTCTTAGGTTAAAATGTGAAAAAAGCAGGTTTAAAAACCCCACATTATTTTCTTTTCTAATATATTATTCCTAAAACACGTTCGACATTTTTAGTATCAAATAAGTCCAGCTCAGTGTGATAGTTATTTGAAGATGAGGCTTTACCTTATGCCATCCCTTCATTGGCCACTTCCTCCTCTTGAGCAGGAAGCCTTCCTGCCTGTCAGGCTCCTGCATGCTGGCAGGAACCCCCCTGAGACCCTCCACAATCTCCCAGCTATCCTGAAAGTGGACACAGGGAAGACAAGGCATGAGATGGACAAACAGAGAATAACAATGTCACACTTTTCCTCTAAAAACTGAGATTTGGGCTG
Source organism: Oryzias melastigma (assembly GCF_002922805.2). Taxonomy (NCBI): domain Eukaryota; kingdom Metazoa; phylum Chordata; class Actinopteri; order Beloniformes; family Adrianichthyidae; genus Oryzias; species Oryzias melastigma. Next base: position 7,670,068 of record NC_050522.1, read on the forward strand.
ATTATTATTTAACTATCATGATGACAAATCATCTCTTGTTTTGATTGAGGTGCAAAATGAATCCAGCCTCACAAACACTGGGAGCATTTACATAAATCTAAACAAAAGGCAGGTGGCTATTACGTCCCAGTAAACACTCGTTTCACTTCGTGAGGACCCCCGCGTGCTGACGTACCCGGTTGCTCTCATGTTTAGAGGAGTCGCTGCTGTCGCTGTGTGTGGGAGACGGCGTCGTCATCCTCCTGAAGCTCGGCTGCTCTCTTGACAAATGCCCTGCGTCTGTAGAAAACGTGCAAACTGGAGGAGTCACACCTGGAGCATTCCTCTGCCCTTCAAAGGCCACCCCAACAGTCCGCTCTGCAAAGAAAGGTCACAGCAAACAGAGGTTGGAGCAGCACAAAGGTCAGACGGGTTGTGAGGAGAAGGGAGGCTCCATAAGAGACGTTCTTACTAAGTACGATAATGCCACTAAAAAAGCTAAAAGTAGTTTTGGGAAATCTGTAAAAAAGAAAAAAAAAGAATTCAAACAACAATCATTTTCATAAGACCTTGATATCTCCCTATTGAATAGATATGCATGCAGACCAAGCTTTAATGTGCTGATAGATGTAAGCTGAGTTCATGCAAAAGCTCAAACAAATGCTTCAAAGTCAATATTTATGGGCTTGATGGATCAAACACATTTGGGTCTTTTGAAGATTGCTCTTGAATTGTGATGAAAGCCTGTCAGGACCACATCATTACATCCTCCAAACCATGACTGGACAAAAATGTGTTGACCTCACTGCAACTTCAGCAGCTGAGCTGGAAACCGTCAAAACATCACGTGAGCTTATAATGAGACGGTTGGGGCGTAAAGAGTCTAGTGTGATCTCATGATGTCTTATTTTAGTCCAGTGAGTTTAAACATGTTACTGTAACACTAGGTTGGTTCAAAACAGCATGTGCTGGTGTTAAAATAATAATAAATTGATCAAATTATTTGAAAGTCTTCTAAAAGTCCCCCTCATCTTTTGATTTATTTTAAAATTGTTCCCAGTGGTCTTTTAACTAAGATGATGCCGTTTTAAGCCAAAATTAAAAAAAAAAAAAAACGTCTCTTTCAAAGACAGTTTTGTAGAACAGTAATATTTCATTAGATATTGCTTAGACATGAACAAATGTTCAATAAATGTGTTCAGCAGACATAGACAATGGACCAAAGATATACCGTGGATGCAAAAACATATGATCCATAATCCCCAGCTTCAGGCAGACTCTCCTCAATATATGCTTTCCATTATGAGAAAAAAATGGAACAAGAACATGCTAAAATCACCGAAAACACAATTTTCATCAGCGTGGGTTTTTAAAGACCTGAAACCAACTCAGTAACTACAGGACAGGCCTGTCTGGAGATTTTTTAGACAACCTTTAGTTTAATATCATTCAATACAGTTACTTTATATAGACTTCCGTTAAATCTAGATATTCTAATACAATTAATGTACAGTATGTCCCATCAATAATTTTGATCCAAAAAGAAAATCCAATAAAATTCATCAACTTCTGTCCTTTAGACTCAAGTGGAAACATCAAAAGCAACAGAATAAATCTTTACAATAATACTTATAGTAGTCACAGTCAGTGACTTTATAAAAGAGAAGTGGACTGAGACGACGTCAGTAAACAATAACTGGTCCGAGTTGATCTAAGTCAACGTTTCTATGGCAACCACTCTGCCCAATCAGGAGAGAGTTTGTTGAAAGTCCACACCCCTACCAATGAAAGCATACTTGGGGACCTAGTGGGTACAAAATACTTGTATTGAGACATCTGATTGGCTAGTGTATAACTTGAATACCTTACAAAAAAAAGTATCAGGAAAAGAAAATGAGGATAATCAAGAGCATGTTAATAAAAAGTATCAGAACAAGAATGGTTATTCTGACAAATAGAACGACTGAGTAATAGCTGTTTCTCTATTGGAGTCTACGGGATTTTGGCTTCTTGGAGCCAGAGGGTACTTCCTATTTGGGACCCCAGTGGGGAGGGATCGCTCAGTCCAGTTCTCTTATGCAGACAATGGTCACAACCCATCCAGCTTCTTAATCCGCTGTATCATTTTAGGGGATGCCATAGCCTCACCCAGCTACTGTAGGGCGCAGACAGGGTACACCGTAGACAGGTCGCCAGTCTGTCACCGAGCAAGGGTCACAACAGTATGCCAAATAAATATGCTTTGAAAAATTAAAAGATTAAATTCAGTTCACTTTTATCTGTAAAGTGCTTAATTCTTAGGGTTTAACTGTCTCCATCAGAAAAAGCTTGGACCACCTTAATGGCATCAAGTGAGAGGCCTTCAATTGAGTCTACTTAATTAGACCAAGAGCATGTTAGCCAAAATTAAGGAATAAAAGCATCTTAAGGAAGCAGAGGGCAACTTTATTGTGAAAATGGTTGTTTCAGTGCAATAAATGATTTGCATAAGTACCACCCATCTACAAAGAAGGGTATACCACATCTGATAGTGTTGGGCATCAATGAAAAACCCACTCATGTCTGCTAGGTGGTCTATGCATATTCATGTGCATGTAAAAACTGCGTAAGCGTCTCGATCTGAATGCATGAGAATAGTCTCCACCCTCTGCAGGGACGCTCTGCTTCCAATGAGCGTCCTCGTGTGTTTTCTGAAGTTCCCCAAGGTCTTGCTTACAGACTGTGCCATGCTCAGGACATGAGTCACTAACAGGAAAGAATGTGAGCCGTGCCTCGATACCTCCAACACACCACAACACCAGGCTAGCTACAGTAAACACTCTGCTACAGCAGACTGGGACACGCAGCCGGCCCACTTCTTTCACAGCTTTTCAGCTCAGGCTAAAAGGACAGATAGCACATTGGAGTAGGTTGCAAAAGATAAACTCGCAGAGCTTGATTTAACTTGTCAAGCTGTTCTAGCCTTCAATTTGCAGGTTGGGACTTGTCTCCACTTGCATGTGAAGACTAAACAGCCTCTGCATGTTACAGCTGCACATCAACATTTTATCATATTAAGGGGCTAAAAAACAATTTTAAAGTATGAATGTTAATAATCAGAGAAATTGTTTCTGTCTTCATTCTTTTCTCCGTTTTGTTCAGAATCAGCAGCAACCACTTTGTTCCAACTTTGTGAATCAGAAAACTATTTTTTTTGTCCTAAACGTTCCTTTATGAGACTTCTGCAATTCACCTCCTCGTGTCGAACTTAAAATAACTGCCCGAGCTGAACTGTGACTGAAGGCGGGGCATGATTCCCTGAACATCCAGCCATGCGCCCTACATACAGAACCTGCGCTGAGTGATAACTGAGAACTCTGCACTGCTGACTTTCCTGCAGCGTAAGATCAGAAGGGCCTCTGCCTTCCCTCTTACATAACCCTAGTCAATCATTGATACAACAAAAGCTCATAATTGATCTGTTTAGGCATGTTTTTGAAGGAAAAACATTGTTATCACGGACTATAATGGACAAAATCAAATCAGTATGTTCAAAATCTATAGTGAGAATCTGTTTTTCACAACACAAAGGAAGTGAAACGTCTGACTTTTCTTTTTTTTTTTTTTGCACATTGGTTTTAAACCACTGTCAATCATTGCTTTTGTGTCTGCTGCAGGTTTTCATGCACAGGAAGCATCTCAACCTTTGAGCACTTTCTCAGAAATATCTTTTTTTTAAAATATGACTTACATAGAAATTATGTTTTTCTAAAGCTACTATCCATAAAAGACCCAAAAGTCTAGACAGACACTGTTGTTAAAGACTCGGCATTGCTGTTTTTGACATGTTCTTGCAGCATTTTTCATGAAAGATGGCATATATGAAGAAAGTTCAGATGAAAATTGCATTTCTGAGTATTTCTTTGCTTAAAATGTATGTATACAATATTGCTTAGCATTTTTGCTGCACCGGTACTGTTTTGTTGGAGTTGTGAGGGGCCGGAAGCTAGTGGGAGAGTGTTTAAAGAGAGGGGCTGGCTTACTCTGTGCCAATGGTTCTGCCCACAACCTACCTCCGCCCTGCAGAAACTATGTCCTAGAAAATAGGGGAGTGCCAAAGTATCGATATTGGGATACATTGTGATATTTAGTCCTGCGATTGATTTTGGATGGGTTCTCACTAAGTATCTAGCTTTTATTTTTGTTTGGAAAAGCTGTTAAATGTTATATTCGTCATCCATTGGTGAGACGTTCCTTTGGAGGTAGATAGGGTGCGCGCGTTGCACCAATGTGTCTGACAGCTACTTGAATTATTCAATGTTTGTTCTGTTGTTTACAACATTTTTGCCCCAAGTAGTGACACTGCTGTTCAAGTTTACTTTTGTTAACACTGAATTTTACAAAGAATTCCAATTCAATTGGTGTCAATGCTTGTCAAAGACATAGTATTACTGATTTGCACAAAAGTGTCTAATACTTGTTGCACAAAATAAGACACAAGTTTTTTATTATGATTGTGTTCACGCTAAAAAATAAATGGGAAAATATTTTCCCAAAAATATGTGTTAATCTATATAATGTGAGTTATTAGAGATGTTCAGGAATTATTGAAGTATTGCGATATCATCGATATTGTGAAGTACCCAATGATTCCCAGCCTTACTAGAAAATGACAATTTTTTTTAAAAAATGTCTGAAAAAAAACTACATAATAATAATCAAAAGATCACTAGGAACACTTTAAACTTGATTAAAAAAGGACCAGCCTTGGACTTATATAAAATACAACAGAAAAGTCCATTTTGAGATGGTTTTAGGAAAAACCCAAGTATGCAACAGTTTGAGCCCGAGGGATGGTCAAGCGTGAGTTTCCAGCTCTGGAATGACAGGCATGCTCGCACTGACAAAGCCGCTTCTCTTTCTACTTCATGTCAAGCACTTCCACAGCAGCAGAGCCATTAGCTCAACAGTCTACACGGCTGTACTTCCACCTCATCCCTGGCTCACTCGCACAGAAATGTGTCTCTATAGATTTTGGAATTATCGGGTTAAAGCTGTGGATGAGCCACTGATTATCGGAGCCATAAGAGGCTTTAAATAGACTCACATCTGGCCATATTTATTTATACTCCAAAAGAGAAAAATGTCATGAAGATAGAGGACGAGATGGGTGACAGAAAATGCTTTCAAGACTTCAAGTCTAAAAATACAACTAATGTTTCTTTGAAGCCTTTTTTTTTTTTTTTTTTTTTTTAAGAGAAACTCAAATGTGTGCATCAGTAAAAGATAAAAAAGCAGCCTCTATCTGATAGGAAGTTATTTTCACAAGGACACAACGAGATAAAAACCGGAGCCCTGCGATTCCTGACCAATTCTTTGAAAAGCTTCACCACAAAAATAAGCCTCTCGTACGTCTTGCTGAGACAAGGGACACTTTGTGTGACTGCTCGGTCCAACGTTGCCATGGATACTAAAAATAACTACATTCGGTTTGCAGTTTTAATGAAAATTTTACAGAGCAGTGCTTTGGGATTCACATTTGGTTTGTGTGCTCATAAGTGGGCTAAAATGCTCAGCTGGTTAAATCTGCATTTACCTGTTTACTCTGCGGATGTTTACCAAATCAACAGATATACAAAAACTCTGAGTCATGCTGCTGGATGTTTACACCCCAGCATTTATACTTCCCAGAATGCTGTCAAAGTGGGGAAAAAAAGAAAATAACTGAGCTTGACAGGAACCAGTTGCTTGACCGGCCAAACACCCCCCCCTCCCCTCCAGCCTGCTGTGTCCAGGAGACTGCCAGTGAAATCTTGCTTTGGGGCATTTCAGCCAGGTACCCTGGCACACTTTTTGACTTCTAATGAAGATGGTGCCAAAATAATTCATATTTTGTAGTTTCCATTCAGGATAATCCTGTAAAATTGTTAGTTCTGCTTTAACTTTATAGCCTTTAGAAATCCCCTCTGATGATGTTTTTAATATATTCTTTTGGCATTTTGATCATTGTGAAGGACATTAAAAAAAGGAAAATAAGCTTCAAGTCCCCCATGACCA
>NC_050522.1:7676159-7719798 GCF_002922805.2 Oryzias melastigma
TCCCCATTTTTGTTGCACTGGTAATGCTAGGTTGGGAGTATAGAGAGGCTGTAAGCTAGCAAGAGAACATGTAAACAGATAAACAGATGGATGATGGGAAGTGGGGGCAGGGTAATTCCACACCAACAGTCTCGCCCACAACTAAAGAGGCATATTTCTGATGAACTCCTGTCACTCTGCTAAACACATGTCCTAAAACACGTGACAAAGTCACGGCCCGGGGGCCGGATTCGGCCCTCGGGGTAAGTAAATCCGGCCCTCCAGATCATTTTATTTTAATGTTATTATTATTATTATTATTTGATGTTATCTTTTGCTAATTTCTAACTTTTATAATTTTGACAAAATATATTTTTACGCTGAGTAAAATAAAGAAATGTATTTAAGGTTTAGGTTGATTTATATATAAAAAATAATTTTTCTGCCTTTTTATTATCCATAGTTATGTTAAAAAAATATGTTTTGAAAATGTAGTTTTAGTGGGTTCAATAAATGTTTATCCTGTTTGGAACGTGACCTAAGGTGTGTTTTGGATTTGTAACATTCAGTTTGTCCTGGAAAAACGTAACACTTTTTTTGGGTTTACTTAAATAACATAATAATAATTAAAAGACTAATGGGAATGATTTTACAATAGATTCAAAGATAATTAGAATGGGACTTTAGCATGATTGCCTTTTTATATATTTTGTGGCATTATGGGAAACAAAAGATTTAAAAACCAAAACCTGCACAACCTGGCTGTGTCATTGTGAAACTGATCTCAATATGATCTTCAAAGCATCCAAGGTGTCACTGATTCAACAAGTCATACCGATGGTTTACTCAGGTTGTTGTTTTTCGTTTTTGTTTTTCAGGCGCATCATTGATGACTTAACCTGGAGATGTTGAGTAATAATTCCAAGTAACTGGTGGATCCTCCCTTTCATTTTGTCATGCTGACTTTGCATGCGGGTCATTAATGAAGAAATACACAAGGAAAAATAAAAAAGGTATGCAGGTGAGAAGTATCTCTGTGATTTTTATGTATCAGGTTCACTTAAGCAACTGTGTAAAATATTGAACCATTCAAAACTCTGGCTAATATTTTAATGACCATTCTGAATCATTATATTTTATGAGTAGTATTATTACTAAAAAATGTCCAAAATATTGTGAGGATCATTATTACACTATTATTTACCACAGCAATAAAAAAAAACACAAACTTCAAACCATCAAAATGGACAACAGATTCCAATGATTGTTATTCAGAGTAAAAATTGAAGAAAAGCCATATAAAAAATGATCCAGCAAGCATTTCCATCTCCAACTCCAAATGATCAGATTGAAGCAAAGCAAGATTTTGATGAAAATACTAAAGCAAATGAGTCCCAGAAAAATTCAAAACACCAAAACCCATAACCACTTAGTTCTGTGGTACAACAGAACCAGAATTTTTCAGGATTTCCAGATTATGAGTTCCTCACACAAAAAACAGCCACTAAAAATTCACCAAGCAGCAATGGAAGTGTCTCTAGAGGAACTAGACAAATCCATCTAAGTTTAAGCTATTGGAAAGTCTAAAAAATACTCAAAACTATAACCCTGTCTCAGAAAATAAGATGTCTAATAATAGGAATAAATCCCTCACGAAATGACCATACTGTGAAAAAATATGATTTAAAATGATGAATAAAGCTTTACAATAACTTCCTTAAAATGCTTTGTAGTTGTTTTTATTTGACAATTTTCAGCTTTAAATCAATGAATTCCCCCCCCCCCCCAAAAAAATAATTTGCCCCAAATGTACAACAAAAATAAAATAAATAAATAAAAATAAAGAAAAAGATTTTAATGGAAACAGTTTGAAAACTTCAACAGAAAATAAAAGCAACAACATTGGCTCATTTCCCTTCCAATGCTTTGATCTGGAAAACTCAAACAGGAAATGAGCTCTGAATTAGAATGCTCTAACAGGAAGTTGTGAGTGAATTTCACAATAATAGTGATGGGATTAACTTTAGTGCATAAAATGATGCCTGGACGAACAGATACTGATAGCCAGTAGTGATTGACTTTATGATTAGATTAAAACCGTTCAGTCATCACAGAAGTAGCACAAAAAGTTCTAATTTATAAAACAATGACCGCAACGATTCATTTTATTTTGAAAGCTTGAATCGTTAATCAGCTAATTAATACATTATTTGCAAATTTACAAGTACTAAGGGTGTGAGACGGCATAAATGGAGAGAAATAAAATAATATATAATATATATACATATTTATATGAGGAGGAATGAAGAGATGCTAATCTGTTATTGGGAAAACTCCACAGGGAAAAACCACAGGTGGCCCCGCGCAAACAGTTCCTGTTGCCAGTCTCCACACCTTCCATCGTTAACGTTCAAACCCGTCTCCCGACACATTTCCCCCAAACTCTGTATCAACAAGTCTAAGCAAATTTATCCGGTAACGTGGCACCAAATGTTGAATGAAGCCCATTAATAATTCTATCGACAGTGGCACTTGTACGCTCAGCGCCAACACGCCGCTTCTATCAAGCGGAAAAGACGTAAAACGAGTCAAACCCGCGGGGAAATGTCACAGCAGCTAACGTGTCATAAACAAAGATTTACTTACAAAGGTGTCGCGAAAGCTAAAGCATCTTATTCAGGTGAGAGACGAACACGATATCCACTTCTGACTAACGCTCCTCGTCTCCAAGCAGCTCGAGTGGAGTCGTGGAGCGAGTGGGTGGAGCCGGTCTGATGCCTGTTCCTCTAAACCAATCACAAGCAAGGGAACGCAGAGAGGGGAGGAACCGGAAAAAGTGTGTGCTCTTTGAAAAGGGCTGTGACGTATGCTAAAAAAAAAAAAAAAGAAAAGAAATAAAGTTAGCTTGAAGGAAGATAGTTAGCAAAGTTAATGACGCAAAAGTAATGTGAACTCTTTCTTCATATTACAGATTTGTGTTTACACCACAGATATTTAAAGATAAGACAGTCTTATTATGCAAGTTCGTAAACCCTTTAGCCTGTCTGTTTGGCCACAAACATCAAATCATGCTGGCTTCAGAAAGTAGTAACCTACTTTTAAGTACAAAAGGAATTTCAAAAGTATTTATGTTTTTCGATACTCTTGGTAAACATAAATATATTTTTGCCTAAAAATCTTTGGATGGTTACCAGAGAACGTTTTTGAGTTTAATATAAAATAAGTTAAATCCTTTAGTTTCACATTCTTGACAGTACAAAAACTTGATTATGATTTTTTTTTTAAAAACTAAAATTGCTTTGTAAATATTGATGCAACTTTAAAAATTCAATGAAAGTTATTATTCAATGTTATAATTTGATAACAAAACTTACATTTATGGTCTCAAATTACGTGTTAGTTTTAGATTTAACAAGGATTTATTAAGATGGGCCAAATTATACCAAAATCATATTATCATTCTGTCCACATTTGTTCTAAAATGAGTCATTTCCACTAATTATACTATTTTTTGTCATTGTAATCAATATGAACTATAATTATGTACATAAAAACTAAGCAAAGCATTTGCTTAAGAACAGGCAAAAAAAATGTATTACTGAACTGAATAACACTTAAAGTCTTTCTATCTAACAAATACCCTCTTCTAAATTTATTTTTACTCATTTAAAAGGCTTGTGGAACTCCTTGTTTCAAGATTTTGATAATGTATTCTAAATTTTTATCACTTAGTTAGTAATTAGATAATGTTACTCCTTTCTAGAGATTTTCTACTTCAGATAAGTCTATTTCTTGCTGCATTAGGTGTCCATCACTGTTGCCTTTTAAAACAAATGGCTGGAAAATATAAGTAGTATTTAAAAAAAAAAACATCTTAAGGCAAATGCACCCTAATCTAAATCTTATTTTGAAAATTGTTGTGACAATGCAGTTAACCCACATGAACTGATTTGCAGATCTATTGGTTGAACTGAGCTCGAGAACCGTTATTTTTTTCAACAACTTAAATAAAGAAATACTCAGAAATGCAATTTTAGGACTAATTTTCTTCCTATACATCCTTCATCATATAAAAATGCTACAAGAAGATGATTAGAAACACAAAAAGCAAAATTTTCACAGGAGTGGGTTTTTAACTAAACATTCTTTGCCTCTGCACAGTAGCTTCATGTTCAGTTGACCTCAACAGCAATGACCTTCCTGTAAAATCCTACAACACTAGCAACAAACTAATGCAAATAATAGTAAGTTGCTTAATTTGTTTACCACAGTTGCATAAGATCAGGCTCATGGGATTAAACCAAACATATTGGGCATGTTTATCTTTTTATACTCCACTTTATTAAATAGAAATCAATTGTTCTAATTTGCCAATTATATTTTTCTTACAATTATTTAATATAAACCCTTGAGAGACGGTTGAAGCTTAGCTGCAAACTTAAATAGGATCTAATTTATAATTTTTGTGAGAGGTCTGAAACCTTTGCTGCCTTTGGTTTAGTTCATGTCAAGGATTTGTCTACTAACCCAAACAAATACTCTCTTTTGCATGGGCATGAAGCTGACTTCCTGTCTGGGCTTATTTCTATGGCAACAGGATGAAGGGAGAAAAAAATATTGTCGAGGGAGGGAAGGGCTTTTTTTTCTTTTTTTCTTGGAAAGGCAGAGTCAGAACTGGGTGTGTACAGGAACTTAAAACCAACTCGTTTTATGTACGTCAGAACTTTTTCTTTTTTCTTTTGAAACACTCAATTATCCGAACAGCGATCTGGTTCATTTGCATGGAGTAGTCTAATGGTGAAACATACACACAACAGTCACATAAGTTTAAATAACATGTTAAACATAGGGGAATTCCCTTTAACTCACCTCAGAAGTGTGTGATTACCACCGAGAAACTGTGAACACTCCCTGACACACCCACCCATCTCCAGACCGCAAGAGGTGAAACCCTAATCCAGCAGCTCAGGGTCAAATGAATGTAAATATGCTTTAATCAAATCAAGAAACAGCAGAGAAACTTAATCCTGTGATTGTTTCACTCAGCCAGTCTCCACCAGTTGCAGTGGCAACAGTAAAAAGACAGTAGAACACAATCAAAGTGTGCACTACAGTGTCATCTGTAGGAACGCTAAGGTTACTGCACACAGAGTAGTCACCAGGCAGGAAGCCATTGGGTCATTATGACGTTTATTCAGAAGAAAGCTGCCAGTTATCAATGGAAGTGAGATCTTTTACCGTGTAAAGTGAACTTAAAATTATTTTCCCTTTAGAAAAAAAATGCTAGAGATGACAATTTTTTCCACTTAACAGGTAAAACTGTGTAAGATTCAATCTATTCATCTATTACAAAAAGCCTTCCCAGTGGTTCTTAAATTTTTTTGCCGAAAACGTGTTACATTTTTATTTTAATAGAAGATAGTTTTTGCAGAGATTTTTTTTTTCAGATCAGAAACAATTTCTACAAATCAACAACTTTATTTCATTGAATCTTCATCATCTGCATAAAAAATATCTACTGATATTTTTAGACTTTTTTTAAGCAAAATTTCTTGTAGTAGTATTTCATTTTGAAAATAGATTTTCATAAACTGGGAGCTCAAAAATACCAACTTTGGACCGGTCTGTGAAAATATTGTCCAATTTAAACCATAAATCCGTGGCTAGTTCTAAAGCACTCTTGTTGTTCTTACTTTCTTCTTCTTCTGGAATAAGGTGTAATGCTATTGAGTGATCGCCATCCAGTGGCCAAACTGAAACGTCCTCCAGGAGAGGGAGAACAATTGTTGGAGCTTCTCTGTTTGAGAATCCGCGTAACACTGTATGCTGTTAATAATCTCGTTATAATTTCACAAACACATTTTACAGTATGTGAACTGTATCAGATTAATATGAAAATCTTCATAACATAGTCTAGTAATGTATTTCTAACCAAATGTGTCTAAATGTGTAAACTGTGTAAACTCAAAATGTAATTGAATCAGTTAAATTAAGTGGATTGAAAGAATAAAAAATAATTTTTAATCGAATAGATCCAGGCTCTAGTGAATCGATTCTAGAAATTATTGGCGATACCCAGCCCTAGTTTACGGATCAGATTGGAGCCGACCAGAAGGGACTTGTGGCTTGCTATAGTAGCTTACATCACACCTGGAAGGTGTTTTTTCTCTTTTGTCTGCTTCTGATTCACAAAAATTTGAAGGAAAAATGCTTAGAAGTGCAATATTAATCTTAATTTTCTTTATATATCACCAGAAAATGCCGCAAGAACATGTTAAAAACACAAAAAGCACCATTTTCATCAAAACAGGTCTTAAGTTAAGCATTTTTAGGAATTGCTTGATAAAGCACTGGTGCTGTGGAAGAGCTGTTGCTGCTTGAAATATATGGGAGGGTTTTGTCCGCTATTTGGATTCTGACAAAAAAACCTTCATTTACTGTTACTTGGATTAGAGCACATGTGTCAAAGTCAAGGCCCAGGGACAGGATCCGGCCCACCAGATCACTTTATTTTGTTGTTATTAATGGCCTGATGTTATCTTGCACTTATTTTAACTTGTAACAGTTTGATAAAATATATTTTTATGGTGAGTAAAATGTTAAAAGCTATTTAAGGTTTAAGTTGATTTATTCAGGAATAATATTATTGCCTATTAATTGTTCACAATTATGTAAAAAAGGTACAGTTTTAAAGTTTTAAAAATGTTTGCATTTTGCTAGCTTTTTGGACTATCTTGGCATTTACTAAAAACATGTTTTTAATTTGGAGTTTAGCTAATATTTCATCTACATGCTAGCTATTTGGCTAATTTAGAATTAAAAAAACATTTTTTTAGGATATTTTCAAGTTTAGCTACCTAGTCAGCCACATGCTAGCTGTTTTGGCTTACCTACGTTTTTTATTTTTTTATTATTTTTTTTAGGCTAATTTGGCATTTCGCTAATATTTCAGCAGGCTATCAAGCTTCAGCAATTTCAGCTGTTAACTTCAGCGTTTTCAGCTATCAGCTTTAGCGTTTTTAAGCTATCAGCTTTAGCGTTTTTAAGCTATGAATTTCAGCATCTTTAGCTATTAGCACTAGCATCTTTAGCTGCCAAATTCAGCTTACAGCATTGACACTAGAATCATCACAGGTAATGCTATGCTAGTTTAATATATGTAAGTTACGGTTTTAAAGTTTTAAAAATGTAGTTTTAGTGTGTTCAATAAATGCTTATCCTTTTCGGCCCGCTACCTTAGGTGTGTTTTGGATTTTAGCCCCTTGTTTGATTGAGTTCGACACCCCTGAATTAGAGGGATCGATGCTTTCTTCTTGTTCCATCTAATAAGTTCTTCTATAACATTATATCTGTTTTCATAACCAGATTCGTCTCACGTGGTTCAAATCCCAGCTGGGACCTTCTGTGGGGGGTTTGGGTGTTTCAGTCCAAAAACATGCTTTGTAGGTTAATTGATGTCTCTAGGTTGGATGTTAGTGTATGCAAGAGTCTGGTGATCTGCTTATGGGTGCCTTCACCCATCTGGGTTTTGAAAACAGATGATAGGTTTTTGGGGCTTCCTGAAGTTCTGCTTTATGCCTATAGGGGGCGATGTCGAGACACTAGCAGCACAGATAGGGGACCCGAACAGCTGCAGCGCAGATGTGTCAACCTACATTACTGCCTAATGTCTTTGCTTTAAGGACTCATAAAGGCCACTTTCTTTCTTTTTTTTTTTTTTGAAACTCTTGTTTAACGATTTGCTTTGGTCCAGACAAAGTGATGCTAATCCAGAGATCTCGTGCACATGTTCCAGTGGGTGCTGGCTTTTGTTGTGTGCACATATCTGTCATGACTTTTAGGTTTATCTTGTGTGCACTTCTCCAGTCATTACGTTATGTGACTGAGGTCAATCATGGATGCAGATTGTCTACATCAGCCTTGCTAGATGAAAGAATTTGCTTCCCCGTACATCAGCTATCAGTTACAGTACCCTCCTATTCCCTCTATCTCCACCTCCAGTCTTTCCAGACTTTCAGCGGGGTAATAACACACTCTCAAATTTTTTCCAGATGTAACCCCCCCTCCTTTACCTCCCTTTTCCCTGCTTTGCTCCCAGGGTTGACTGGAACGGTAAAGGTTTGCCAGACTCTCCTGCCTGCAGTCCCTTTCCTGCATTAGCCCCTCCCACCCTTCCATCAACACGCTGGCTTCAAAAACGAAACGTGACCCGAGGAGGTCAGGCTGCAGAGGCTGGAGCTCTCCCATAGACTGGAGGCCGTCCATGACAATACGGTTTCGGTGCGGTGGCGTGTAATTGTTGCTTTGATTATATTCAGCAGTTTAGCTAGTTGTGTTGCAAAAGTTAACCTGTTTCATTTCACGCCACTGTCCAAACTGACCTCGTTTCGCTTGTCTGTGATGGGAACCAGCTGCAAAGTCCTGGGAATGTGGAGGGCTACATGAGACCCAGGTGTTCCTCTCAGTCTTTCTAGATCATTTATCTAAACTTTGGCTCAGGTTAAATGTGTCTTCATCGTCTCGTTCAGAGGACAGTGTCTCTAATTGAAGAAAGGCCCATATGTCCTCTTTACACACACACACACACACACACACATTGGTGATCCTCCTCAAATCACTTAATGACGGCAGCAGCTGTTGCTCATGTAAACTCAGCTCGTGCACTCTGTGACGCACGCTCAAACACACTCACAGCCCTCACCTCCTCATCACATCCTCTCATTGCCTTTGCTCTCCCGCACTCATCCCTGTAACCATTTAGGAATGTAAAGAGACAAAACCAACACATATCAGATGAGGCGTCCGCTGTCTTCTGAAACTGCTCCAAAGAGGTGGCAGACATGGTGTTTGTGTTTGCAGGGTTTTTTCTTTTTATTAAAGTTTTTGATCTTAAAAACTTATAGTAAAGTAAAAAGTAAGGGTGATTTATTTAGCTCTGATTTATTTCTGGGTTGCTAGATTTACACATTTCTGGTTGAGATGCACCACAAATGGTAAAATAAATGTGTGTTTTTAATGGAATGCAATAGATAATGAGTTGAAAAAGTGTTCAAGTATTGTTTGTTTTAAGTGTAAATGTAAAAACAAAATGATTGATTTGTATGCAGCATGACATTAATACTGACATTAATACCCACTCATTTAGTCATATGTTGGTATTATATGTAATAATAATAAGAGTGGGGTAGGGATTCATAAGACTTTGTCTTCATCCTACTCCTGTTCTTCCTTAGTAGATTGTATATATTTTACAATCTAACTGAAAAAAGAACAAATAAATCAAATCAAATTACTTCTACATTTGCTGCATTGAGACGATCCTATGTGACACATTTATTTTGAAAGGAAGTCATCTGAACTTCTGCCAAAAGTTATAAACTATTTAAAAAGTATTTTTTTGCTTTTTTCATCTAATATTTATGCCAAAACAGTTCAGATATATTTAACTAACTAAAAGTAATATAATTGAAGTCTTATTTTTCTAAAGGGTAAACTGAGACTTTGTGGCTCCAGTGAAAAATCAACCCTTAAAGTATTAAAGGCTGCAGTTAGAGCAATCTGTAGTTTAGTACACTGTTTCCTTTAATGAGCTTTACATGTGACACAGTTTCACGATGGATTCCAATTACCAGGACGTTTCCCAAACAGACCGTTTCCTCTAATCCAAGGACTTGCTGTCACCAATTGTAAAATCCAAACTGGTTTGTGGCAATTACACATTTTAGTAACTTTGTGCTCCTTTGTTTGTGCTATAATTTAAATTTCTGTTTGTTTTCTTGCACAGCCAAACTATAATAACCATCTTTCCAAAAGCTTTTATGGCTTCAGGCAGAATTTCCTTTTCAATATATTTCTGAAATTTTAAAATTCTCTCATCTTTCTCGATTTATCTATATTATGAACCCGCTTAAACAGAGTTGCTGGAGCCTATCCATGGAGCTACCATTGGGCTCCACGAACAGGTTGCCAGTTTGTCACATAATCACAGTTATAGACTCTCTTAACTACAAATTAGACAAAATATTTTGTTTCACTTGCATCATCCAGCAATAAAATCTTTAAAATACGGTCTTACAGAAAAAAACTGACAGGATAAAATGATGTATTTTCTTTTGAATCAGCCTGACAGTAAAAACTTTAAAATGTTGGAGTTTTTGAAAGCTGTTATGACTCCATAAAAATGGTTTGAATTAAATGAAAAGGTTTAGCACAAAAGCTGGCATGTTGAAGTCTGACACGGCGTTATAGAAATGCTTTTTATAGATTTATTCAGATGTGAGACATGTTGGTCTTACTCATTTTGAGACACTTACTGTATAAGATTCTTAATACTGTTGAAAACTAAATTAAATAAATATCCCACTTTAAATTGCGCTGAATACATACATATTTTCTAAGATTAACAATTATGTAAGGTCTTTTACAATTTTCTTTTGACAGACCAGATTGTAGTCTTTAGCACTTGGATTAAAAAGAAGTTACAGTACTTTATGTACGGTATTTCAATTTTCTATCAGTCTTTAAATGTGAGGCTAAGATATTTTTATTTTGTCAAAGTTTACATTTTTTTAACAAATCCAAACACTGAACATTTGTCGCTGATCCCAATGATGCCCCCTGTTTAGAATAAATGCATATAACTCATTCCCAGAGGGGGGACCAAGTCATTGTTTTGCAAGTCACAAATAAGTCTCAAGTCTTTGTCACCAAGTCTGAGTCAAGTCCCAAGTCAAAAACAGTCAATTCCCAGGTCGAGTCACAACTCATGGTCAACAAGTCTCAAGTTTCTGTCCCAAAGTCTCAGTCAAGTCCCAATTCAAAAGCAGTCAAGTCTCAAATCAAAAGCAGTCAATTCCCAAGTCAAGTTTCAGGTCAAAATCAACAAGTCGCAAGCCTTTGTCCCCAAGTCTGAGTCAAGTCCCAAGTTGAGTTACAGGTCAGAGTCAACAAGTCTCAAGTCTTTGTCCCCAAATAGAGTCAAGTTTCAAGTAAAAAGAGGTCAAGTCCCAAGTCAAAATCAGTCAAGTTCCAAGTCGAGTTATAGGTCAAAGTCAACAAGTGTCAAGTCTTTGTCCCCAAGTCAAGTCCCAAGTCAAATGTAGTCAATCCCCAAGTCGAGTCACAAATCAAGAGCAACAAGTATCAACTCTTTGTCCCCAAGTCTGAGTCAAGTCCCAAGTCAAAAGCAGTCAAGTCTGAAGTCAAAAGCAGTCAATTCCCAAGTCGAGTTTCAGGTCAAAATCAACAAGTCTCGATTCTTTGTCCCCAAGTCTGAGTCAAGTCCTAAGTCAAGTAACAGGTCAAAGTCAACAAGTCTCAAGTATTTGTCCCCAAATCGAGTCAAGTCTCAAGTCAAAAGAGGTCAAGTCCCAAGTCAAAAGCAGTCAAGTTCCAAGTCGAGTTATAGGACAAAGTCAACAAGTATCAAGTCTTTGTCCCCAAGTCAAGTCAAGTCCCAAGTCAAAAGCAGTCAAGTCCCAAGTTGAGTCAAGTGTCAAGTCAATAGCAGTCAAGTCCCAAGTGGAGTCAAGTCTCAGCTCAATAGCAGTCAAGTCATAAGTTGAGTCACAGGTCAAGCTCAACAATTATCAAGTCTTTGTCCCTAAGTTTAGTCAAGTCCCAAGTCAAATGTAGTCAATCCCCAAGGCAAAAGCATCCAATTCTAATGTTGAGTTAGAGGTCAAGGTCAACAAGTCTTTGTCCCTAAGACAAGTCTAGTCTCAAGTCAAAAGTAGTAAACTCCCAAGTCGAGACACAAGTCAAGGTCAAAAAGTCTCAAGTTTTTGTCCCCAAATCCGAGTCAAGTCCCAAGTCAAAATCAGTCAAGTCCCAAGTCGAGTCAAGTCATAAGTCAAAAGCATCTTAAACATCTGTAAGTTAGAGTGATGATGTGAATATTTTGTCTTCTCAGGTAGTCTGACACACAAACACACGTTACCAGGTCAGCCTAGTTGGGAACAGAAGAACTTTTCTGTATTGTGTTCCCAGAAGAACAACTTTGGAAATCTGGGTCAGTCCTAGAAAAACGTTTTTCCCCTCAGATCTACGGTCTGTCCTCTCTTTGCCTCCATCTTTTTTTGTCCTCACACTAATGTATGATTTCTTTTAGTTCTTACAGTGTCAGAAGAAAGTCCTCAACCTCATTCTGCGTGAAGTCATAAGATCTGTGCATTTCCTTTACCTTCAGACTCAACCAAGCAGAACAAAGGTTCTGTCCTGTGGATCCAGATCTCTAAGTGATTTCCCAGGATGAGAGTTCTTCTCATCCTGGGATGGATTGGGATACAGAGAGTGAAGAAAGGGGATTTCCCCTTGAGTGGCATTTCTCTTTCTCTCACTGCAGAAAGTCTGCTGATGTCTAGCAGCAGGTATGCATGAGAACCAGGCCATCCATTGAAGGAGTGAGTGTCGAGAAAGCTAAGAGCTGCAAAAGTCATTCATCAGCTGGAAACCATAGTGAGTCAGTAGATGTTTTTTTTTACTAAGCTGCAAATATCCTGAGATTTACTGATGGTAGATGAAAAGCAGAATAGCTCAAATGATGGAATTCATGAAACATGTTAGCTGATAATACTAATACTTTCAATACTTCCTAAAAAGGGGCAATATGAAATATTCACTCATTAAGTTACCCTGAGTACAACTTATTTATACACTCATGATTTGGTAGAATACTACACAGCTCAGATAATCGAACCAGGAAAAAATGTATTACCAAAAAATATACAAATGTTCTTTATCAAACAAGAAGAAAAATATTATAAAGGCAAATTTATGAAACAAAAGCTGTTGGGTATCCATTTGCAAAAAAATCGATATCATGAAATATCGCAATATTTATTTATTCAATTTTTTTGCAATACTTGTACCTTCTGCGTCTTACTTTGTTTTTTTCACCTAAACCCCTCCCTAATAGTAAGCAGCACACTGAGTCTCTTTGAGCAGCTCTACACCTCAACCAAAACAACAACAACAAGATCTCTGGAGGCTTTGGCTGTTCTGAGACATGTACTACTTAGTTTTGACGTGGGATGTGTCCTGAACCGAAAGTCAGTGCCACGTTGCTACCAATATCATTTAAAAATGCAGATTTCGATGCTTAGTAGGAATGTATCTTGACACATATCGCGATATGTATCGTATTGTCTAGAGGTTGGGTTGAAAAAATTGATTAATCGATTTGATTTGATTTAAGCTTAAAAGATCAATATTCGATTCATAAAAAATATAAATCTATTGAGCACATAAAGCTAAAGTCCGCTAGCTTGACGCTAACGTTTAATGGAATTTCCCATCGGATGGCTAATGCTAGCACTTGGTCGACCCACACATACATTACTGACTAAATGAACATCTTTATAAACTCACAGGCATTAATTTTACAAACTCTTTTAAGGAAATATTTTTTAGAATAACAATTTGTGGTCTAAAACACTTTTTTCCCCCTCATACTGTCTTCTTCTTCTTGAATAAGGTTTGATGCTCGATCGCCACCTAGTGGCCAAACTGAAACCCCCTCCAGAAGAGGCAGAACAATGTTTCCAATGTTAATGATCTGAACATTTTAGTTAGAACTTCTCCTTTAGAGAATCCATGTAACTCTGTATGATATGAACAATCTCATTATTTTACTGATACATTTACAGTATGTGGGCTGTAACAGATTAATATAAATATATTCAAAACATATAGTAGATTATTTATGTAAACTTTAAAGCCCATTTGCTTTAAATAATTCATGTATTTTCTGTTGGGAAAGGATGTGGGAAATGATGTCCAGGTGTTTGGTTCTGGTCCACAACCCTTTTGACTGAATGCTGTTGGATTATTCTTCTCACTCATTCTCCACACAACCTTTTGATGGATGGTTAGAAAATGTTCTACAGCTCCAGCCTGTAAAAAAAAGTCAAACATCTTCAGTGAAATCAAGCCAGATTTTTTTTTATGCATTTTGTTTGACTGTTTTTCTCCCCGGCCTCTTTTGTTTATTATTTTCGAAGTATAACATTTTTGAGGAGGGCGGGGGGTGCAACTGTAAATTGTTCATTGTGAGATAAATATTCGCCCACAACACCACACAACAAGAGGTTCAAATCCTAGCAAGGTCCTTTCTGTTTTCGTGGTTTAGGTCGCCTTGTGTTTAGCCAAATAACTCAGAGGTGTCAAACTCAATCGTTCAAGGGGCCAAAATCCAAAACACGCGTAATGTCACAGGCCGAACAGGATAAACATTTATTGAACAAACTAAAACTACATTTTTAAAACTTTAACAACTTAACTTTTTAACATCATTATGAGCTAGATATATAGCATTACCTGTAATAATGCTAGTGTAAATACTGTAAGCTGAATTTTGCTGTTGAAGATGCTAGTGCTGATGGCTGAAGATGCTGAAATTGACAGATAAAAACGCTCAAGCAGATAGCCAGCTAAAATATTAGTAAAATACCCAATCAGCCTAAAAAACTAAAAAAAAAAAAAAGGTAAATTAGCCAAAACAGCTAGCATGTAGTTGAAATATTATCCAAACTTCAAAATAGCCTAAACGAATCTTAGTAAACTCCAAAATAGTCCAAAAAGCTAGCATAATGCCAATTTTTTTTTTAATTTAAAACTGTAATTTTTTAACAGAATTATGAACTAGATATATGGCATTACCTGCGATAATGCTTGTGTGAATGCTGTAAGCTGAATTTGCCTGAATTGATAGCTAAAGATGCTAAAATTTATAGTTAAAAATGCAGAGGCTGATAGCTGAAATCATTGAAGCTGATAGCCAGCTAAAATGTTAGCTAAATGCCAAATTTGCCTAAAAAACAAAGATAAAAACAAATAGGTTAACCGGAACAGCTGGCATTTAGTTGAAAAAATAGCTAAATTTAAAAAAAGAAAAATTAAAAAACTAGCTAGTGTGTAAATATTAGCCTAGCTCCAAAACAGCCTGAAAAACAAGTAAGAAAAGTTTAAATTTGTCAAAACAGCTAGCATGTAACTGAAATATTAGCGAAACTCCAAAGTAGCCTAAAAATCTTAGTAAACCAAAATAGTCTAGCAAAATAGCAATTGTTAAAACTTTAAAACTGTAACTTTTAAGCATAATTCATTTTCTGACACAAAGGTTACAAAACAAAAACCTCCTATCAGCATTGACTGGAATATATGAAACATTTTTCTTGTTTCTTGACAAAGAAATTATTTTTTTCAGATAAGAGGTTTTGTATTTTAGCCTCTATTAAGTTTTAGCTTTCAAGTAGATTATTCAATCAGTTTGGAGCTGAAGTGATTTGATGTGTATTAGCATCAATTGGTGTCAAAAGGTTCATGATCCTTGTTGCATGTTGTCTGTTCAGTTCTACTTGTTTTGTCACCTTTTCGGTTCTCCATCGGTTTATACATTTGATCAAGTTTATGTTATGGCTCCAAAACCATCCGGGGTGAATCCTGTCTTTACCCAATCGTTATGAAACAATAATGTGTTTCTCAATATATTGTAGCGTCCTACTGGACGCAATGAAGAAACGGAGACGACTGTTTACAACCGTGAAGCTTTTAATAAACTCAGAACGGTTACTGTCGGCCGTAACCAAGCCGAATACAGCACGAAAGACAATGCTAGCTCTCACTCGCTTGTACCTCTTTCATGCTTATTGTATTATAAATATTATTATTTTATAAATTTGGAAGTAATTTATTCTTCAGTATAATAAAGTACTGTGATTTCATGTTTGGTAAGATGCAATATATACTAAAAGGTCCTTGATTGATACACTATGTCATATAATGACTTGATAATCAAAGAGAGAAAGCTCCAAAGCCCATCACGCCTGTCGGGTGTCATCATGTCTTTGACAGTTTGCCACACTAACAGACATCAGACAAGAAGAAATGAACATACTTCCTGAGCATTATGCTTTGCTAGTTTGTTAGTAATGTTTTATTCCTGAAAGAATGGAAGCCTTAAAATAGTCTAAATCACAAAGCCATGTTCAAAAAATGTGCCCGAGTCATTTAATTATCTCATACCTGGTTGTTTGTTTGTCCATATGCATCTGATGAGTTTTGATTAAAAATGTTAGTAAATACCATATATTCAACAAATGGTTCAGATTTTCGAGTTTCCTGAAAAATCGTTAAAAACTGATTATTTTAAGAAGGTGACAATATTTTTCTTTTATAATTGGATGGGATAGGCTCCAGCATCCTCAAGACCCTAAAAAGATTCATGAATGGATCTTTGAACATTCAAAACTTTTTATGGAAATATAATTGTTTTTTAATGTTTTCACACATATATAATTGTTCCATATGGGACAAAATCCAGCTGCCCCTGTGGATAAAGCGCATGAACTCGGTGCGTAATTTTCCCCAAAAAACAGAATACACTCGGTTTATCAGTGGGATAAAGATGGAGATCTCTCAGCAGGAATGTTTTTTTGAGAAATTAAATATGATTGCATCCCAGAAAGTTTGTGTTTGATCTCTGGACGCACATCCTGTCGCAGACAACATATTAACAGCTATAAACTGTTCAGCGGAACTCGTTCCATTAATAGTTTGTTAAGAAAAGAAACAAGAAAACATTCTCCGGGGATTCCGTGGGAGGAATGTCTTCCTGTCTGTGCGCATCCGATCCAGATGTCAGACCCCCGATGGCTGCGGGAGCGCGCCCATAAACTCACAAAACGGGTGTAAAAACTCATCCAAGCGCGCGCGAAGTTCTGGGTCTAATGCGTGCGCATCTGGTTCAGGCGGGGTTGAGAGGGAGGGACTTCTTTGTGAGTGCTTCTTTGTGCGCGCGCGTGTGGCCATGCTCTAATGCGCAGCAGATGCACATTTGGAGAGAGATGGAGGCTTCGCTCCCACAACATCCGCGGAGGAATTATTAAATTTTCAATTCAGGTGAAGCCTCTCACCGACCGTCGTGGCGGCGGGATATGGAGGAATGTGAGTCCGGCATGACGGAGGAGAAGGGCGGCTGCACCTGAAGCGCAGGAGCGACTCTCATCTCCGTGGGAATGGATACCAACGCTTTCCCGGTGTGCCTCTTCCTGCTGTGCCTGAATGTGTTTCCATCTTCCCCGGCGATGAACTCGTGTCTGGAGCGCTGCGAGTGCCATCATCCGCAGAGCGCCATGTGCGCGAACCGAGGGCTGCGCGCGGTGCCACAGCCCGCAGCGGAGGCGCCTGACGACACGCTGGCCTTAAACCTCGGAGGAAACTTCATCACCAACATCTCTGATCATGATTTCACGCGGTACAGTAACCTCACACGACTAAATTTACAGTACAACCAGGTGGGAAGGGTTCATCCAAAGGCTTTTGAGAAACTGACCAGGTTGGAGGAGCTTTATCTGGGACACAATCTCCTCACAGCGGTGCCAGCTGGGACCTTACAGCCCCTGAAGAAACTAACTGTTCTCTATGGAAACAACAATGCCATCAAGAAAATCTCCCCAGACCTGTTTAGCGACTTGCACAATCTGGTTAAATTGCGTCTGGATGGCAACTTGCTAGAAGTCCTGCAGGACTCTGTTTTTCAAAGTTTGACCAGTCTCCATTTTCTGCACTTGGAGCACAACAAAGTGCAGCACATCCACAGGAACGCCTTCTCCAAACTGACCAGCCTGCGCTATCTAAACCTGGCCCACAACAAGCAGTCCGGCCTGCCTAACATCCTCACATTCTCCCACCTCAGAGCTCTCACCACTCTGCTGCTGTCTGAAAATGAAATCCAATACATTGGAAGCCATGTCTTCCAAAACCTGCAAAAGCTATTGAAGCTTTCCCTGAGCAACAACAGAATCTCTCAGATGGACAGCGGAGCCTTGAAGGGCCTGCTGAGCCTCAGGGAGCTTCTGATTGACGGCAACGACTTGGCGGAAATCCCTGCTGGTCTTCTGGACCCTTTGAAGCGCGTGGAGGAGCTGGACTTCAGCAGCAACAGGATTTCCCACGTAGATCCTTTGGCCTTTTCCAAACTGAAGCACTTAAAAGTGTTGAAGCTCAAGAACAACCTCCTCAGAAGTCTGTCTGGGGGCACTTTTGCCCTCAACAACGTACTGTTGGACTTGGATCTCCAGGGCAACAACTGGACGTGTGACTGCCGTCTGGATGAGCTGAAGAGGTGGATGGCCGCTGTGCAATCTCAGGGTAAACTTTTGGCTGTTTTTGTGCAATGTCGTTACCCGGCAACTCTGAGGGGGAAGTATTTGGACTATGTGAACAGCTCCCAGCTGCAGTCCCTCGGGAGCCCAAGACATTTGTGCAGAAGTGGAGTTGGGCCAGAGGAGAGCCGGGGAGGGGGCGTCGTTTTGAGAGGAGGGTTGGATGGAGCGATGGTTGGAGAATGGAGAGGAGGAAGAGAGAGTCGGCTAAATAAAACAGAAATTGGGGAAAATCGGAGACAATGGAGAAGGGATGGAGTGATGAGGACAAGGGAGGAGGAGGAGGAGAGAGGAATCCAAGGAAGAGGCTTTGAGATGACAGAAAACTCATCAGGAAAGAAGCCAAACAGAGACTCAAAACGTGGCAAATTAAAGTCTCCTTCCACAGTAGACCCCGGCCTCTTCACCTCCGTCCCACCAGGAGGAACGTTTGACCTTCTACGATCAGGTCGGCATGAAATTGCAGATCCATGTGTGTTCAATCACCATGTCATCTTCAACGTGTCAGTGGCACACGTCACGTCTAGTACTGTCACTGTCCTTTGGAGCACCAAAGATCATCATCAACAAACAACCGGGACGAGCCAAGAAGTCCACTTCCGAATTATGTTTGACAGATTCGGCACGGCGGATCGCTTTCCCCGATACGTGTACACGCAAGGAGCGGCTCGCTCTGTGACCCTACGAGAGCTAAGCGCAGGAGTCACCTACATGGTTTGCGTGGAAGGCGTAGTCGGAGGGTCGGTGTGCCGAGTCGCACCGCGGGACCACTGTGCCGGACTGGTCACTCTCTCCGAGGGGGTGAACCTGGGAGCCACGGCAACGCCTGATCTCCAGCTGGTGACGCTGGCGACGCTGGCGGGGAACGCTCTGCTGCTGCTGGTCATCGGCGGGGTCTGGCTGGGCCGCCTCCTCAGGAGGAGGCTGCAGAGGAGGAAGTCCGCCGTCCACGTGCGCCACATGTATTCAACCAGGAGGCCGTTCCGTCCCGGCGTGGCAACGGCCTCCGTTTCCGCCGACTTCACCACCTACCAGAGCAGCCGAGCGGCGCGGCTTTCTCCGATCGAGGAAGGGGATCTCATGGAGTTCCCCTTCCTCGACAGCTGCCACAGAGGCAGCGACATGCAGAGATTCTCCGATTGAAACAAAGAACTCTCACCAAACTTTTGACTGTGGCAGCAATAACACACAATAGCAGAACAGCTGAACTCATGAAGGTCTTTTCAGACTCCAGAGGAAGTGCAATCTCCCTGACTTCCCTTTCCTGCTTTGTTCCTTTTCCTCTTTCATTTCCTCGCACCTGCAGGGGTTTTGAAAATAAATGTTCATAAGTGATGTACCACTGATTTCAACTATGGTGCTAGTACTGAATCCACAGACATCATATTGTCTAGTATTTTAGTAAAAAGTCACGATGGCTGCTGGTTGGCAGGAAAACAAATGTTTGTAACACGTTTTATTTTATACTTTTGTACGGAGTTTTGTATCATTTCGGAAACAAGTAAAATCCCCTTTAATGTGATAAACTGATTCTGTGGTTCAGCTTTGTGCTCCAGAAGATGCTGCTGTCACCATGGTTACCAAGCATCTCAAAGAGTTTCCATGGATACAAGAAAAAAATAATTTATTACAGAGATTGCACACATCTGTTTTACAGCATATTTCTCCTTTATAAAAAAACAAATTGCATGTAAGTGATAGATGGTAACATTTCTGAACATGAAGCCGTAAATCTAGATCTAGCAGTGGGCGTGATGCATGTGTGTAAAGATAAGGTCTGGTATCGGTTAAATAGTGTCTGAGTTTGATTCACCAGAGTGAAGCGCTCCACAAATCATAGACCAAAACGTGCACATGCATAACTGCACGCACACTTGCAGTATTATTAGAGTTTGGGCCAAAAATCTAAATTTTTCTAAATTTTGCCCATAATTTGGCAATGTTTGGGTGTGTGTGTCCATCCATCCATCTTCTTGACCACTTTTTCCCTTACGGGGTCGCGGGGGTGCCGGAGCCTTACCCGGCTGCTGATGGGTGAAGGCGGGGTACACCCTGGACAGGTCGCCAGTCTGTCACAGGGCCTCAATCACAGACACATCCACTCTCACATTCACACCTAGGGGTAATTTAGAGTCACCAATGAACCTATGAAGCATGTTTTTGGACAGTGGGAGGAAGCCGGAGTCCCCGGTGAAAACCCACGCATGCACGGGGAGAACATGCAAACTCCACACAGAAAGGTCCCAGCCGGGAGTCGAACCGGGGCCTTCTCGCTGTGAGGCAAGAGCCCTAACCACTGCGCCACCGTGCAGCCCTGTGTGTGTCTAAATGTAATAATATTTTATTTTAAATATATGGATATTTATGGTATATATGGATAAATATAATATTAGTAATTTAAAAATAATTGATAAATTGATACGTAATAATAATAATACATAAATACAGAAAAATATACAAAAAATATATACATATGAAAATATTTATAGATACATATACATGTTTTATAAATATATAACATGTCAATACTATATATGTATATATAAATACATATATATATATATGTGTGTGTGTATATGTATGTATGTATATATATATGAATAATAGGTTAATATTGTTTATATTTATAAATAATTTTATATTAAGAAGTTAAGAAAATATATAGAAAACTAAAAATATGTTAATAATTTTGATATTTGTAAATATTTCAATTTTATTTTTTATTTGATAAATAATACATACATAATATTTTATAAATAAATAAAAAGATATAAATAAATAAAAATAATATGTTTATAATGTATATGTAAATATATATAAATAATATTTTGTAAATAAGTGAATATATATATATATATATATATATATATATATATATATATATATATATATAATACACATATATATATACATATAGATTTATAAATGAATACTTTATAATATAATTATATTTTTTAAAATATGTTAACATTTAAATACATATAATTGTACAATAATTATAATCCTTTAAAAGTTTAGCAAGCACTAATATCACTAACTAAAAAAGTCAGCAGTTTTATTAAACTAGCAGACTAGACACTAGATGGCAGAGTAGACCACTTTCTGAGTGCAGCTTTGTTTGGGAAGTTATTATCTCACTATTTGCTTCCTTTCCTTTGAAATAAACACTACTTTAGGTGTCACACCTTCCAAAACACCCCACAAAAACCCCAACACATTACCAGAATAACTCTTTTTATTTCAGTATTAGATTTACAGCGATTGTCCACATTTTTACAGTACAAAAAAAGGAGATTTAAGTGTAAATGTTTGGACTGGGATTTTGAATCGAAGTGCAATACAAAGTTCATGTGTGAATCAAGGCGAATGTATTACAAAAATGTACCAGTCAGGAAACACTGTACAGTCAGCTTTTTATCAAATGGCTTTTTAAATGGGTTTTATTTACACAAAGTCACAGAGATTTAAATATAGCATTTGATAGTCATTTAGTCAAGAAAAACAAATACATTATTTATTGCAAGCTTCCTTTTGCTTCAATTTAAAGGCACCAGGTGCATTCTTGCAGCTGCTCTGTTAGAAATACAGACCTTTTTTTTTTTTTTTTAGAATTAGTGCAAGATAAAGAACAAGATGGTTGGCAGGTGGTGATTAAAGCGATGTAAACAAAAAAACAAAAAACAAACTGTCACTTTGTGCATCCAGTTGCAACCATCACAGTTTAAAAAAAAAGGCTCACAGAATGGGTCATTGTTATACCTGATGCATAGAAATATTATTTCTGGGTTTTTCTCTGATAAAAGTTTGATAGAAGCGCTTAAAAAAAAAAAAGCTCAGTGTTCTCAGTAATTTTGAGATTCAGTCTGTGCGTGGAGGATTAATGTCCCGGCTGGGGGCCGCGGCCGGTGTCGCCTCCAGCCGCCGAGGAGGTGGAAATGCTGTTGTGTTGGATTGCCTGCAGGTGAGACCCGGGACCTGCAGGGGTGGGGCTTCCTCCTGGACTCACCCCTGCAGCTGGACACAGAGAGAGCTGTCTAAGTCACCGGCTGTCCGTTCTTGGAGTGAGGTTGTTTTGATTGAATTGAGTTAAAAAAAAGGGTTTTATTTAGAAAAATCACCGTCTTTGTTCTGTGTTGCTCCGTCAGTTTAAGGTGCAATTTTTTTAAAGTTAAAGTACTGCCTAAAGTGCACGTTTGGTCAAAAATAGGATAAAAGTTCTAGGAGATTGTGAGGTTTCTGGGCCGATTTGGTGTTTACAACATTACAACATGTGTCCATATCAGGTATAACGGGGCTGAATCGTTTCTAGAAATGCTTGAGCTTTTTGGGGGGTTTACTCACTGGGGTACCCCTGCGCCTCTCTCTGCCTAGCGGTGACAGGACAGTCCTTGTGGGTGAGCAGGATCTGCTTCAGTTGCCCCACCTCTGATTTCAGCGACGTCACCTCGTTCTGGAGACACAGGAAAACACGTTAAGCATCGGTCGGCGTGATCACTCGGGCGTGTTCAGGCGGCGCCCTCCAACCTGGAGCTGCAGGTTGGTGTGCGTCAGCTCTTCGGCCTTCTTCTCCAGCGACGACACCCACAGTTTCCTCTTCTGCCGGCAGCGGGTGGCTGCGGCCCGGTTCCGCTCCAGGAACTTCTGCCGCCGCTCGTCCGGGTCCTGCTCGACGGTCCGCCTGCGCCGGTTGCCTCCTCCACCGCTGCTGCAGCTTCCTGCTGCTTGCAGTGCATGCTGGGAGTGTGGTGGCTGTTGTGCAAGTGGGGATAACTGCAAAAAAAAAAAAAAGTTAGTTTCCTCAAATCAAATCAGGGATGTTTTTTTCTACGCTGGAGCACCTGTGGTGCGGCGGACAGTGCAGGGGCGGGTGGGGAGCCTTGGTGCACGTGTGCAGGCGGTGAATGGTGAGCATGGGGTACGTTCACTGACTGATGAAGCTGGTGGTGCTGATGAGGCGGAGCGTGACATCGCTGCTGATGCTGGTATGGGAGGGGTGGAGCTGAAAGCTGGGGGTGATGAGGGTGGTGGTGATGGTGGTGTTGAAGGGGAGGGGCCTGCTGGCGCTGTGACATCATCTCCATCATGTGACCCATGGATGAGGTGTTGACTGGGGGCATTCCTGGGAGCTGCTGCTGGTAATGGTGCCCCACCATCTGTTTGACTCTCTTTGTGCAAAGAGAGAAAATACATCAACTAAATTCAATGTTTGATTTGAGACTTTCACAGTAAAAAACTGTCTTGATAGAAAAATAATCTTATTAAGAAAGTTGTATAATTTTAATTTGAGAAAACATGTCTGAGTGAATAGATTTTTTACATTTTTTAATATTTGACAATAATATGAGCAACTAGAACAGGGTGGGCCAAACAGGATGAACATTTATTGAACAAATTAATTAACAATTAATAACAATAGAATAAAATGATCTGGAGGGCCGGATATAATTACCCAGAGGGCCGAATCCGGCCCCCGGGCCTTGACTCTAGGAATTGATCAAATAGTTGTGTTTTTACTCAAATTTGAAGGAGAAATGTAGGAATAAAATATAAAGCCAAGAAAGTTTATGGAAGTTTGAAAAATAAAAATAAAAAGTTGCTTAACTTTAAGGTCAATCTGAACCAATACAATGTAAAAAAAAAAAAAAATCAAAAACTTTAAAGCTTTTCTCTGTCAAAATAAAAGTTGTAAAAAATAGGGCTGTGTGATACTGAGCATTTGGGTATTGATTCGATGTCAGTCAAGGTCAGCGATATCGATACCAATATCGATATTTTTCATAAAAGGAATGGATCTGACATGAATCTCAATTGTTTTAAAACACCGAAAATGTTTTTTTGTAAGTTAAATTTCTTGATGAACATAAAAACAGAATTAGAACAATATTTTCAATTTAATGGAAAATAGTTAATAAATAAGGTGTTAATTCCGGCAAAGGACTTAAGGAAATATACCTCAAGTAAAGACATTTTTTCCACTTCTTCTGTTTGCAGATTTACTTGAGAGCAAATATTCTGTATTTTCTAAAAATAAGTCATTCCATCTCATTAAAATATTTTTCTTTTAAGTCATTTCGTTGCACATGAAGTGTTGAAAAGCTAACCTGAACAGAAATGAAACAAAAATAGAGAACAAGATCTAAATTTCTTGGTATTGTAATCTTTCTTTAAGAGAAAAACGGTCTTTAAATGAACCACATAGAAACCAAAAACCTATTTGGTGCTTTTATTTTGATGTAATATACAGTAAAAGTACTTAGATGTTAGCATTGAATTACTTCCTTTGAATCTTTAGACTGGTTTATTAATAGAATACGTTTAAACTCATATTCTTATGTCGAGCTGCTTTTCGGAGACAACGTTCTTAAAGTAAAATTGCAAATCT
Source organism: Oryzias melastigma (assembly GCF_002922805.2). Classification (NCBI taxonomy): domain Eukaryota; kingdom Metazoa; phylum Chordata; class Actinopteri; order Beloniformes; family Adrianichthyidae; genus Oryzias; species Oryzias melastigma. Next base: position 7,700,685 of record NC_050522.1, read on the forward strand.
TTTACAGCAGGATCTTACATGACGTTTTATTTTGAAAGGAACTAGCATGTGGTGCTGTCAAAAGTCATAGAGCAGAAATATAATACTGTTATAATTCCATTGTTATAAATATTTAAAAGCTACATTTTATAAATGAATGGCTTATGTTCACAAAAATATAAACAAATGCATGTTTCTAATCAGAGAAGTGGGTCTGAATACGGCTCTCATTGGGTTTTGGTCAGTGAGAAACTGGACCAAACAACTCTTTTAGCGGTAAAAGTTGCAGACCGCTGAGCTAGGAGAATCAAACTCATGAAGGGGCTCACTTTTTACTTTCTTTTTCAGTCTAATGGCAGCACCAGTTCCCTCTCTGCCCACAAATGTGTTGAAGCGTCCTTGGGCCAGACACTGAACCCCACATTACTCCCAGGGGCCCGGTTAGCGCCTTGCATGGCAGCTCTGCTACTATCGGGGCATGAATGAGTATGAATGTGTGAAGGGAGTTTAATTTGGCCCCTGCAAGAAGGTGGAGAGAACTAAATACGCATACACTCCAGATGTAGAACTCACAGAATAAAAGTTTCCTTTACTACTTTTCAATTTTTTTGCTGCATGTCTGTTGACCACAGCATGGTGCTGCAGCCCTGCACCACACATGCAGTCTGTTTGAGGTCAAATAAATCAGTTTGATTCAATTACCTTCAGTTCATGTATAAATAAGTAATGGAGGGAAGAAAATGGTGAAAATATGAAAATAGAAATCCTATTTAAAGGGTGTTTTTAACATGTTCTTGTGGCATTTTTCTGACGATGGAGAACATAAAGAAAAATTAAACTTAAATTTGCATGTTTGAGAATCTTTTAATTTAAATTGTTGTAAATCGGGAACAGACGCAAAAATGTCTGCTTGAAAAAGATTGTAGGCGTGATGTAGAAGCAAAAAGCTCCTTGCTCCATTCTGATGCTTCTCCTTATAGACGACTAGATTCCATATACGTCTCTGTTTTCCTCATCTGAGCTGACATGTGGCTCAAAACTAGCTTTGGGGTGTGAGGAGCTGTAAGCTAGCACGGGAAAGTGTGAACAGATTGGCGACGGGAAGTGGGAGCGGGCTTACTCAGCAGCAACACAACTTGGACACAAATTTCCAATGAACTATTGCCAATTTGCAAGACAGGGGTCTGCGACCTTCAACTCCGAAAGAGCCATTCGAGTGGATTTCTCACTGACTGCAACCCAGTAGGAGCCACAAAGTCTTCCTTCACCCTTTAAAAAAATAAGACGCTGATTTGTATTTCTGCTGTTGTTACTAGGGCTGGGAATCACTGGGTACCTCACAAAACGATGTTATACACGATACTTGGCTCATGATATTGATGGTATCGCGATACTTCGATAATAGGTAAAAATCATCTCTAATAACTCACATTATAAAGAAAAACATATATTTTTGGGGGAAAATATATCCAGCCAATCTTGCAAAGTGCGCCCCCTACCTATCTCACCAAAGGATGACAAATGTAACGCTTTACCGCCTCCTCAAACAAAAATAAAATATCGGTTCTCAATGAGAACTCACCGAGAATAAATCGCAGGACTAAATATCGCGATATATCGCAATATCGGTATTTTAGCACACCCCTAATTGTCACTACTATGATAAACATAAATGAACTGTTGTTGATTTTGCATGAATACAACACAAATGTTAATAGAAAATATACTTTTTTTTAACTTTTGATTCTTTTCAAAATAAAAGACACCCTGTCACATATGATCTCAAGTGTTAGTAGCAAGTGTAATGTCAGCAGTGATCAAATAAAAATCTCTGCCAGAAATGTAAATCTAACAAAACATAATTCAATCCGAGCTAATTAAGTGACCCCTGCCATATTTTTTTAACGCACTTAAAATTCTGTAATTTTGTCAAAAATAGAAAATATGCATAATACCGCCTTGATTCAGGATGTGCTTACTGACGTCCATTGATCTATTTACAGGACAGGACACACAAAAATGTGTCAAAATGTTGTAGTTCGACTTGTGATACGCACTGTTCTTTAACTGTTTGTAAATGAGTTAAAGTTTGAGTTAGTTTTTTTTTTCCTATTTACAACTTTCTCACTTGTTACATTACAGTTTTTTGCTAACATCAAGAAACTTTGTATTTTTATTTATAAAAAAGAGCCACATGTTGCAGGTTGCAGATCTAGGAAATTAACTTTTTTTTTATTATCTTGGCCAAAAATGGCATAATCATAATTAAAAGACCCCAGGGAACGCTTTGAAAAAATATTAAAAAATGATCAAAAATACTATTTTTTTTCTGCAGGTATTCCCTCTACTGTAGTCCATCATTTCAGTTTATCTAAACCTGAGGTCTGCCACCTTCCATACCTCAACGAGCCATTTGGGTCAGTTTCTCATTGACAATAACCTGTTAGGAGCCATAAAGTCAAACTTCACCCTTTAAAAAATAGGACACTGATTTGTTTTTATAATGATGAATGTAAATGAAGTATGTTTTTTTGAATAAATAAAACAAATGTAAAAAGAAAATAGTTTTTTAGTAACTTTTGAGGGATTTTTCAAAATAAAGGACACCTTATGTCACAAAAGATCATCTCAATGCAGCATATGTAGTAATAGGTAGTGAAATGTCAACAGTGATTAAAAAAAACTATTAGTTGAACTCGTGATTCACTTCTTTTATACATTACTTTTTAAAATGTAAACTTTTATTTTTCTTTGATTACAGAGCCACAAGGAAGGGGTAAAAGTGGCTCCAGAGCTGCAGGTTGAAGACTCCTGATCTAAACCTACAGCAGCGAAAACTGATAAAAAGAAAAAAGCGCACCGGTGGAAATGCTGCAGCTTGATAACTTCACACTTTATCTTTCCGACGTGTCACCTGACTAAATAGACGGTACGTGCTAAATTAGACCTCATCTCACCTTTCATCTAACACGCTGCGCCGGAGAGGGAGGACATGTTTGGAGCATGACATCACCCCTCCCGATTCCGCATCCCTGACAACATCGCTATCTGCTGGCTGTTACACAACATTTAAGAGAAGGAGCAGCAGATTTCTGCCCCCACCCTCTCCCCGCCTTCACCCTGCAGCAGTGAAAAAAAAAAAATGGGAAGCACATTTAGCGGGTGCCAAAGGATGAGGTCAGAGCCGCGGTGTGTGCCAGCCAGCCTGCCCGTCAAACGCACGCACGGCCACGTACACGGAGCAGGATGGGACATGAGTGTTTCAGCTCTGTTTACTACACAGAAACACCCCGACCCTGAGGCCCGCGATTACATCATGGGTCTCCTCTGTCTGGATGACACATCGGGTTGATATTTCTTGTCTGGAGGGATCCGTGAATGAGGACAGAAAAACTGTATATGAAACACTGATCCACTTGTCAAATGTTTACTTTTCCACTGGGGCTGAGTGTGGCGTTACTGTACGACAGAGGCATTTTAGCACACCTCCTCTGGTTTTAAAGAAGCACAAACTAGAAAATACACGTCTCAAAATAAAAGTATTAAAGCTGCTGCAGATTTATGGCCAGGATTCCAGCTTTGGTATAATTTGGTTGGTTGGCAAAGGATCAGTTGAAGACTTGGATCCGTTATATCCATAAAAGTCTATAGAGGAAAGTGGTCAAAACTTGATGTTACAGTAATGTGATAATCAGAACACAACAAACATGGTCCTTGTGAGACTTAAAGTCCTAATCATCTTTCAATCTATTGATTAAAGTGTTCCTGGTAGTCTTTTAATTATGCTTATGCCAGGGGTGTGAAACTCAGTCGCTCAAGGGACCAAAATCCAAAACACAGCTTAGGTCGCGGGTCGAACAGGATAAAGATTCATTGAACAAACTAAAACTACATTTTTAAAACTTTAAATCCATAACTTTTTAACATTATTATGAACTAGATATACAGCATTACCTGTGAAGATGCTAGTGCTGGTAGCTGAAGATATTGAAATTAATAGTTAAAAACGCTGAAGCTGTTAGCTAGCTAAAATATTAGCTAAATATGCCAAATTGGCATGAAAAAAACTAAAAAAAAAAAAAACCTTAGGTTTGCAAAAACAGCTAGCCTGTAGCTGGAAAAATAGGCAAAACTTCAAAATGTCCTAAAAAACTGTTAAAAAGCCTAAATTACCCACAACGCCTAGTGTGTAAAAAATAGCCTGATTCCAAAACAGCCAAAAAAACAACAAAAAAAGCCTAGATTAGCCATAGCAGCTAGTGTGTAAACATTAGCTAAACTCAAAAATAGCCTAAAAAAAGCCTAAATTAGCTAGCAGCAAGTTAGCTAGTAACAGCTAGCGTAAATACCAAAATAGTCCGAAAAAAAAACTAGCAGAATGGCAATTTTTAAAACTTTAATACCGTAACTTTTTATCATAATTATGAATAATAAAAATTAAGGAATATTATTCCAGAATAAATCAACTTAAACCTAACTTTCAATATTTTACTCTCCATGAAAATATATTTTGTCAAAATGATACAAATAAGAAATATGTGCAAGATAACTTTGGGCTATTAATAACAATGAAATAAAATTACCCGGAGGGCCGAATCTGGCCCCCGGGCCTTGACTTTGACACATGTAGCTGGTACTGCTTTTGATAAAATGTTTAAAACTTGTTTCGTTTTCTAGGACATAGTTTCTGCAGAGTGGCAGGAGTTCATTAGAAATGTCCCTATAAATGGTGGGCGGGACTGTTGTGACTTCCTGTCACCCATAACTCTCTGTTTACACACTCTCCCACTAGCTTAAACTAACATTAGCGGTCCAACAAAAATGGCGAGGCATAGTGATGCTGTCCAGCTGTACAGTTTTGAGCCAGATGCCAGCTTGGATGACATGGATGAAGTCTTCTACAAGAGGATGCATCAAAGCAGCAAGCTTGTGGATATTTTCTACATCACAAATATGCTAACTTTTAAACAGTTTTTTTTTCATCTGCTCCTGATTCACAACGATTTGCATAAGGATATACTCTAAAATGCAGCTTGAAGCCTTGTTTTCTTAATATATGTCCTCCATCATCAGAAAAATGCCATAAAAACACAATTTTCATCACAGTGGGTCTATAAAATGACACGTTAATTCACTAATCCGTGATATTCTTCTGTTTATGTTAACATTTTGGTGTCTTTGATGTATCAAAAGGGATTAAAATGATAAGCAGCCTCCAGGTGGAGCCTCTCAGATTCACCAGATGAACTGATTATCAGTGAGCATGATCTCAGTTTGCTTGTTTTTTAAGCTTCAGGAGTGTTAATACAAGAACAAGGAAGAAAGATTACAAGAAGTACGAGCAGAGCAACAAACTCCTTCTGACAGGTGATATCAAGATGGAAGTAGTTTTCCACGGCTTATGAAAAACCAAACGCTGCATGTCAACACAAAATGCCAGCTGTCAAGCATGGTGGTAGAAGGACAATGATTTGTTGTATTGTGTTTCTATGTTATTTAGAGTCAAATTTGAGGCCAAAATTGAATTTTTTGTTCAATGTTCTTCTGAATCTCCAATCAGATCAGAGTAAGATCATACAATATGAAGCTGTTGCTTTGGTGCCTGTTAGTATTTTACTACTAGTACTAGTACTTTAAATTGTTTGAAATGTATTATTTGGTTAGCTTTGACTGTGACTAGTATAACTGTATTACCTTTGTAAGTGTATTCTAAGCTAATCATTGTGTTAGCATCATTCTTTCTGTTACTGTCAAATGTTTCCATAATAATTACAAACAACTGTGTGGTTTAGTACTTCCAATTTATCCAAGAACACATAACTGTGTTTGTTCTCCAATATATCTGATTTTCCCTTTGCAGGAGTAACTAGAGACACTTTGGGACTGATACATACCTGGGGGGAGGAGCAGGGGGGGTGATGCACTGGAGCCTGTATACTCATTGCACAGGACATCTGCTTTTCAACCTGAATTAGAGAAAATGAAACAGCTTTTAGTCAGAAAAAATATGCATAAATGGTTAAAGAATGAAGCTTGAAAAAAAGCGTAAAATAAAAAGATGAATGAACAAGCAGTGAGTAAATCTTGACTAATCCTCACAGTCATGTGTTGAGCAGATGCTCCTTGCATGGCGGGGTCTGGGAGTGGTCCAGGTAGGGAAGCTGCTAGAGGTTGTCTGTGGCGGTTCCGCATGTGAAGGTGGCAGGAAAGCGCCCCGGAAACAGGTCTGTGGGCGTTCATAGAAAAGAAAATAGCACTGACAATCTGGGTTATCTTCAGGAACATACAAGTTTTCATACAATATCATAGTAACAGCATGAGAGGAAAAGGAGTGTGACAAAACCTACATGAAAGGGGTGTGGAACAGCCATGAGACTAAGGTTGTGCCTTAATTATTTAATGAACTATGTATAGAGGACGCTCTTGCCATTTTGTCGCCATTTTGTAGGGGTGTCTGAACCTACAATTCCAAAATCCAGTGTCCTTGATAGTCCCCACAAGTCTCTGCGAAAAACTAGTGTGCATCACTAGATTGGCAAATAGAGACCACAATGCATTGCATTGGAACGATTAGTCATTTGAAAAATGTAATTTTTTTTTTAATTCAAGTTTTCATCATCAGAACAGAGTGGATTCATAAACGGTCTTTGGAAAATGTTGATATTTATTAGGATTTTATTTCAGGAAAAGGGTGACGTCATGTTTGCTCAAATATTAGCTAAACTCCAAGTTAGCCTAAAGAACTTTAAAGGTCAAATTTTGCAAAAACAGCTAGCATAATGCTACAATATTAGCTAAACTCCAAGTTAGCCTAAAGAACTTAAAAAAGTCCAATTTTGACAAGAAAGTTAGCATAATGCTAAAAGATTAGCTGAACTCCAAGTTAGCCTAAAGAACTTAAAAAAGTCTAATTTTGACAAAACAGCTAGCATGTTGCTAAATTCAAAAATTACCCTATAAAAGCCCAGTAGTTGCTGAACATTTTAAAGTTTGAATGGTGTCTGTAGCTGAATATATTCAGGTGTTTACAAGTTTCATTGTATACAACGTTTTTGAAGAATTTGAGCAATTTCTTAATCATTTCCTACAAGGCATATTTTGCTAAATATTTCAAAAACTACAAAGTTTATGAATACCAAAAGTACAAACAGCAATGTCGTGAACGTTTTAATATCAAGATTGCTGAAATCGCTGAAAAGGTGATTGAGTTTTCAAGTGCCGAAAAACGTCCGTCGAGGAGCAGGAGAATCACTATAGTGTGAATGCTGCAAAGCAATCACACAATGAAATGAAAGAGCTGCAGTGTGGACAGAAGACTTGATGAACCAATGAGCCAGAATTGATATAAGCTCTAAACATCTGTGCTGCACCACGCCGACCATGACAGGAAAGTACAAACACAGCTAGTGGTCAGTTTGAGTTTGAAAAAATGTGCCCGCTTGATCCAGACATGTTAGTCAGAGAAACCTACAAAGTGCTACTTAATGAACTGTGGGCCGGCTTTTACTGTTTCCTCCACTGTTTACGTCCGGTTTCCGTAGCGACCAAGTTTGCCTGGCAGCAGGCCCGGAAGAGCTGTTGTGGTTACTTTTAACAAACAGTTTTTGGGATGTCTGCACTTTGTTGCATCCAAAACGGGCGGCGAGCTCTCTGAATCAGTGATGACATCATTGCTGATGAGCTCAGCGCAGCGGCACAGGCCCACGCCGTCCGACTGGACGAGAGCCAGAGCGGTTAGGTCAGCACATGGCACCCCGGGTCTCTCCATCCCCCACAGCCTCCATCCTACTCCCCCTCAAGCTGTCCCTCTGTTCTCGTCATCATTAGATCCCCATAAATCTCCTCACATTACTTTAACCCTAAGTAGGTTTAATGAAAAACCTGGTATTAATTCATTCATTTAACTATCGCGAATTTCAGTCACTAATGTCTGAATTAGGTTTTAACCCTTTAACACCAGAGCTCCAGTCTTTATACTCTTTGATTTATTGTAACTTTTCAACCGTTAGCTGGAATTATCGTGTTAACGGTTGAAAAGTTACAGTAAGTGAAAGGCTAATTCCTTGTAAAAAATACAGAAGAGTATATATATAAATATGTATTATTAACTTCAACAACCACTTCCGATGTGCCATTTTTTTTTAGTTTGAAGGAATTTCTTCCAAATTGCAAAACTATTTCCTGACGCTTTATTTTGAAAGCCGTCCTGGTGACGCTTTAATTGTGACGCTTTAGGCAATTAGGTGTACTTGACAACTGAAACATTTGTGCACATTAATATTAATTATTGGTCAATAACACATTATTTAATACAAAAATCGGTCAAGGTTGACTCCATTTTCATGATAAACATTTATTGAACTCACTAAAACTAAATTTTTAAAACTTTAAAAATTTAGCTTTTTAACATAACTATAAATAAAAACAGGCAGTAATATTATTCCAGAATAAATCAACTTAAATCTTAAATAATTTTCAATATTTTACTCTTTACTCAAAATTATACAAGTTAGAAATGACTTGACTTCTCTTGACTTTGACACGTGTTGTAAAGTGTTACAAAGAACTACACAATACCCCCATTTTGGGGGTATTCTTTCATACCAAGCATGCAAAGGGGGCAATTGTGGAGGGGAAAAACTTTCTGAAGAACAAATAGGAGGAAACATAACCACTAAACATCTGATTAAAAGACATCAGGCGCACTTCAATTCCCAAATTTGACCCTGATGAAATGCTCCTTGGAGGTTCTTTTGTGTGGGAAACGTTGCAGAAAAGGATGCAGGCATTAAAAATATAAATTTATAGACTTGTGAAACAATATTTACTGAAAATAATTTCATGATAATGGATGCAAACATTGTAAGAATTCTTAAAAAAAACCTTAGTCATTATAAAAAGCTATAATGAATGAAGAAATATCTTTAAAAAAATATCCAAAACACAAAAAATGTTTAAATTGTAAATTTAAACACCAAAAAGATGTAAAACTCCTAATTTTGAAATTCAAAAAAACACCTAAGAACCCAGAGCAATTTTTCCTTAAATGAAAATCTTGTGGGATATACAGACCAATACACTACTGATGGCTTGTTTTCTGACACACTAACGTCATCTTGGGTTCTCATGGTATAAAAACTGTCTTTTTTTTATTTTATTTTTTTACAGAAGTTGAGGTCCAATCAATATCTAGGTTGTTTAACGTGATGTACCAGAGGGAAGGTTGCTGCAAGCTAAAAGAAAAGTTTGAAATGTCAAATATTGAAATTATACATTTTAGGAAGCACTTTTGAGGAACTCGTATAGGTCAAAGTCCCTTCTGAAAGAAAATAAGACACTAACTGAAAACATTAATCTAAATTTAAGATTTGAGTTAAGTTTTGGATCTAAACTATTTATTTAATGAACAGTTGTTTTTTTTAAGTTTAACTGATTAAAAACCATAAAAAATAAAGTTTGAAAATTGAAAATTGTTTAGCAGCAGTGTCAACAGTATCAAAAACACATTTAAAGTCATAAATGAAATTAATTCAGTGTTCATAATATAAAAAATCTTTAGTTTTTCTAAGATGCCGGGCATACTTCAGACTTCAAATAAACAATTAAAGACTTTATTCTTGGTTGTATCCCATTCAGCGGTGTCAACCCAATCAAACTCATTTGATTAATTAGACAACAGCTGAAGCTCAGATGCTCCATTCACCCTTAACTATACCTTAAAACAGGAAGTGACGTTTCTGAATCTAGTCACACTCAGGAATGAAACCCTGCAGGTTTTAAACTGACGTAAAAAGTGAAGCAACCAAAAACAAACAATTCAAAATTATTTGGAAAGAAATCTGACTTTAAGCGTCCATATGCAGGGAAAAAAATACAACCATCTGCAGAGGTCAAGGCAGTTTATGGAAGCCGGTCAAGAAAAAGACAGGAAGTCCTCTAATCTGACTGTTCGACTCTGTGATAACCAGGGAGCCATGAAGCTGGCCTGACACTGAGAGGCTCCAGTCTAGTTCAGCTTCCACAGACATAACAGTAGAGGAAGCCGGTGGTGCTGGTGGTGGAGGTGGGGGAGGCGTGACCTCTCTTTCCCTGCTCTCTGTCCATTTCATACCCAACATGGAGTGACGTTTGATCTTTTTCCTCCCGAGATCATTAATGAGTTCATAAAAGATGCAGAGGGAACTGCCAGTCCGGCCCTGACAGAATGAGTTATAGAATGTTAAGAACAGGACCGGACAGGCAGGATGAAAGAGAGCTACAGGAAATGAAGAGGTGTGTGATGGACAAATAAGACATTCAAACAGACGAGTCCATGTGCGTTCCAAAAATATGCATGTGTGCATGGATTTTATCCTAACCATCGTCTCTGACCTCAGGAGGACCAGCGGGCCTCGTGGGAAGTTTGACCTGTTCTGATGAAGTTCTAGGCAAAGCAGTGGACACACTGGGCATGTGACATGGCTCAATAACACCCTAAACATGGGTTCTTGAACATGCTTTTAGCTGTTCACGTCTTTTTTGACTGTTACTAGCTGATGTAAGCTACCTAGTTGGGTCAAAGTGGTTCAAATCTCACAGATCTCGCTCCAGGTTTTTCCTTTCATAGCTCTATTCCGATAGGTGAAAGACTTGATGTCATAGAACTCCAGCTGGACACCAAAGGCTGAATTCCTTCTCCAAATAGTTGGTCCAGCTGGGAACTAAAAAAGACGCCATCCATACGTCGCTACCAAATCCGAGTCCTTGATTGGTCAAAGTTTGACCTGGTTTCACTTTCAAAGCACATTCACTGGCTTTTGTATGCAGAGCCTGAAAACGTTTATAGAAACTTGTGTAGCGACGTGTGAATGTGAGGGTTTTGAACGTGGATGTTTGAAATGCGTTTACAAAAATTATACATAGGAAGTGGTCGCTTGAACGCATGTTGCAGAGGGTGGTGTGAACGTAGTTTAATGCTGCGTTCACAACAAATGCGATTTGCGCGGTAGGTGTTTCACTATTTAGCCCTTGAGCTATCTTATGGGGTCCAGATGACCCAAGCCTAACAATGAAGTGTTATCCATCTCATGATAAGTGTGGATGATGGTGGACAGGACTGCCGCGGACACCTGAGAAAAATCAAAAATCATTGAAAAAAAAAAAGTTCAGCGCACCGTCTTGTGGGGTCCAGATGACCCCACTCCCAACATCAACATACCTAGGATAGCACAAGGGTTACATCAATGGTACAGACGCAAAGTGAGGTCCTGTGGTGCGATTTGAGCGATGGACAAAGATGTCTGCCAGTAGCGTGACTTGAGCGTCACGGTCAGAGTTCAAATGTCTGAATTTGGCAGGTTACCACGTCGGATCTCCCAATCAAGAACTCAGCTTTGGGCAGTGATTCGATGAGCGGGTAGAATACTAATCCAAAGTAAGCATTTTTGTCCTGAACTTTAATCCACTTTCGTAACCCACTGAGGCCGCAGGGTTGACAGAGTTCGTCCTAGCAACTGTTTGGCAAAGGCAGATACACTCTGGACAGGTCGACAGCCTGTTGCACCTGCGGCAGCTCTCTGGCTGTAGCCAGCCCGCTTCTCGGGGGCCAATGGAGCTTGCTCGCTACGCCGGTTGACAGAGAGCTGCTGCAGGATGCATACTCGGGCCACCTGAATTTTGTGATATTTTTCTTATTTCCATCAGACAGTAAAAAAAAAAGGTCCCCTAACCTTATTTTTGTTTTTGTCCCCTCTCTGGTTAATGCGAGACAGTGAGCCTTCAAACTCCAACACAGAAACACAGCGAAACCGGCTGTCATAGAAAATACAGCCCTTGGACTGAATGAATGATTATATAATTCCCAGACGTGGAGATATGATAAACATGTATATGTGTATATATATATATATATATATATATATATATATATATAGATGATATATATTTATATGTGTATATACATATAAACATAATAAATACTTAGTATATACATACATATATAGGATGTGTATATATGTGTATATGTGTATATATAGAATATATATACGTAAATATAATAGATATATATATATATATATATATATATATATATATATATATATGAGATATACACCGACACCACTTCATGTAGCCATCAGGCTGAAAGCCCTAGCTTGCTTGCGTCTTCCAGAAACACATTTTTTGACTGCGGAAAACCTGAGTCAAGAGCATTTGTCCAATAAGGAATCAACAGCAGGAAAACATGAAGGACTCTGTCTCTCAAGGCCTGGAGTTTGACACCAGTGCATTTAAGCTATGAAGTAGAGCTAAAGGTTGGGGAATTAGAGGAAATACCTACCCTGAATGCGTGGTAGAAGTCTGCGTGACGACGGACTCGGACTGAGAGGCGGAGGACCGAGCTTGCTGGGCCGCCAGGCTGCAGCTCATCAAGGCGCCATGGGTCTGAGGGTGATGCAGGGGCTGTAGCAGCGGCTGCGGATGAGGATGAGGATGCTGGGGGTGCTGCTGCAGCTGAAGCTGGGGTTTGATCGGGTGCTGGTTCATACAGGATGGCCCATTGTGGGAAAGGGTCTGCAGGGAGCAGCAAGAACAGCTGGGACTCTTTGGAACTCAAAGATGTGATTACGCGTGTGTGTTTTATGATCTGTGATGACAGCCATGTCTGCCTGCGTGAGCATGTTGGTTTACCTGCTTATTTAATGGCACATGTTGCTGGGATATAAATAAACCAACAATAACACCTTCCTTACAAGCAAAATAAGTCCTAAATACTAACTTTTCAGCTTCTGATCTGAATCTTTTTATGAAAATGATCTTGCAGAATAATTACTTGCTTCTCGTTCTCCTCCTTCTCCGCTTGAAGGAACTCCTCCTCTATCTCCTTGAACAGGCCGACCTCTTCACAGTTCTGCAAAAATCGGGTTGGCGTTGGAGTCTGGTCTGAAAGCATCAAACACAAAGAGATTTCTGAAAATTTCTGCAGGTGTTAACATCTCGCTGCTCTGTCCCCGGAGCTGCATTTGCTTTATAAATCACCAGCGTTTTAATGCAGAAAGGAGAGACGAGCCTCATCTCAGGCGCACGCTCTGATAACATCAGTCTGTCTTTCTGAGCCGTCTAAACACAGAGGGGGTCAGAGGTCATCTGGGCTCTTTGTTTTGACATGAGATTTCCTGCAGGGGGAGAGATATGCTGCAGGACAGGGAAACAGGCGGAGGGGCCCGGCGGGAGAGTCTGTAGAGGTTAGATCTCACGCTGATGTTTGCATCCAGACAGACAGCTGTTTCTGCACTTATGCACACCAATGAGTTTGGACTGTGAAGTATGTGAATTACCGTAATCTAGCCAAAAGGTTCAAACTTCAGGTAGAGCAGATGTTTTCACATATTTGAAATTTCATGTGCAGCTGGATGAGTATAAAAAAGTGTCTATCGACTTCTCTTTTCTTTTCTTTTTTAATCAGCAAGTCTAATCCAAAACAATGAAAGGGCGATGTTTTGGGCCAGAATTAAATATGGTTTCCAAACATTTATCAAGGCAAAACATTTAAAACTATATTTATTTAAAATTTTAGACACGGTAATAAAAAAAGTCATAAAATTCATAATATCAAACAGAGTCTTTCAAAATAGGGATTTTACAAACATATTGAAGGGAAACTAAGGAGCCAAAAATTGCAGGATATTTGCTGTAAATTTAACATGAAAACTATGATTTTTTTTTTTAATTGAAGGCATAAATCAAGATAATTTAAAAGAGCTTATTCTTCTAATCATACTCCGCAATCAAATTCCTATTAAAATAAATACAATTGGCGAATATGGTGTACATTTTAATGTTTACCTGCTAATTCAGTGATGCTAAATATAAAGAGCTAACTAATATTTTACCTTAAAACTCCTTTTATTTGCTACTAAATCAAAGTTTAAGATGGTTCTGATAATCGAGGACATATATAAAGAAAATTTACGTACAGCTAGATAGCTCCTATATTTCTCGCCATTTTTGTTGCACCGGCAATGTTAGGTTGTGAGGGGATGTAAGCTAGTGGGAGAGAGTGTAAACAGATGATGGGAAGTGGGGGTGGGCTTACTCTGTACAGACAGAGAAAGCAACTCAGAGGCAAATTTATGTGGAAACTGACAGTTATTTTGGCTAACAGCAGCATAATCATAATTAAAAGACTACTGGAAACGATTTTACAATAAATCAAAAAATGATTTTTATTCACTGACTAAAAAGTCAAACAGATAAATGTAAAAATAAGTCATTACTTTTCCAGAAAAAAAGCTAAATTTGTATTGTTTGTGTAATTATTGAGACAAGTGCTTGAAATGGGTTTAAGTGTTTTGCAGAACAAATCTTTGGTGCTAAATCAAAGTGGGTCAGATGTCTCCTGAAACATGCTGCAACACGAGGCGCTCCGTTTTAGAGCGAACAAAGCACGGGTCGAGTTTATCTGATTTTATACCGTATCGCCATGACTTTTTCATCAAGCGCTGATGCAGAGAAGAGTTCACTGCATACATGCATGAGCTGAGAAGTTTGTAAATTGATTTGTGTGGAGGCAGGAGGATTTTGACGCTTTAACACTGAAGCTCCAGTGTTTGATTTACTGTTATTTTTTAATTGTTAACACAATAATTCCAGTAGATTTTGAAGGAGAAAAGCGGCTCACGCCGCTTTTCTCCTTCAAAATCTACTGGAATTATTGTATTATTGGTTAAAAAAATGACATTATATTAAAGATGTTGAAGGTGTTAAAGGGTTAACTGATAACTAACAAAAAAACCTTAGGGATCAACTCACCTGTAAAAGCTGTGTCTGTCTTTATGGAGGGGAACTTGAGAGTCATCTCATGCTTGTGTCTGTGGATGTTCAGATGCTCCTCCAGCTGGAAGCGCTGCAGCACCACGGACGGAGAAACATATGTGAAGACGTGGAGAAAAAGAGCATTAAATGAGCTGTTCGGGTAAATCACTACACTCCTCGTGATGGATGAATTAAATTGTATTATTTGCTGCACAAAATAAGACAAAAGTTGTGTATTATGACTGTTTAAGCTAAAAAAAATAATGGGGATATATTTTCCTAAAAAAAATTTGTTCTTCTATATATTGTGAGTTATTAGAGATAATTTTTTACCAATTATTGCAATATCACGATATCATGATATTCCATATCGCATTGTATCGTGAGGTACTCAGTGATTCCCAGCCCTAGCTGTTTTAGACACCCATAACCACACACCCCCGCTCTGTAGTCGGCCCACTACATTGATCTGTGTTTTTTCAGTCACGTAACTCCTCCGGTTCGTCACAAAAACTCAGATAACTCAAGATGCTTATATGAAACTTTTGCTTCCAAAGGTGCTGCGTGAATTTCCCAGGAGGGGAGCGCAGTTGAAGAGCACGCCAACCCGTCCGCTACACGCACACAAACACAAAGGCGCGCACTCTCACAATGAGCCTGCATGGAGAAATGGCATCAGCTGACTTAAAAGCGGCTCAAAAAAATCCTGATAATCGTGGAGGATAATTATCATCCAGTGCAGGTGTTTATATGGATGAAACCTGAAAAATCTGGATAGAGATGTCCTCTTGCACTTGACTGATGAAGGACGAAAAACTTGCTTTTTTAAGGCACAGAGAGACAGTTTGGAGTCTATTGTTCTGAGAAAAAAACTATTATGTTGAGTACTCAAATGTTTTAATATAAGTTTACAAAGCATTATCAGAAGTGTTTTAGATGAGTATGGATCAGTAACGAACATTCTTCAACTGTGGAGGTCTGGGGTGAGATGAAGATGGGGCTTCTCTGTATTTATGTATTTGGCGTATTCGCGGGGGTCTAACCCCCGCGAATACGGGGGAATACTGTATTTTCATCTCTACAGTCCGTTAAGACACAAAAAAAATTATCGCATTCGACAATTGCAGTATTTTATTGTAAAAATTTGATATATTTTGAACATGCTCTCATGTGTCTTGGTGTAACTTCCTGCGGATTGCTCAAAAATAGACCAGACGCCAACACGATCGCTGCACTGTGCTAGCCAGCCGTGGAGGACTGCGGTGCTTTGCGTCCAGCGCCGAATGGATGCGGCCTGTGGTGTGAACCAGGTGTAAGCCACCCCCACTTCTCATCACCCATTTGTTTACACACTCTCCCACTAGCTTACAGCCCCTCACAACCCTGACATAACATTCCCGGTGCCACAAAAATGGCGAGCAATATTGGAGCTATCCAGCCGCACAGTTTTGAATACATTTGAATAAAGAAATACTCAGAAATGCAATTCTTTAAAAATGTTCTCCATTATCAGAAAAATGCCAAACATGAAACAGCAATATAATCAAATTTCTTGTTATTTAACCACTTCTTGTGACTTTTTAAAATATTTGTTTTACCATGGAAGAAGCAGATTGATTCGATTTCTTACTGACCTGAGAGCAGCCAGGAGCGCCACACACATAAGGCCTGTCCTGTTTCTCATTCATGTCATCCACAGGCCTACACAAACAGAAGAATACATCAGTCTCAATGAGGAGGAACTTTTTTTTTCTTCTTTCCAATTCATTCAGCGGGAAATCTTCAGCTCCCTGCCTGCAAATTGAAATCTCCACACAGACAAAGCATGACAAATCACACACTAGGTCTTAAATAAGTGTAACAGGATAGTTGCCACAGATGATGGATCTCTGACTCTGAGACACAACATCATCTTGGGGAAAATGATCCCCTTGCTGGCAGCGGGAGCACAACAGTCTAGGGGTTATGAGAACATTGCTATGCGCTCCAGGTATTTACTTTTATTAGGGCGAGCGCTGTGGTGAACACAATCGGTTTGTCTTTTCCTCCCAGCCTCTCATTATCTGTTACTAATAACACGTAAGCACCGAAGGGGCAGCGAGGGCTTCCTGGATTGTGATCCTGACTTTTTTCCCAGTTATTGTGTGCCGACTCTCTTAGTTTTGAGCCTGCAATTTGGCTTTCATCGCCACACAGTTAATAATAAGGAGGCGACGAAAGGTTGACTGCTCGCTGAAGTCGCACGTCAAGTATAAAAATATCAGCCGAGACGGAGGAGAATAACGCAGAACGGTGGATGAAGATACGAAGCCACTGATGGGGATTTCAGCTGCTCCTTCTCAAAGGAGGAGAGCCTAAAACTCCATGGTTTGGCTCCGAGCCATGTGTCACCAAATCTGACACTAGGGTCAAAAGGTCACCGCTGGGCTGAAGGAGGAAAACATGAGACTGAATTATTATTCTTGGTGGAGCGACACCGAAGCTGCTCCGGGTGCCATGGGAAGGAGCGCAGGAGATGATGAGGAGGCGAATGGAAAGGGCAAGTGAGCGAAAAGGAGAAGGATGTAGGGTGAATGGAAGGGAGGAGAAAGGAGCAGAGAGGGGAGGGCTGTGCGGTCCTCCTCCTGACAGGTTTAAACCTGCCTCAGCCCCCATTTTCCAACCCCGGACGAGTAGAGGTGACTTCATAGGTGAGTGTGTGCAAACGTATAACAAATAAGTGAGCACAGGGACGTGGATGCAAAGCAGGAGAAAACTAGATATAACATGATAAACCATTAAACGTGATACTGTGCCATACTTTTGTTAGAATTAAGTGAAAAGAAAAAAAAGTTTAGTGATTTTAATCCTATTTTCCTTAGTCATCACTCAGCAGATTAGCAGACTCAGCACATTACAAAAAACAACAACCTTCTGTCAGATTGGGTACAATGACGTCATGCATAATTCCTACACAACATTAAGCGGGATTAATATCAGATTTACAGTTGCTTATGATTAAATTGTAATCTTTAAAAAAAATCTCCTATTTTTTTATTGAGATTTTTTTTTAACCAGGATGATTTAGGTCCTCCGACTGCAGCTACTTACGGTTTGCCAAAGTTTCCATATCTGATGACAGCGGCACCGAACCGGGCCGAACTCATTGGAGCGGCGCTTCAGCCTCAACTCATCCGCTTCCAACTTCAAAACAGCCCGTTTGAACTCCCAAACGACACCGAGGAAGCGCTGTCACACACGCGCAACACACCCCTCAACAAGTAGGCACGAGCGCTCATCCGCGCGGGGGACTCAAGCCGGGACGTTTCGGAAAAGAAAAAAAAAACAACAAGTTCACGCGCTCACGAGCCAGAAGAGAGAACCGAAAGAGGCTGAATGAAAGCGGGAGAAGCGCGAGGCTGGAGCGGCGGAGGGACACGCCGGGTCATGCGGCTCCTGTGAATGAAAACGCGGACGGAGTCTTACCAACAAGCGGAGAGGGACGAGCGGCGCTCCGCGGAGGAACCACGTTGGACTGGAGCGCGATTACAATACGATCTATTTACAGAAGCATTACATCACCCCCCTGTGACGTCACGTGGGATTCCTGAACTTCTAAATCATTGCGGTCTACTAAAAGGAGGAAGGGGGGCGTATGGATCCGAGCTGATACGTAAACCCAGACACCCCAGCAGACACAAAAACTTGATTTTTATAAGTTTGACCTATTTTAATGTCTGCGGTTTATTTCAATGTAAGTTATTTAAACTTTCGCAAAATTATAAAATCAAAAATAGTTTCAAAAAGTTGATTCAAAGTAGTTTATTCCTGCTAAAATATGAATTAATAAAATAATTAAAGATGTCTGTGAAACTTCTCATTTATTTATTCATTCAGGATGGTTCCAGAAAAAGTTAAAAAAAAAAATTAAATTAAATAAACTTTTTCCTCTCCTATAAGACTGTGAGGTTTTAAGGATGTGTTATTTCGGCATATGTACGCATTTTACTGCGACCGTGTTGGTTATTTTGTCAATAGTATGACTAATAATCCACTCCAGTTAAAAAGGTCAACAAGTTTTCCAAAAAGATTTCATAATAAGTAAGGCATTATATGGTGTGACCGTATAATGAGAGTTTATTGTGGCATTTATGATCCACGATTAGAGCACTCTGACAATGAATGAATAAGTTTTCAGGTAAGAGAACCTTTATTTCACATTTACGAAGATCATTTACTCTATGACAAACTGACGAAAAAATAGAAAAATACATAGACAATTTTATTTCTGCGTTTTATTCTGATATACTTTTTTTTTTTACAGATTGTCACATTTCTAATATTTTCATAATTTTACATGACTTTT
>NC_050522.1:7719985-7866739 GCF_002922805.2 Oryzias melastigma
TTGTGTATTCACATGTATTCACAAAAATTACAAAAAAAAAAACAATTTACACATGCACAACTTTAAATTACAGCAGCTTAAAACTAACTACACATACAAATATTTAAAAAGTATGCACCAATCACCTGATACACACACACAAAACCACATTTACACACAAATCTGATGTAAGACTCTTTTCAAGTCTCTAAGGTTGTATGTAAATGATGCGTTTAAATGCTGCTAGAAGCTGGGTTATCTGAGTTTTCTTATCAGCAGCTTTGAACACACGCACACAAATCAAATGAGACCACATTCTCTCCATAGACAGACCAAGTGACCACAGAAGTGTTGTCGTTTATGATTTTGAAAGTATTTTACCTTACCACAGATTTTCATTGGGGTGTAAGTATAATATTTCTGTTATAAGTTTCTTTGAAATTAATATTAATTAAGAAATTAACATTAAGTGGAAATGTGGTTTTGGATTCAAGAAAGACTTTTATGGGTAAAGTAGTTTTGACAAAGCCCTTCACATTCTCTATATTTGCCTCATTTAAATTCCCATCAGCACATCAGAATATATGATGACGTTTGCATCAAATGAATGCTAATGTTGCTTTTTTTGGGGGGGAGAGATAAAGGAGGTAGTGAGACAATTTTCTTCATTTCTTCTACAATTTTCGTAACTGTTTTTACTTTTTTTTGATTATGCCAAACTCAAAGATTTATGCTAGAGTTACACTGTTAATGATTGGAGACAAAAAACAAGGTTTCTTTGGCGTTTTTTTTTTTTTTTTCTTGAACAGTTTTTCCTCCAGAGCGCAGGCAGAAGCCCTTCAGGAATTCAGATGATTATTGAATATTTGCATGATGTCAGCCTCCTAAGACGTTTCATTTCATAAACTAAAAAAAATGCTATTTTTAAAATGATAAAGGAAATAAGAGTACCAGTTACCAATAAAATAATGTAGTTCACTTTCAGCTTATCCCTTTCGGGGTCGCCACAGCGTAACAGCACCCACTGTTTCGCATTAGTGATTTGGCAGAGTTTTTATGCCGGATGCCCTTCCTGACACAACCCTGTACTTGAGGGGCACAGGGACCCAGTTGGGCAGCAGCGTCAAGGGTCTTGCCTAAGGACCCAATCTGGGTGGGGATCAGTGGACAACCCTGGGAATTGAACCCAGGGCTTCTGCGTTGCCAGCCCTTCACCTAGCCCACTGAGCCCACTGAGCCACCCAGCCGCTTTGCTACCAATAAAATAATATATATTTAATATCCAAAAAATATATTTAAAAAAGTACAAAAGTAAATCTATAACATTTTTGCGGAAAAGCTTATAAAAAATCATCTTATTCTAACTTTACTCAAACATAACTTAACATAAAACATGAAGTCAACCAACAAAGATTTATAGCGGATGATTTGCCCATTTAACACCGTGGAAAAGAAAGTTCCATGCTCCTCATGATGTCACATCCCATAATTACAGTCAACTTCCTGTTGTCTTGTACTAGCTCCGCCCTTTGCCACCTGATGGGGCCTGATAAGATAAGTCCAGATCCACATGTGATCAAACAAAATAAATTAAAAAAATATTCTTCATTTTAAAAGACATTAATCAAAATGACTGGAACAATTTCAAACTTGTTATTTAATGTGACAAACTAATTATGTGTACCTAACAAATGTGTTGAAAAGTGGAACTAAATATTTCCCAATTCTGGCTCTGGAGTGGCTGTGCAGGCGGTCTTTGAAGTATGATTTCCAACAAGACGATAATTGCGTTTACCTTTATCATCTTTGTCTTAGTAGTTCATTGCATTGTATTGGTAGCTCCATATCTATTGATTGGTGGATGGATGGATGAATACCATTCTATGAGAGGCCACTGGTCAAGTCAAAGTAGTGCTAGATTCAAAGAAAACTGCTGATGCCGAGTTGATTCCATTCTTGTTAGATATATGATGGGGGGGAAAAAAAGCACTGAGAATTTTGAGGAATTATCACATTGCAAAAAGCTGGGTCCTTTATGGCCACTCTGTACCGTGCTAACATTTCTACACAAGAAAAACGTTGAGACGATAACGGGCTATGGGACAGACCATCATTGCCGTGGTATGGAACATGGGTGAGATGTTGAGTGATGGTTTTCTTGAAAGTTTTAAGCCATTTGTGGTTTACACAAAACACAAATAGGCCATAATAAAGCATCCTAAGTTAAGAACTAAACTACATATTTTTGACAGAAAAATGAACAGCGTCTAATCCAGTGACAAAGTAATACGAGCTGCAAGAAGACACTGCAAAACAAGTAGATAGAACAAAGACTACAGTGAAGGCCCAAATCATTTCTGGACTTAAGTCCCACCATGCAAAGGTTTGAAGACATGAAGCAATCATTGTAAACTAACATGTAATCAGAGCACTTGTAGACACAAAGACAAACTGCATGGAGTGAGGCAAATGACAGATGAAAGCCAGACTGCACACAAATATAGAAATGTTGAGTTTGTGGACAAGTAAAATGTGGAAAGGACAGGATTGTCTTTCGCTGACTTACAGAGAGAAGCACGTGATTGTTGCAGATGGCAGGAAATTGTCAGGAAATCATCAATAGTGTGGTGTCTCTACAACCCACCCCAGGGTTAAAAGACCGATACGATATGATACAAATATGGAAAAGCCAAGATGAGGAAGAACCAAATGATGGACGAGACAGAATAATGCCACATAAAGCTGACAGTCACGCACGAGCGTGACATGAGCTATGAGGGCGTTCAAGAGTCAATGATAAGAGACAAAAACCCACAAAGTGACTCATCTGATGGGAATACCCTAAAAGACATTAGAGTAACAAGTAGTAAATCTGCCAGCAGGAGGTAGTATCCAACAAGAAAGAATAAAAAGTGTAGTTTGTGTTGGCAACCTACCGGCACTCACGTGCACACCCAATGCATCCAGCGTTAACGCTTGATCAGTAAGGAGCCAGTACTTGTACCGTAATAACGACTAGAGTACAGCACAAGGGCATCGTATGACATAATCACCCATGCGCCATGGGTGCGTGCAACCTTCATTTTCCTTACTTCACAATACACTTACCACACATATGACAATGGTACATTCCTTTTTCATGGCGTCCCTTAAGGTGGGAACTGCAAAACACACCTCCACTCCTTTTAAAATGTGGCCACAACTGTCTAAGACCTTCCACGGGCCCAGACAACCCAAACACTTGAAGCTGTACGGGTCAACCCCTTTACACATGTGACAAAGACTTAAACTATGGGTTAAGGCTGAATGAATAAGCCCTGTCATTTAAAAAAAAGTCTAACAGAGTTGAAGAGAACCATATTCACATTTTAAATCTTTTTTTTTTATTGGATGTATTCAACCTGAGTACAAGTGAGGGTGTTTAGAGATTTTTCTTATAATGTACTTAAAGTGGGATTTCACCCGGGCCTCCGCCCAGTGGGAGATTCCCGGAACACCTCTCCAGGGAAGTATCCAGGAGGCATCTAGACCAGATGTGCTGCTCCTCTTGATGTGGAGGAGCTAGTCTGAGCTCTCTCTGGGTGACTTTCACCCTATCTCTAAGGGAGCAACAGCCACCCTCCGAAAAAAATTAATTTCAGCCACTTGTAGTCGGGATCTCGTTCTTTCGATCATGACCCAGAGCTGGAACAAAGATTGACCCGTAAATTGAGAGCTTTCCTCTTTGGCTCAGCTCTCTTCACCACAACGGACTGGTGCAGTGACGCCGGACGCTGCTCCAATTCGCTTGTTGATCTCACGCTCCAATCTTCCCTCACTCGTGACCAAGTCCCCAAGATATGAAATCTCCTCCTCCTGAGGTAGGAGCACTCCACCCAGCCTGACGATTCCAACATCACTCAATTCCCATCTATAAACTTGTAAAGAAACTTCATTCATCCATCCATTTTTAAACCTTTGTCCCTTTCGGGGTCACTGGACTGCCGGAGCCTAATAACCCTCACATCTGGGTGAGGGCAGGGTACACCCTGGACAGGTCGCTAGTCTGTCACAGGGCCTCAATCATGCACTCATACTGTAAGGATTGTGGACTTTAGTTTGGTTTTTGTTGGTAATGGTATGGGTTTTGGTCATATTCTGTTTGAATTGCCCCTGAAGCCTGATCTCCTGCTTTTGGGTCCTTCGCCACCACCAATTTATGACATATACACTCACGGTCACGCCTAGGGACAATTAACCAATTAACATATGAAGAATGTTTTGGACGAAAGGAGGAAGCTGAAGTCCCCGGAGAAAACTTACGCATACACGGAGATTACATGCAAACTCCACAAAGAAAGGTCCCCAGTTGGTGGTTCTGTGTTAGGTCCCTAGCCGGGACTTGAACCGGGGACCTTCTTGCTGCGAGGCAAGAGCGCTAACCACTGTGCCACCATGTAGTAAAGAAACTTATTGAATTCAAAGGGGACCTGGTCTCGCACAGTCTGACCCACATACTTACCACAGGCTCCCACAGCAAGTGTTACGGCTCTGATGAGTCTTTACGTAACTTTAAAAGTGCGAGAGGAACCTCCACTGCAAACGATCACGTCTGAGCTCTGCAACCTGGCCTCTCCAGCACCGAATCTGATTTGTTAGGTTCAAATTTTCGCCGGACTCCAGAACTCAGTCGCTA
Source organism: Oryzias melastigma (assembly GCF_002922805.2). Classification (NCBI taxonomy): domain Eukaryota; kingdom Metazoa; phylum Chordata; class Actinopteri; order Beloniformes; family Adrianichthyidae; genus Oryzias; species Oryzias melastigma. The sequence continues at coordinate 7,724,640 of NC_050522.1, forward strand.
CACTTTTTGTGAAGTTGGGGCTATTAACAACCTAGACCACAATAAATGGCGGGTTATGTGTGAACCTATGTGAGTTCGGAGTTTCGCGAGGTGGTCAGCAGAGCTTGTGGCTGCAGCCATCCAGTTGCCAAATGGAGTCACCTGGCGTAGCTAGACGTGCGTCACACCTGAGCTGTAACACTTGCTGTGGGAGCCCTATTGGGTTTTGAATTCATATACTGTAGCCAAAGTTCACAATTAGTTTTTCACTTGATATATGAGTTACTTTGTTTAGACTGTAATTTTTCTGTTTGCTTGTTTTTGCTTTGCTATAAAAAAAGTGTATTCTAACAAAAACATGAATCAAAAATATAAAAATGTAGTTATTATGTAACAAATATTTTAATTTAAATAAAAAATGTGATTTTTAGTACTGAAATTTTTTTAACAAGTTTTATAAACTTTTTCTCAGCATTTAATATTAAAAATAGGCTTTTCTCTGAATCTAAACACTTCTGGTGTATAACTGTCCTCATAAGTATTTTAATTAAAAATGTCATTTTTAATTCCATTTAAGTCACCTTGGTTCACTTAAAGTAGTCATTTACTGTTCATTGTGTAGTATAAAGGAAGTTTTACTATCAGTATGAAGCAGGAAAAAAATGGTTTTCTTTGAATAAACTAAAAAAATAAGCTCTCAGACATGTTTGGTCAGATTTTCCGGTGCTTCAGCTGAACTCGGAGAAATGGTTTTGTTGTGGTCGTAGTGAAAAATTGGACCAGCCCTTCTGACTCACCATCCACCAATCAACTTCAAGTGAATTCTGGGAGTTATGGCAACTTGAAGAAACAGGAAGTTGTGATGATGTCACCGTGTGTGTGTGTGTTTGGAGCCTGTATGGATGTGAATCAGAGTTTTCAGTGAAGATAAGGCACGTTTGACTGCATGCTTGTGTGCACATGAAGAGTGCACTCTTAAGAGTTTGTGATGCAAGTCAGGAAGTGTCTGGTGAGGGCTGTAGGGGAGACAGTCGCACTGGAGATGCAACTATGCCGTCATTATTAGAACTCAGGGGATATCCACGCTCTGATCATGCTGCATCCTCACTCTGGTTTGGTTTTTTTCTGCAGATATATGGATATTTTATATTAAAAAAGGGATGTGTCACATCAAAAGTCAAACAAAGTAACCTAATTTTTCTTTGGCTGTCTTTTTTTAGACTTCATGCAAAGCAACAGGTGCATACAGTTTGAAAACAAACTGTAATATTATGTAATGTAAGACCACCAGGAATGTGTGTACATGTGTGTTTCTTGTGGTATTTATTTGGTTGACCCCACAGAGAATGCTCAGCGTGTGTTTGTGTGGTTCTGTCCCATTCCTTGCTTCTGACACCAAAAAGTCAAAGAAAAACAGAAACTACAACAGTATGCACCACCTTCTGACCTCGGATCAGATGATGTAACGCGGCGGACACTTTCCCCGCTTCTCTCACTTTTTTTTGTCTGCCACACATGACACCGCTTCGGGTTTGCGCAATGCTGCTGAGAACTGCGTCACCGTTGCAGGTCTGATGTGCCATGTGTGTGCAATGAGGGTGTAAGTGAGAACATCTGCGATAGGTAGATGAAGTCACCGAATTTCCCTTCTATACGTGTGCAAAAGACGGTTAGATTTCCGGTGAAATCATGTTGTTTGGTGTTAGTGTGTTTGTGGGCCAGTGTGTATTTTATTTTGGGTGTGTTTTTTGCATGGATGACGAAAAAAGGAAACGCTTGTTCCTGAGTCTTGAGGCTGTTTGCTGAAGTCAGCTGTCGATGGTTTATGGCGGGTTGATTTAACTCCGGCCAAACAGGCCACGGACAGGCCGACCGCAGTCTTTCAGCAGCAGTCTCCGGATGCACACCAGCCACCGAGACAGCCAACAAACAAACTACTATGACAAAAAACAATCAATAATCTTTATAGAAAAAAAAATCAACAAAGTTGTACATTAATATTTGTTACAGAAAAACTATGCAAGGAATAAAACTCTTTAATCACTTTGCATAAAGATTGACAGTTAACTTTTACAAAATAGATCCAGATCATAATTGCAAGACAGCTCAGTTCTCTTGCAGACAATATTAATGACTCTCCTTTAATGCTCTTGTTCAGTCTGATGCTCAAGAGAGTCATCAAAACCTCAGAAAGTCTTATCAATAACCATTATTCCAGAATAAATCAACTTAAACCTAAATAACTTTCAATATTTTACCCTCCATAAAAATACATTTTGTTAAAATTATAGAAATGAGCGCAAGATAACATCATGCCATTAATAACAATGAAACAAAATGAACTGGAGGGCCGGATCCGGCCCCCGGGCCTTGACTTTGAAACATGTCCTAGTATGTATTTTAAGAATTGTAAACATTATTTTAAACATTTTAAACAATTAAATGACAAAAACATACAGTTTTTGATTTTGTGCTTTAGTCCCGATTTTTTTTGAACTTTGAATTTTCACATGACAAAATAAGGATTAATTAATTTGGATTAACTTTATTAATATTCAAGGGAAATTCTGCTGATAGACTCCAACATATCCATATAAAAACTTCCATTCAATACATTAGTCAGACAAGGTAAAATTATGAAAAAAGAGAAAAAATTAATGAAATACACCAAAATATGTCTATAATTTCATTCAAATATATATTGTATTTTGCAATCTTAAATAGTGTCCAGACCAAATATTACACATTACTTTCTAAATGACTCTACCAATTATCAAATATTTTATTCAAAAAATTACTTAACCATAAGAAAGATTACATTTAAAAACCCTTTCCGAAGAAAATTGTGTTTTTAACAGGTCCTTATAGCCTTTTTCTGTTATTGGATGACATGTATTGAGGAGATTAAGCCCAAATTTGTATTTCTGAGTATTTCTTGATTCAATTTGTTGTGAAACAGGAGCAGACAGAAAATAATGCTGTTTGAAAAAGAGATTTGTGACAGAGAAAATAAGCTGGGCGGGCTGCAACCTGCTCTGCTCCATTCTGATGCATCCTTTTCTTCATCCAAGCTGGCATCTGGCTCAGAATTGTATGGTTGATGAGCTGCAATGTTTTGTTGCAGCATTAATGTCAGGTTGGGATTGTGAGGGGATGTAAGATAGTGGGAGATGGTGTAAAATAGCAAGAGATGGTGTAAACAGAGAGCTCTCAGTTATGAGTGGTGGGAATGGGGGCGGGATTGCTCCACCCATCACTTGAGGCAAATTTCAAATTTGAAGAAACTATTTAATTACATTTTTATTGTGTTTTATTTGGTAAGAATTGCATGATTATAATAATTTAAAAAATGCAAATTACTTTTGTAAAATAGATCAAATGATCAGAGTGGGACTTAAATATATTTTAATCAGAATACAAACAGCATATATTGAGTTTGTATTCGGGATCGAAAATTGATTTTTTATTTTTTTTTTATTTTTTTGCTGTACGATGAATAAATTGATCGTTCGTGTATAAATGCAAAAACCGCTCCCCGGTTGTTGATGCTGGCAGAGATGCAGAGCTCCATGTGACCTCAACAGGTAGGCGCATCGTGACGTAGCCCGCCACCAGTCACCCTTTCCTCCCCCCTCACCCGCCGTCACGCCTGCCTCCCAGCTGCGTCTGCCGCTGTCTTCCCGTCTCGCCGCCCCGGTGTCTGCTCCGCGCTCTGCCCCGCTCCGCTCCCGCCCCGGACCCGAAGCCCGTGCCTCCTCGCTCACCAACCCCGGCTCCCGGACCACCCTCCCCCCCTTCTGCACCCAGTGAATGCACCGGGACCATGACGGGCATCGCCGCCGCCTCTTTCTTCTCGAATTCCTGCAGGTTCGGGGGCTGCGGTCTCCAGTTCGAGTCTCTCGCCGAGCTCATCGTTCACATCGAGGACAATCACATCGGTGAGTCCGGGCCGGGGGCGGGGGCGGCGCAGCTAGGCGGTTAGCTGCTATTTGCTAGCGACGTAGCGTCCCAGCTAGCTAGCTAGTGAGGCGGCGATGGGCTCTGCATTCCGCTATCCCGGCTTTCCGCTCCCCGCCGATGCCAACCGGGTGCTCGAGTTCTTGAGCAACTTATACCGCCCCGTCGAAGTGAAAAGAGGGGACACTTTGCAGTCGAACTGCGCGTTTTTTGATGAGAGCCGTGACATTTACGCCCGCAGCGGTGCGTGAACCGCAGAGGGCTGCGTAGGTTTCATAGGTGTAACTAGCATCCCACGAAGGCAGCTGTTTCCCAGCTAACCCCGCGGAACGGTCACATTTCCAGGCCTGATGCGCTGCTGCCGCACGTTTTCTCCACTTTTTCCTAAAAAATCTCACTAATCCACACTCAGTTTATAATCTAATTATAAACTACAATAACATTTAATTGGATAAAAACCTCAACTTGTTGCACCACCTCTTTGATATTCATATATACATATATATCGATTGCAACTTTTCATAGCAATGTTAAATGTTTAAAATGTTAAATCAGAAACAAATACATATAGAGGATTTTGAGTAATCTAGCAGTATATTATTGGATTGTATATTATTAAATGCATCATTCAAACCATGAAGAACCTGCAACAACACCCCTAAAGCTTTGCATAAACAGTGATTGTCCACAATCAAGTTTTAACATGGATTATGTAATTTTGCAAGGCATGGATCAAAGTTCCTCCTCTTCCTGGACACTAATGCACCTCCCTCTGCTGGGTGGAATTTTAATCCACCATAAAAGTGACTCTGCAGTGGTGGATCCCCCAATGTATGGCACAAATGACCGGGGAGCTAATCATTATTGGTGGCATGTTTCCATCTTTATGGAGCACTTTTGGGGGGGAAAAAAAGAAGGGGGGGCAAAATGGATGGTTCATTGAGCCGGTCTCCATGGTAACTAGCAGTCTCCAATGGGGTTGGGGCAGTATTTTGGCTGAGTTATTGCACACCTGCTGTCTTTCTGACAAAGAACGCTGCATGGCAGCCAGCTGTGGTGATGCCACATCATATGAAATGTTTGTGGGGGGGTTGGAGGCGGCCTTTCTGTTTAATGGATCACTTCCAAGTTGGAAGAAATTAAGACATTTAATGTTTATTTTAAAAACAATTCTTTAGGATAAAACAAACCTTCAACACCCAGTGTAATCCAGCCTTTTAATCATAAAGTCACCTAAATGTTTAAATCTGTGTTTCTGTCTTAACAATCCACAGTGCAAACACAACATGCATCAATGGGTGTCCCATCTGGCTCTCAGCTTGACCTTTGACTTTAACCGTCAGCTGAGCAGAACACCAGACAAGCCGGTGTTTTTGGATTAATGAATTGCCACTTTGCTCACTTTATACCAATGGCTTTTCATAAGCAGGGTCAAGATCACGCATCGGGTAATCAATATTGTGAGCACATTAGGGACCAGAGTGGCAGGAGGACGGGATTTAAGGTGGGGGGGTGGTGTAGCATTTGGCTTTGAACCCTAGTTTTGGTTTTTGACTTGTGTTATGATGCAATCTAGACCTAATTAATACAATTAAATTATAGTCATCATTTTTTTAACCAAAGTTGCATGTGGACATTCATTGAGTTTTTTCACGCATGCATAGATTATAATATTGCATACTTTAAGGTATGAAATGTGGAAAATATTGTAAGTTGGTAGAAAATGGTTCAGGCTGCTGAAATCTGTGCAGTGTCTGAAAGGCTTTTCCACTTCTGCAGTGTCTGCTGCCCTCTTGTGTCAGGGTATGTTATATACACTATAGTCAGAAAACTCATTTTAAGACTCGTGCCATCACTGACAGTAAAGGCAACTGTCTTCAAACAGACCGGATGAGTCTACCTCGATGGTGAGGACATTAGATCTGCATCTGTGAGCTCATCCCGGAAGAAGGAGCTGTGGCTTTCCAATGACATACCCCCTGTTTAGATTACAGGTGAACGAGGGGGGATTTGCTGTTTTGTCGTGTCATGTTTGCTTGTTGTCGAGCTCTTTGTGTGGTGTGAATCTAGGTAAGGCTTGAGGAATGCAAATGATGTCAGGCTCCTGTGCCGTGGTGCACGACTGCAGCATGCCTCACCTGCACAAGCACCTACCTGCCTCTTACATCAGCAGAAAAGGAAAGAACCTAAGATATACAAGATTTGATGAACGAGATTTGGGAAGCAGCATCTGGGTTGACAAAGTCTCAGACTTTCATCTATTTGAACATATCTGCATGGAATTTTTTTGTTAAAAAACTCCCCTTTTCGCATTTTGGAGTGAGGAGCACATTGTGTGGCGTTATGCAAGTGATTGTTTTTGTGCAGAAGTATACCTTCATGTAGCAATGATCAAAGATCTGATCACGATCAAAGATTATATAAATTTGACAAGCTGAATGCCTTCTGTGCAGGATCGGAATTTGTCCACAGCCAATCAGAATTCAAAGCAGTATGCTGTGTTTAAAAAAAAAAAAGAAAGCATCTAAAATTGCACTAAGATATCAAATGAAACTGAATCGCAATACACTAGTGAAATATAATTGTATCACTTATTCTCATTGCTCAAATTGCCAGAAACTAAATGCCAAACTTCATAGAGAGGAGTGAGCAACTGGAGTTAACTTGTGTAGAAAAAGAGTTGAACAATAGGCTTTTAAGTCCACTCTGTGAATAAATGTAAAATGAAATTCCTTTTCAGGTTACTTCTGTACATCTACACACATTTGTAGATATTTTTTTGTCAGAAAGATGAACAGCTTGATCTTGTAATTTTCCTTAATCCTTGCGCACTGTCTTGTGGGGTCCAGATGACCCAACTCCCAAAGTCAAGATACCTAGGATAACACAAGGATTAAGACTTAGTCATATGGAAGTTGACCCATATGGGTCCTGTGGGTTTTAGGTCGTCCAATTCCCAGGTATGGTTGCAGAGAGGAGTAAGGACTGTGCAGGTGTGTCTGGCAGAAGGTCGGATTGTCGTGTGTGTTTTAAGTGTATCATGAAGTATTTTGGGTTGTCCAGTTCCTATGGAACTGGGTTGTCCAGTTCCCGTGGCCTGGGTTGTTCCAGGGGACAACCCAGTCCCGTGGACAACCCATGGGACTGGTTTGTGCACAGGACTGGGTTGTTCACGGGACAAACCAGTCTCGTGGACAACCCAGTCTTATGGACAACCCATGGGACTGATGTGTACTCATGACCCGTAAGTCATAAGTACACGCGCTTTTCACTTACGGGTGATACTGTTGAATGATGCCCTTATGGTCCTCTCTACTCAATGGTAACGTGTGTATTAGGGGTGTGCCAAAATATCGATATTGCGATATATCGCGATATTTAGTCCTGCGATCGATTCTCGATGGGTTCTCACCAAGTATCGATATTATATTGTCATTTAAAGAGGCTGTTGCGCTGAGCGTGCGAGTCGCGCGCCGGAACTATTGCGCAGATGGACGCGCTCCGTCGGACTTTTAATAGCGATGCACGCGCTCATTCGGGAGAAGCACCGGTGAGATTCAGGCTCTGTAGTGCGTGTGTGAAGCATGTCTACCTGTCAGCATTTATCATCCATCTGTAGGAGATCCACCCGGTAAGAAGTGACTTTGTCTGAGCGCTAGAATGACAGCGATCACTTACTTCCTGTTTGCCGAGGGAACTGGGCACGTGCTGCGCAGTTCTCTGTGTGTAGACTTCAAGTAGCGTCGGAATTTTCGCTTTCATGCACTTCAATGTCTAACCTGCTGCTGTACGGTGCAACTTTGGTAAATTTATAATGTGACGTTTTCAAACAATGTAATCACTTGTTGCTAATGTTAATTTAAATAATTTTTTAAACAAAAAAAGCAGGATTTGATGTATGAACTTAAATTTAAATGTAATTAAACTAAAGTACATGAATTCACTGTAAAATTAGGGAGGTTGCTAATTAATTGAAGCACTTAAAATTATATTTGCCATTATTATGTGTGTTTTAAGGTTTTTACCTATTGACTGCTGACTGACCAAATGGAAAATAAATAAAGATTGGAAAAATAATCTCAAGTAACAGTCTGAGTAAATCAGCCTTTATTTTTGGATGCTCAGCCCTTTTCTAGTGAGAGAAAAGTGCACGAAAAATTAGGTCAATTTTGAGAGAGGCTGTAAAACATTATATTCATCATCCTTTGGTGTGACGTTCTTTTTGAGGTAGATAGCTGTTGTCACTTGATTTATTTAATTTTTGTTCTGTTGTTTACAACAATTCTGCCCTAAATAGTGGCAATGCTGTTCATGTTTACTATTGTTAACATTAAATTTGACAGATAATTCCAATTCAGTTGTTGTCAATGCTTGTCAAAGACATAGTCTTACTGATTTCAACAATGCTGCACAAAAGTGTCTATAATTTGTTGCACAAAATAAGAAAAGTTGTTTATTATGATTGTGTTTAAGCTAAAAAATATGAATGGGGATATATTTTCACAAAAAAACACGTTCTTCTATATAATGCTAGTTATTAGAGAGGATTTTTACCAATTATCGCAGTATCGCGATATTATCGATATCGTGAACCATATATCGCGTATCGTATATTATCGTGAGGTACCCAGTGATTCCCAGCCCTAGTGTGTATACTACCCACACAACTGCTGCACGCACAGGGTGTGCAAGTGACACTTACGTGCCTGTAGAATGCCAAAAGAATCCACGCACTGATTGCGTAATTCATTTCTTCCAGTCAAGCTGAACTTATTGCGTGAACAGCACTCAAGAACCCCTTGCACAGTCCGCAGGTTTTGGGAGGGTTAAAAATTGAAAAAAATGTGCCTGCATCTCACCTACTTCATCCTTACTTACCCTTGTGAGTTTTGACCTGTCGCCACAGCATATACGTAGAATAAAATGTGGATAAGCATTTTCGCTCTACGGGTTCACTAAGTGGTCTACGACCTTGATATATTTTGCGTAGACAACCGTACAGGTTTGCCTACCCTTTGCCCACAGACAGCCTGTATCCATCCTGTAAACCTAAAGTCTGGGAATACACATTTTGGTTGCAGTCTTTTTTAAAAAAAGAAAGTGTCCTGAATGGTTTAAGTTTATTTTTACACAAATAAAGATGAATAGGCCCTTTTACTAACGTACGTCCTGAATCTTGACTCAAGCCCGTAATAACCAGAGAGTAGTGGAAAGTCTCTGTTACATGACACATCCTGAAAGCAAAAACATGTCAAGTTTTCTTTCTGTGTTTTTACTTATACATATTGTTTAAAAATAAGAAAGCTTAATTGTTGGGAATTTAAGAGACTTTTTGAAAATAATGGCAAAAAAATTACTTCTTGTGCCATAAAAAAGCACATTTTTTATCTTTCCAAGATATTCTTAGGGACTAAAAGAACAAACTCATTCGTGCGTCAACTGGTATCTTTTTAAGACAAAGTGCTTTTTAAGTCTTCATCTTCAATGTCTTCCACTTCATCCCTAGTAATCTTTTGCACTTCCTGCTCCATATCTACCTCTTCTACTCTTTATTCTCAAACATTCTTCTCATTCATCAGCTCCTCAAAGTTCTCCTTCCATCTTTCTGTCTCATTTGTGGAACCTGTCAACCCATTTCCATTGCTGTTGTTGATCACCCTAACCTGCTGTAAATCCTTCCATCTCTGTGCCTCACCTGTACAGATCCACCTTATTTGCCTTTTGTTAAGCCTTTGGCACCTTCACCGTGTGCTGCATCTCTTGTACTTCTGTAGTTAACCTTTTCCTCTAAACAGAAGTCTTATTCTCCGCTTTCCTCGTTTCAGATGACACACCAAGTCTCCCAGTCTCCCTGATCTCTTTAGTTGTAGCTTTCCAGTCAAGAACCATTTCCCGTGTGTGTCAAAGTGTTAAAGTGCTGAAGTATTTACATTCAGTTTCTACTTTTAAGTCCTACGTTCCTGTCTTTCTTCTTTTATTTGCTACTACGATCCCTTCTTCCTTTTTGACCAACAACTGTCCAAGTTCCACTGACTCCCCCTAGTAGGTCAATTGCATTTTTGTTAACTTCAGTTATGGTTTTATTGGCACGATTCATTTTGTTTTAGTTTTACTTTGGATGCCTTTTCTGTCACTTCTCTCAACATTTACCCATACTTGGGACTAGCAGACAAGTACTGGCTTTCACCCCCTTGTGATTGAAAAATTAGAATTAATGCAATATTAATTAGAAAAACTTTTAAGTCGTGAATTTGTTTCCCCTTCTCTTTACAGTTTGGATACCTAAATTATTGTTTTGACAAGAATTACATCCCATGTTATAAGGTGTTACATTTTTAAAAGTTGGTTGTACAGCAGCTTTTCATCTTTCTCTATGATCAGCTGAACTGTCATGTAAAAATGCCGTTTGGAATACTCTGACCCGATCAGACTCATTTGGATCAAAATTTCCTTCCGAGCAAGCTAGGTGGGTTATACTGATTGTTGATCCGATTGTGATGCATGTAAACAATCAATTCCGATTGTGGGTCATCACTGCGCTGGATTTTACATCACACATAGATGGTGTGGCACTCCAGAGGAGACTTTGCACGAAACTCATGGCTTTATGTTTGCAAGTAGGGGAGGATGCTTTGTTACGCTGTGCGTTTGAGACCGCAGTCTTCTGAAACGGCAAACAATCCTGTGAATTCATGTTTCCAGTCGTGTCCAGACAAAATAAAGGCTGATGTTATTCCCACATTTACGTGCAGCCAAGATGCACATTGCTGCGTCGCCCACATGGATTTTAAGTGCATCCAACGCTAACCCTTCCTCCGGGTCCAAGGAAAAGATACTGACCACACGGATTTAGAAAATTATGAGCCAACATAAAATTCATTCATTCATCTTCTTGTCCGCTTTTTCCCTTTCGGGGTCGCGGGGGTGCCGGAGCCTAACTCGTCTACTGATGGGCGAAGGCGGGGTACACCCTGGACAGGTCGCCAGTCTGTTGCAGGGTCTTAATCACACAAAATATTAATAATAATATTAAAAGGACACTCAGAAGATCATCTCTCTCAAAGCTTTGTTTGTTTACAACGGAACTCGCTACTTTTTCTTCAACAGCTATTTTTGGTATTTTAGAAAGTTTCCACGTCAAAATTATTTATTCCGATCAAATGTGCGGCGTGTTTCAACGTTTGTTCCAATCGGATAAAGTTTTTCAGGGCCCTTGTGCACAGTTCTATTCAAATTATATCTTTGATCCAATTAAGGACAATTATCACATGTAACCTACCGGGGTAGGGTTAGGAGAACAGGTGTTCGGACCCCACCCTCCATCAGAGGGCAGGGTCAGTGCACACTCCATACAGCCCCACCCAGGAGCAGGATCCCACGTTCGTCTGCATCCGGTACTGCGTCCGACAAAACGACCCAACCCCTGATTTACTCGGAACAGCCAACACATTTAAAAACGACGAGTTAGGGACACCCAAAATGTCTAACAGTGACTTGGAGGGTTCCTTAACCAAACGTCAATATGTGATGACTTGGGAATGAGAATGTGTTGACCAAGTGTAGCATCAGTAATAGAAAATGGCTTACTTGCACATCTCATGAAATTAAGTCAGTTTAGTCGCCATTTTTTTTGCAATATGGATGCTGCCATGTTGGAGCCAGATGTTATTAGGAAGAAGTGATTGGTCCAAATGGGTCTTGAGTCATCGTTTCTATGGCAACACCAATCTGGAGTGATCTTGTTGGAAGTCCACACCCCTATGGTGAAAACGGGCTCGGGAGAATCTGTCAATCAAACATTTCAAATGTTGGACGTGGGGGCCAGCAGGCACCACATACTTTTACAGAGGCATCTGATTGGTCAGTTTATAATTTGACGTGAATTACAGAAAAAAAAAAACATAATGGAAAAAAGTGCAAGAGTTATTCTGATCAATATAAAGACTAAAAGCTGTCTGTTTCTCTAGAGAAGTCTATGGGATTTTGGCTAGTGTGGGTACTTCCTGGGTATACCCACCATTGGGGAAGGGTAACTAAGTCTCATATTCAGTCAGTGGTTCTAAAATAAAGTTCTAGTATTTAAAAAAAATGTTTCAGATCTCTTTAACCTAAGAAACCAAGTGTGTCTTCTGCATAGAATCTGCTTTGAGAAAAGCCTCTGAGCCAGAACTTTACTTGCTATTTTGTTTCCCATCTCATTTTCAAAGGTGCAACATGGGAAGGGGGTGCATGTTTGTACACGCACCAGTGTGTTCACCATACTTCCTAAATGACCTGTGAGGGCGTAGCAGAGCAATTACGGAGCTGCCATCCCGAGCTGGAATCTGCAGACCCTCTCTTTTCACCCCGCACACACATTTGCACGCACACAGGGCCTTTCAGGGGGGCTGGAGGGCCACACCAAGCTCTGGGGAAGAGTAATTACAGACAAGTTTGCCCCCACCATCCCGGCCCAACACACACAGACTACCCCCACCCACCCATCCTTGCTCTGGCACATCCTCCACCCCTCTCCCATCATCCGGCTGCCTGCTGCTCTAGAAACACGTTAAAATCCTTTCTGCGGCTTAATTAGCGCGGCTGCACAACAAACCCTGCATTCTTGGTCTGCTTTCAACACCTATAGATCCATGTGGCTGCGGTGACGCACGTGACTTAATTCTACCACCAGGGGGCAGCATTGTGCTGTGAGTGAAGAAGGAAGTCAAGAATATAGTGGAGAAACAATTGATTGGGTGACAAAATTCACACAATAAGCTGGCAGCTTAAAATATATTAAGAGGGAGGAAAAATATTACATAAATTATAGTTTATATTGATCTACATAAACATTTCCTTACTGCTGATGCTACAGCCACACGTTCATCTGCTTATCAACAATCATAGAGATGCACAACAAGCTATTGCAGTTAGGATTTATTGAACACCAGGAACTCTATATTTCATTTAAAAGTTGATTTGTAATAAAGGTAAGTCAAATTTCACAATTGCACATCAGTTGTCAGAATTAGTCAGCAAATATGTACAGAGTAAAATTGTGTTTTTAACTTATTCTCGTAGCATTTTTCTGATGATGGAGAACATTAAGCTTAAAGTTGCATTCTTAAGAATTTCTTTGTAAATCAGCAAAAATAGAAAAGCTTCTAGGTGTGACTTAGAAGCTAAAATCGGGAGGATGGAATTGCTCTGCACTAATGGTCCCGCCCACAACTAGGAGGCAAATTTGGAATGAAGTCCTGCTGCTCTGCAGAAGCTATGTCCTAGACAACGAAACAGGTTTTAGATTTTGGCAAAAAAATGTCATAATTATAACTAAAAAACCTGTTTTCGTAAATTCCTACTAGAAGTTATAGATCAAGAGTCTGAAACTGGCGGCCCTCGGGCCATTTGCGTCCCTCAAGTCGATATTTTGCGGCCCCTGCCTTAATATGAAAGTTTAATTTCTACTAAGTAATATCTTCTGCATGTCCACGCTTCTTTGATGATAGCTTTGTGTTTGCTTTATGCTTAAAACTTTGAATTTGTTATTATCGTTGGACCTGGTTGTCAAAAAAGTCCTTAGCAACAGTTGCTAGCGTCGTTAGCTCCTTCATTTTACAGGACACGCAGAAGATATTGCTTAGTAGTATAGACGTAAACAAATGCTTAATAAACTTGACAGTGGACACAAAAACATATTTTTGGCACAAATTGAACCCCATACGGTCCAGACTCTGCCTTCAGTGGCTCCATGGTAAACTGAGTTTGAGAACCCTGATATAAATGGAATAAACCTACAATTATGCACGTGCAAAGAACAACATCAGGGGTTACAGTGAAAGGAAAAAAAAGAGCTGAAGTCACATCTAATGAAGCGTCGCTCTTGCTGTCCTCCAGCCTCAGCAGTGGGCTGGCTTCCTGTCCTGCTAGGTGTGCGGAAGTCATAAAGCCGGCGAACATTTACTGCAGCTCTGCACCTGGCTCACTGTTTGACCACTAACACCCCTCCCCTTCTCCACACACACACGCTTACCTCATCTGCAATTTGCTGCTCCCCGGGCATCCAGGATCCCTAAAGCACGGCATGGGTTTATGGAAATAATTAAGGCAGAAAAGTTGTTTATTTTCGGCTCTCTAAAACCAGAAACCGGCGCATTTTTGAACTGATGGTGCAGGTATCTCGACTATCACATTATAGATAAAGTGGTGTGTGTTTTTGCTTCAGAGAGCTCTGGTCTCCACATCTGAGCAGCAGGTAAGGTTATTAAGGCTCAGCCATAAAAGCCTCCCAGACCACCTCAGAGGAGCACCTTACATTAAAGTGAATGAGTGTGCCTGCTCGTCTGTGCAGATAATCGAACCCCTGCCATCCTCTCCACCCCCCCGCGCAGCCTACAGGCTTCAGAAAGTCTCACCCCAGTCGCTCTGTGGGTGTTTTCCTTGCTTCGCTGGCGGCCTTGGTGTTCTCCCGCTCTCTGGGAAGTCTGCATTCTCCCTTTTTTTTTAATTATGAGGTGTGAAAGCCTAAAAACCACCGGGAAAACACACACACTCAAAGACTTACACTTCAGGTTAGATAAAAAGAGCTCTCGAATCTCATTTGCAGTACATCTGTAATCCATTAAAGATGCAGAAGCAATTATTCCTGGCTTGTTTGTGCTTAGACTGACGCACTTCAGTCGAACACTTGGTGGCACTGGAAGTTCACAGATGGATACAGGCGACGCTTTAGTGCAGGGGCGTCAAACTTCATCGCACAGGGGGTCAAAATCCAAAACACACCTTAGGTCACGGGTCGAACGCAATAAACATTTATTGAACACTAAGAGTAGTTTTTAAAACTTAAAAACCATAACTTTTATACATAATTATGAAGTAGAAATGTAGCATTACCTGTGATAATACTAGTATGAATGCTGTGAGCTGAAGATGCGGAAAATGATAGCTGAAAAAGCTGAAGCTGATAGCCAGCTAAGATATTAGCTAAATGCTAAATTAGACTAAAAAACATAGCCAAAACAGCTAGCATGTTGCGGAAAAAAATAGCTTAACTTCAAATTAGCCTAAAAAACTTTTAAAAAATCCTAAATTAGCCAAAACAGTTAGTGTGTTAATATTGGCCTAACTCCAAAACAACCTAAAAAAAGCCTAAATGAGCTAAAACAGCTACATGTAGCTAAAATATTAGCTAAACTCCAAAATAGCCTCAAAAATCTTGGTAAATCCCAAAATAAAATTCAAATTTTTTTAACTTTAAAACTATAACTTTTTAACATAATTCTGAATAATAAAAAGGCAGGAAGATGATTCCAGAATAAATCAACTTAAACCTTAAATAACTTTCAATATTTTACTCTCCATAAAAAAATAAATTTTGTCACAATCATACAAGTTAGAAATGAGCAAAAAATAACATTGGGCCATTAATAATAAAATAAAATGATCTGGGGGGCCGGTTTGGGCCTCCAGGCCTTGACTTTGACACATGGATTAGTGGTCACATGCTCCTGCTTAGCTGAGATGGGAGGTGAAGCTCCTGCTGCTCCCCTCAGGCAGTGGAAGTGGCCTGCTGGAGTTTTACTGTCATTACAAGTCAGCTGGAAAACACAGGACTGTAGCACTGTACAATAGGGGTGTAGGGAAAAATTGGGATATATTTTGATATTTCATCGTTTAATTATTTTATTTATTATATATTATATTATATCTCGGGGGCATCTGGCCCACTGTATGGTTTAACCTGACCCAGTCATGAGTAGAAAAAAAATATAAGGATGCTGGGGAAGAAAAGTACGTTTCCAGCCCGGTCCTGAGGCAAGTTTTGGTTATTTAAATAAATTATCGCAATGTGCAATTCTACCACTAGGGGAAGCAAAGAAAAAAAATACCAGCATAACAAGAGATCAAGAAATAAACAGCATTTCTTTAAGCGCGTGCCATGTCTGAGTAAGATGCAGTTAGGTTTCTGTCCAGCCTCACCGCTGTTAAGTTGCTACAACAATTATCAGGTGTGACACCACGATTACTAAAATGTTGTTGTCAAAAAGATAATAATAATAATACTTAGTGATTTGGCTACTAGATTGTTTGAGGCGTTTTTTCTAACTGAGAAAAAAAACTAGGAATGGGCCAATGTAATTTTTTCCGGTAAATATTGATAACCGATATTTTCCCTGCAACTGTGACCAATGGCCGATACCAATATTTAAGTGTTAAGAAAAACACAAAGTTGAGAGATTTCCTTTTTTTTAATTTATTTATTTTTTTATTTTATTTTATTTTTTATTAGAAATGCTAAAACCTTCAAATTGCCAAGAACAGCACAAAATATACGTAGCTTCAATATTCAAAATTTATGTCGGCCACATTTTGCAGCCAAGAAATGCCAAGATACACGTTCCTGCATTGCCCACACGTGTCTTAAGTGCGTCCAAGGCTGGATTTTGTTGTTTAAAGTCCCATTAGCCAATACAGAGTTGCTTGGTATGTGGAAACAACTGTCTCATTCGGATACAGTTTGGGATATATTACGATATGTATTGTATCGCGAGACGTGTATCATGATACGTATCGCCAGATTCTCACCAATACACATCCCTACTGTACATTCATTACTCGGTCCTCAAATTTCCGCCTTAAATTTTTTTCTTTTTCGGAAATGATTAAAAATCCCTTAAAATGGGGGCGGGGCTTGGCTATAAATTAAGGATATCTTGGAGCACGTTATTCCCAGTGTGGGAAACCTCCAGCACTCTTCTGAGTCAGCATCTGTGAAAGGTGATTAATCCAACTGTCTGTTTGCTTCCCAGACACAGATCCGCGGGTCCTGGAGAAGCAGGAGCAGCAGCAGCCAACTTACCTGGCCCTGAGCTACATTAACAGGTACACTCATTTGCTGGCAGAAGCTCGCGACCATAGAGGGCAGCATTGCTCCACCCACAAAAAGCCTGCACTCATGTGACTCGCCCGGAGAATGTGGAATGACTGATGTCTTCCCACAGACAGAGCACTTATCTGTAAACCAGCACAGCCAACCGCAGAGTCACGCCTCCTCGCTGTGCCGCCAGAGGCAGCGCTGCAGGTCCACAGCGTGTGTGTTTGTGTAGCAAATCAATGTGTCAACTTCCTCCTCCAAAAGTAAAAACCAAGAGGGAGGGGAAGAATGGTTTGTTTTCAGTAACGACTGCTGAAGTGGTGAGGCTGTAAATGTCATCCGTGTTCACTGTCTGAGGACGCTCCATTCTGCTGCTCAGCTGTGTTGTGTCTCACAAGATACTCATTATTTATGTGGATGATGCAGCCAAGAATAGCACGGAGGGATAAATGAATCCAATCAGTTCTGGTTTATGCTTTAAAGAGCTCCACTCTAATGAAAATGGTGTTTTTAACATGTTTTTGAGACATTTTTCCAAAAGTGAAGGATAGATATGAAGAAAATGAAACTCACAATTGCATTTCTGAGTATGTTCTCTATGTTCTTTTTTTTTTTGAATGGTTTGGCTGTGGGTGCGACTTAGTGATGTGTCATTTTTTATTTTTTAAATCAGGGGTCCCAAAACTTTTTCTTGTGAAGGCCAACTAACTGTTTTCTTCTCTGATGTGGTCGGTTTGTAGGCTAACAGAAAAAATGTAACAATCACAGCCTAAAAAATGTACAGTTTTCCAGAAAGGCACACATAGTCAAAGTTTAAACAATTCCTTTCTGTAATCTTCACAGAAAACGTAAGACATTTAAAAAATGTGGAGCAGGGCTGTATCTGTATCTGTATCTGCTGTATACTTTGAGAACCCCTGGTTTAAATAAATAAATAGCCTCATATGTTGGTTATATTTCTACTATCAACCACTAGAGGGCAGTGGAAATGTGCCTCAGTATTTGCCACGAAGAAGAAGATCAAAACTTCCGTTGGGAAAGTTGTTTAGAAGCGTTGTACTTTTCTCTCTTTCAGCTAGAGACGGCATTCAAACTTTAAAATGTTCAGCAACTACTGGGATTTTTAGGGTAACTTGGAATTTAGCTTTTAATTAAGCAACATGCTAGCTTTTTTCGGGCTAATTTAGACATTTTTCCAGTTTTTTTAGACTAATTCTGGTTTTAGCTAATTTTTTGCATTATGCTAGCTGTTTTGGCAAAATAAGACTGTTTTTTAGTTCTTTAGGCACATTTGGAGTTTAGCTAATATTTTAGTTAGCATTTTAGCATTATGCTAGCTGTTTTGGCAAAATAAGACTGTTTAAGTTCTTTTGGCACATTTGGAGTTTAGCTGATATTTTAGCATTGTGCTAGCTCTTTTGTCAAAGTTATACTGTTTTTAAGTTTTTCTGTATATTTGGGGTTTAGCTAATATTTTAGCAATATGCTAGCTGTTTTGGCAAAATTGGAAGTTCTTTTTAAGTTCTGAAGGCACATGTAGAGTTTAGCTAATATTTTAGCTAGTATTTAGCATTGTGGTAGCTATTTTGGCAAAGTTATACTGTTTTTAAGTTTTGTAGGCACATGTGGAGTTTAGCTAACATTTTAGCTAGCATTTTAGCATTGTGGTAGCTATTTGGCAAAATTAAGACATTTTTCAATTTTTTTAGGCTAATTTGGCATTTAACTAATATTTTTGCAAGCTTTCATCTTTGACGTTTTCAGCTACCAGCTTAAGCCTTTTTAGCTATCAGTTTCAGCATTTTCTTTAGCCACATTCAGGTAATGATATCTAGATCAAATTATTGAGAATCGGGAACAGCCAAAAATGCGGATTGTATTTGTGACATAGAAAATGCATTAAGTGGACCAAAGCTCCGCCCCATTCTGATGCATCCACTTGTAGACAACTAGATCCATGAACGTATTTGTTTTCCTCCTCTGAGCTGTACTGGTCCAATACTGCTCGCCATTTTTGTTGCACCGCCAATGTTGGATTAGAGGCTGTAAACTAGTGGGAGAGCATGTTAACAGAGAGCTCTCAGAAATAGGGAGGGGAAGGGGGGCGGGGCCTTGCCCACAACTCTGAGGTGAATTTCTCTTTTTTTATTTTGACTAAAAACAGCATAATCATAATTAGAAGACCACTCAGGAATGTTTTTACAATAAATCAAAAGATGATAAAAAGCGGGAATGTCGGCGGGAAAAACCTCACCGTCTGGACCCCCCGGTGTGTCCTCAGGTTCATGACAGACGCTGCGCGCCGGGAGCAGGAGACCATGAAGAAGAAGGCCACGCCAAAGCTGTCCCTGTCCATCACGGGAGGAATGTCCAGGAACAGCACGGCCACGCCTCCCCGCCACACCAGCGGTAACCTGACGCCTCCCGTCACGCCCCCCATCACCCCTTCCTCCTCATTCCGCAGCAGCACACCTACAGGTACGACAGGTGTGTGTGTGTGCTTGTGTGTTGAAATGTGTGTTTGACAGGGAGCTAATTTAAACAAAGCAACTGTAAAAAAAAAATGTTGTTTGCTATCCCGGTAAGAGAGCATGACTCAGCAGAAAACTCGTTTAAGGATGTCTTTGAACGCCTCAGCGAAGCGCACAGCAAAACTGCTATCTACCGAGGCCTCTGTAAGTGTGTGCGCCGGCTCCTGCAGAGAGCAAACCAGTCCACACTCGACTAATTACATAGCAGCTGTCACACGGGCCGGGCGCTGCTCAGCCTCCGAGCAGATGTCCAATCCCAGCCCAAATGGCTGCAAATGTGGTGTTAGGTCCCGGCTTACGCACACACTCGCATTCTTTCAACATGTGCCAGGGTGCCATCCACTTCCTCATGCTGGGGAGCAGCATTTCCTGCTCTGTGTTTGGTGGTGGGTGAGTGGAAACTCTTGTTTCCAGGCTGAGTAATGGGGATCACTCCCACTTAATGAGCCCTTTCTCCATGCCAGTCCCCGCATTTTGACTCACACACATCTTCTGTTGTGTCTGCTTCCAGTGGGTCTATGAATCAAAGTAGCATGCGTTTGCAGAGAAAAGCAATAAAGAGGAGTTTCATATCATTTTCTGTGTGATGAATCCTCATGGCACCGAGCTCTTCCAGCCGTGTCCTTATCCGCGTTTTCATCCAAACGTTTGTCTGTTCTGGCGGCTCCAATGTGCCCTCAGGCAGCGAGTATGACGAGGAGGAAGTAGACTACGAGGAGTCAGACAGCGATGAGTCGTGGACCACAGAAAGCGCCATCAGCTCCGAGTCCATCCTGAGCTCCATGTGCATGAACGGGGGCGAGGAGAAGCCGTTCGCCTGCCCCGTCCCCGGCTGCAAGAAGAGATACAAGGTAAGGCCTCATGCGCAGACGGAGAGTCCTCTGCAGCCACAGGACATGAGCTTTCATCTGCGCTGCAGTCCACACTGGAGCTTTTGTGCCAGCGTCACATGTCTGCGCGTAATGCTCGAGTGTAAATCCACTCTGTCTTGATTGGGGCAGAGATAAATAAATAATGGTCGGTTTGCTTTGCTTGAGTTTCATTACACCTCCAAACAAAGAGCTCCTTCAGCGCTCTGTCTGCGCTCCCTAACGAATGGACAGCACTGAGACATTACTCTTAACTTCCCTTTAAGGCAAAACAAAAAGTGATGTGGGAACGCTACATTTGGTGTTTGCTCCTTCAGGGTTTGGCCTTATTTTTGAAATGGTGAGAAAAAGAAAAACGAGTTTCTGATTCAAGTCACAAACGAGTCAGTTTTATGTCCAGATTCCCTAAAAATATAAGACTTTTAGAAGAACCCACGTCATTTTTCTTTACAAGCTAACATAAATAAATAAATTAAATGCCAATTTTATGTTCCATTTTGTGTCCAAATGGAGAGTTATGAAAAAACAAGGTCTCATATTTAGAATCGGATTCACCACGGCGATGGCTCCGAGGCTCCGCCTCCAGAAATGTTGAGGTTCTCAGCTCCACTTCTTCTTCGGTGGTGTTTTAAAACATGGTGCTTAAATGAAAATAGAAGACGACCACAGACTTAAGCATGTGAATGAGAGAACGTACAGCAACTACTCTGAGAAATCTAAGTTTTACTAAAGCAATGATGAAAAGTATGACGTTCCTGCTCGTCTTTCTGAGCATAAGTCACTTTTTATTGCAGAGTTTGGCCAGATGTTATGCTCTCGCTCCAAGATTTTTCTTTCACAGCTCTATTCCAGTATAAGAAAGACATTTCATAGAATTTGTGAACAAATCACAAGTAAAAATTTTGGTGTTATGTAAATTTTCAGACATTTGAGACTTCTGTGAATTGAAATAAACGCAGTATTCCATTAGTACTTTTCTCCGTTTTTTCTTCCCTCCACCAGAACGTGAACGGCATCAAATACCACGCCAAGAACGGCCACCGCACCCAGATCCGCGTGAGGAAACCCTTCAAGTGTCGCTGTGGCAAAAGCTACAAGACGTCCCAGGGCCTGAGGCACCACACCATCAACTTCCACCCGCCCGTCTCCACCGAGATGCTGCGCAAAATTCAAGGCTAGGCCCTGCGATCTCCAACTACCCCAAACGTAGCCCTGTCCCGACTGTCCCCACCCCCAACACACTAAAGGATCAAGTGCATGCTTTAAGTTGTTCTCAGTTTTTTTTAATTTCCTCACCATTTTTGTTACATATTTTTTTTATCACTCGTATTATTTGGAAAGAAAAGTATCTTTGTAGTATTTTTTATTAAGGTACATATTTGCACATTCGTATATGCTATCATTTTACTCTGTTTCCTATTATTTGACTTACATAAGGTGCTAACTGTAAAAAAAAAACAGAAAGAAAAGACAAAAAAACAAAAGGAAGAAGCGTGACAGACAGCTCAGCGGTTCTGACTCGGCCCATCCTGGGTCTGAGCCTTCACCTCTGGGAGTTTAGGAGAAAAAGTTAAGTTATACTTTAACAGATATATTGATATATGTAAACTATAGAAAGATATGTATGTATATAAAAATATAAAACCTATTCACAGGCATATTCATGAAAAGTTCCTTTATTTTCAAGCTTTATTTGATATATTTTGTCAGTGTTTTTGGACATTTGTTCCTTTCAATCGTTATTTGCTGACTGGCGGCCTTGTCTGTTGCTGGATTTGAGTTTTTAAAGTTTTCGTTTCACTGTTGATCAGGAAGGCGGTGTTCACCCCCCTCCGCCCCCGTAGACCCGCCCTTACCTCCAGTGTTTCCTCTTTCAGAGTGCCGGGGGGGCTGCTTACACACTCGGAAGCGGCTTCTCTGCAAATCCAGTTGCCAAAATTATTATTTTTTTTTTCATGGTTGTTGCCAACAGCTCTCCACTGCCAAACATTGACCATACCATGTGCCTGATGGGAGGGGAGGGGGGGATTTTACCATGGAGGAGGCGGCAGTTGCCCCTCCAGAAGAGCGAGTGAATGTTTTCATGCATGCTTTCTGAAGTTTTTTGTATTTGAAGAAGTTCTGTCCAGCAGTAACGGAGTCATCATCAGCCGAGGGAGTGCGTCGCTGTTTCTGTGTTTGAATGTTTCTGCACCAGGCTGCTGGTTCCACTCCTATGGTGCAGGATTGTTGTGCGTCGCTGCCTGCAGACGAAAAGTTTGTCATATATTTCTGAAGCAGTTTTTGTTTTATTTTATGCTCAAACAGACCCATGACCCGATCGTATAGAGATTATATATTTGGCGTCACGCGGCGGTGTTTTCGGCACTTTCAGGACGCCGAAACAAGCAAAAAACGTTCCCAAGTTTCACCTGCAGTATTAACACAAACAGGAAGAAGAGAAGATCTTCACATGAAGAGATGAGGGACTTCAATATACCATGTACAGTGAATGTATTGTTCTGTGTGTCTGTTGTCAAGTGCTTTTAAATTATATTTTCATATGTGACGTGGAGACCAATGTTTTCTTTTTGTATGGGGGTTCAACAGGTTCTGACCAGTGATTTGTAAATGATGTCAAACTGTTTTTCTTTATAAAAAAGGTGAGCTGCTTTCATGTAAACAGGAAATGTCTGAAAAAACTTGCAAAAATAAAGTGATAAGCTGTGTAGCTCAAAAAAGGAGAATTTTGGCCCCTTTTTTTTGGTTGTTTCTTTCACACAAATACCAGGAAGTGCATGTAGACGAGCTTAATTTATTCATAAAGATGTTTTCCATACACATTTTCCCCACATTCTTACACAAAACAGGCTGAAAGGACACAGATTTGTTTGCCTTGAGATGACTGAGCGTGTGCAGAAGTTCAAGCCTGGATACAACACTGTAACAGAGGTGGGGGGAGTTACGGTAGCCTGGACATGAGACTCAAAAACATCAATAAAAAATTGTTTCCACAAATTATTAATTTGTAGTCACAAATCAGCCAACTGTATCCACATTTTAATTTATGTACCTTGGCACAAATCTGCACTTTGTGGTCACAATTTAGAAATTGAGTAGTAATAAAGCAGCTTCATGAGCACAAATGTATATTTTATATGTAGAAAGTAGCGTACTGTTAGCACAAATTAGCATTTCATGGACACAGAGCAGCATTTGTTGCTCAAAATGAGCTATTTGAATAATAAACTAGCATTTTGTAGTCACAAATTAATATTTCATTTTCAGAAGTTAGTGTATTGTGAGCACAAATTAGCATTTTGTTGGCAGAACTTAGCAATATGTGCCAGATAATGCTAAGTTCTGCCAACAAAATGTAATTTTTGCACAGGAATTAGCATTTCTTATGCACAATTTAGTATTTAGTAGGCAGAATCTAACATTATAGGGGCACAAAATAGCAATTCCTGAACACAAAAGACAATTTCTTGTGCACATATGAGCATTTCATAGGCACAAATTAGCAATTTAAATAATAAACAAGCATTTTGTGGACACAAATTAACAATCCATATGCACAAATTAGTATATTGTGAGAACAAATTAGCAATATTTGCCACATAATGCCAAGTTCTGTCAACAAAATGCCAATTTGTGTGAATTTCTCCTGCAGAAATTAGTATTTCTTGCTCACAAATAAGCATTTCATAAGGAAAACTTAGCATTATGTCTGGCACAAATTAGCGATTCCTGTATACAAATGAGCATTTATTGCACACAAATTGCATTTTATGGACACAACTGAGCATTTCTTGTGCACAAAATAGCAACTTAAATAATAAACTAACATTTTGTGGGCACAAATTAATATTTCATATGCAGAAATGAACATTTTGCAGATAAAATGCTAATTTGTGTACAGGAACTAGCATTTCTTGTGCACAATTTAGCATTTTGTGAGCACAAATCAGCAATGAGTGTACACAAACTAGCATTTGATGGGCACAAATTAGACATTTGTGTCCTAAACTAGCATTCCGTAGGCACAAATTAATATTTCATATGCACAAATTAGCATATGATGAGAACAAATTAGCATTTTGTGGATACACATTAGCATTTCATGGGAATAAATGAGCATTTTGTGCACACAAATTAGTATTTTGGATACCAATTAGCATTTTGTGCACAAATTAGTATTTTGTACATCAGTTAGTGTTTCAGAATATTTACGTTTTATTACTAATTTGTGCCAACAAAATACTAATTTGATTACACAAAATATATACTAATTTACTGCCACAAATTGTTAATTTGAAGGAACAGTTTTGTTTTGTTTTTATGTCCTTGCCAGGGCTCCGTAGAAAGTAGACAGGAGGTGTTGTGAAGCTCAGAGAAAATATATTTCTATCAGTCATAAGGAGCTAACAAACTTGCACGCAAAGCAGCAACTTCTTCACAGTTATCATCCTAAAAAGGTTAAAATTGGAACTCAGAGCCCTGCAATTCATCCTACAACCTGACTCATCAGTAATTCTGATTGATCAAAAAGAAAAAAAGTGCACAACAGGAAGTGAAACATCCCCTAAACATGATGGAGGTAACGGTACCCGGCTTACGACAGCTATTCACAGTTCTCTCCATTTTTTTTAATCTGTCATTTATGTACAGTACATTCAGAGTAAAGCCTTTTTTAGTGCAGATACATATAAATGTAGTGCTGTTTTTGTTTTACGTCGTCTGACATCTTTGCAAAACACTCGCGCACAACAGTACAGGAGAAAATCTTCATATGATTCTATAGTTTTATGTACACATTCAGGTGAGTTAAAGCAGCTCCAACTTCACTTAAGCTTTAAATTCTGTGACTAAATCAAAGAAAATATACTTGTATGGCTGCTTTATCATTTACACATGTTCAGGATAGGCTAAGGACACAGAAAATACATTACTTTTTCTTTTCTTAGTGAAACTTATTAATATTCCTTCAAGAAACAGGAGGGAACTCTGTGGTTTTCCACTCGCAGCTCACACTGTATAAGCATGCGTTTTAAAAGACGAGCTCATGTATCAAAATAAAAGCCAGACGTACGCGACGCTTCTACATTCAGACCTGCAGGATTGCAAAGAAATGACCATGATTGTACCATAACAACACAGCGGATCCTAAACTGAAACCTGCTGACACGCGTTACCCACACGGCGTGCCGGCACTCGCCGCTTCTGCTGCCTTCATTCGATCTGGTCGAAGTTGAGCACGTGTCCGTCGAAGTGTGTGAGGACGTGCCTCTCGAAGAGGCGCTGCTGACAGTCGAGGGGGAACTGCTCGGAGCAGACGGGGCACACCTTCCAGTGGCTCTCCACGTGCTGCTCGAAGCTGCGCTGCTCAAAGTGCGGCGGGAAGATGACCTCGCAGAGGGGGCAGCGCTTGTGGACGTCACTACTGCAGCAGAGGAGGAGGGAAAACACAACAGCGGTTGTGTAGGTGAGGATTTTAGACTAGAAACTAAAATTTGAAATAATGAAACCTATGAAAAGTATTTTCTCCAAACTAAAGACTTTATCTAATCGACCTGCTAGACGTAGATCTAAACGTGCAGACAGCTTCTACCCTGAAACTTCATCCACTTTTTGTAGCTGAAGTGCATGATGGGAGTTACCTGGAGTCGAAGCAGAAGCTGCTTCTTGCTTCACTGCGCCGGCTGGACTGATGGTCACATGACGGGGGAGCTCCATTGCTCACCTAGACGACATTAGACAGGAAAACTTGAATTTGTGCATTTATTTGTACATCTTTATGACTTTTCTATTTTACTGTCTTTAAAGGAAGCTACTTTTGCCTAAATTTAAAGACATATTTGTTTCCAAATATTGGAAATACTCCCTGACTGTTTCAGCATGAAGAAAGTACCTCTCAGAGACAACAACTCTTAGCATTTACTGGTAAAATATTAACTTAAAATTGACAAAAAATGTATGAATTAAATTATCTTTTGATCTATTGTCAAAGTGTTCCTAGTTGTCTTTTATAAGTGATAATGCTGTTTTTAGCCAAAATATTTTTTAAAAACTACGTCGTTTAAGACATAGTTTCTGCAGAGTGGCAGTAGTTCATTAGAAATTTGCCTCTGAGTTGTGGGCGGGACAGATGGGGCGGTGCAACCCTCACCCCCTTCACCACATCCATAGAGCTCTCTGTTTACACTCTCTCATGCAAGCTTACAACCTCAACCTAACATTACTGGTTTAACAAAAATGGCGAGCAATATTGGAGCTTTCCAGTCGAACAGTTTTGCACTCGGACGATAAAAAATGAAGACGTTCATGGATCTATTTGTCTACAAGTGGATATATCAGAATGGAGCGGAGCAGGGAGCTCGTGTATTTCCATTATTACTCAGATATACATTTTTTAGCTTAATTTTTCTAATAATCATTAGGAAAATGCTACAAAAACGTGTTAAAAACAGCAAGAATACAATTTTTAGGTTAATTTTTCTCATAAAGGTCCTCCATCATTAGAAAAATGCAATAAAAACGTGTTAAAAGCAGTAAAAATCCTATTTTTAGCTTAATTTTGTTTTGTTGAACAAAAACATGGTTCATGATCGTAAGAGGACTAAAACAAGTCCTCCATATTCAGGTTGAAAAACTCTAAACAGAAAAAGAAATGATAAGAAGCTAAAACCTGCTTTGCAGAAAAACTCCTTGCAGCTTTTTCAACCTGACAGCCAGGAAGTGATCACAGCTTTATTCCTGTGCAAAGCCTCCTGTAATTACTCTCTCCTCGCTCTGATCATCCTCCTCTCTTTTGCCCTCACATTAATCATCACTTTATGCTAATGAGTTTGCTGCTCTGGCTCTTGAGGGCAGGCTTTTTTTCCTCTATAGTGACAGACGGAGCTGCAGCAAATCCCAGAAACATGAAGGTAGTGAAGCAAAGGCTGAACGCCTGAAAAAATACACTCATTTTACTGAAGCTCCATACTTTAAAAAGTGCTTTGAGGGGAGTTCCTGAGAACAGATGGATCCAGTTCTCTTACCTTCTGGGTCTCCGCTGGTGGAGGCTCAATGTTCTCTGGAGGACTTGTGCTGCGGGACGGCTGGATGCAGACGACCCTTCTGCTCCAGCCCGGAGCTCCTGGACCGGGGCTGGGGGGTGTGATTGGGGGTGCGCAGGGAGGCGTGCAGGGAGGGGCCTCGGGCGGAGGCCGGGCCAGGTGTTCGGGAGACAGCGAAGCATCGGTTCGGTCTGTGAAAAGCAGAAAAAAGCAGGTTCGATGGGGAAAGACAGACGGGAATCTGCCTGGACTTAATGCTCATCCCACCTCTTGTGGTGTCGGTGGAGTAAGGATTGCCGTACTGGAGCTCAGCGGGTCTCTGCGGCACCAGCGGTGGAGGGGAGGGGTCCTGAGGGTAGGGCAGCGGGTAGCGCAGCACCATCGGCTGTCGGACTTCTGCACACTGGACGGCAGCTTCCTGCTCTTTCTGCACTGAAACGTAGCGCTGCAGCTCCTGCAGACGAAAGATCAAAATGATGTTCTTGAAGCATTTTTCTAATGATTAAAAAAAAATACTTTTTATTTTTAGAGTATTTCTTTGTTCAAATACAAAAAAATACAGTTTGAAACAGAGATTATTTGTGAGCTGTGAACAGAGAGCTCTCAGGTATGGGTGATGGAAACGAGGCGGAGCTCTAGCCCACAACTCTGAGACAAATTTCTTGCCGCTCTGCAGAAACTATGTCCTAGAAATCAAGACAATTTTTTTGATTTTCAGGCAGTTTAGTTTCCACAAAAACATTCCAGCAGAAACAACCAAGCCGATTGAAACTTTCAACTTACAGGTAAGTTTCTTTAAACAGTGTCTCTGCCCTTTGTGATTATACCCAAAGCACGCGCATTAGTACCCCACTCATTACTGTAATGGGTGTCAGACTCAGGCTCCCGCTGCTCAGGCTTTTGCTGATAGAGGTGCTCACCTTCTCTCATTTGTCCCCCCCTTCTAGAGCTCGCTGTTCTCCTCCCTTGATGACTTCATTAGTGTGCTGCTATCAGATTTAACATTTAATCCGGGGTTGGGAAGGTGAAACGGACACGCAGCGTGGCATTTTCACTGTCTAATGGCGCTGTACTAAAGGGCGAAAGAAGCAAGTATAGATGTATTAATTAGTGGGATGGAGAGACTGGGAGCTGGAAGGGAAAAGCCACAGGAGGAGCTCCGACACGACACGATCGTGGCGTATAATTGAGAGCAATGATCTTGTTATAGACTTGAGTTTAGAGTTTACATCAGCTACTTATGTGAAAAGGAAAGCGCCGCCTTTTGGAATTTAAGCCGTCAATCACTGGGACATGAAGAAGTATCATGTTTTCCTTATAAGGTGTTAAAATCTAGATAATGAAAAATAAAACAAAGTGGAGAGAATTTATTTTATTTGGGCTAAATTATTCTTTTCTTTAGCTTTCTGTTTCCCTTAACGTTTGAGGGTAAAGTTAATCTGTATTCTCTTTAAAATATCTGTACCTAATTCAAACTTTATCAGTACACTAGATTTCAGGTAGGAACCATTAAAATATTACATAAATGAATCCATAATTGTCAAAGTGAAAACAAAAAAAATTGGAGGCCAACTTAAGCCTCATCTGACTTAACATGAGACATAAATGAATATAAACTGATATTTTTTTAACATCTCTATTCCTGCTACACCTCTGAATACCATATACACATAAAGTACAGCAGGCATGTGATGTGTGTTCAAGAACACGCAAAATACAGGTTCTTGAGCGCTTGTTTAGACCATGGTGATCACAGTGGACCAGCAGGGAGGGGCTTCTTCTTCTTCCTCTTTTTCTACTGTTCACTAGCTCATGTCTACCATTGACAGTTGGAAGAGGCTGTTGAAGCGATACAAATCTGGCGAATCTTGCTCCAGGCTTTTTCTTTCACAGCCACATTCCGATATATGAAAGTCTTGGCGTCATGGAATTCCGGAAGGACACAAACAGCAACTAGAAAAGTTGCATTACCTGTGATAATGTTAGTGTGAATACTTTATGCTGAATCTGTTTGCTGAAAATGCTGAAGCTGTTTGATGAAGAAATGTATTTTAATTGCTGAATAATATTATGCATGTACTGAACGTTATGATACTAAACTTGCATAAGTTGCAGAAAGTCCACACAGAATTTGAAGAATTTCATTAAAAAAAGCAACCTTGCTAAGATATTAGCTTAACTCAGAATTAACCCAAAAAAGTTCAGTAGATGCCAAATTAGCCAAAAAAGCTAGCACGTTGCAAAAATACTAGCCTAACTCCATATTAGCCCCAAAAAACCCCATTAGATACCAAATTAGCAAAAAATGTTAGCATTGTGCTAAAATATTAGCTAAACTCGAGATTAGCCAAAAAAAATCTTATTAGATGCTAAATTAGCCGAAAAGGTTGGGATGTTGCTAAAATATTAGCTAAACTCAGAATTAGTCCAAAAAAACCTAAGTGGATGCAAGATTAGCCAAAAAAGCTAGCACGTTACTAAAATACTAGCTCAACTCGGGACTAGCCCAAAACACCTCAGTTGATGCCAAATTAGCCAAAACAGCTAGCACGTAGCAAAAATGCTATCTTAACTCTATATTAGCCCAAAAAACTTCCTCAGATACCAAGTTAGCCAAAAATGTTAGCATTGTGTTAAAATATTAGCTAAACTCAAGATTAGACAAAAAAAAACTTCATTAGATGCTAAATTAGCTGAAAACATTGGCACGTTACAAAAATACTAGCTCAACTCAGGACTAGCCCAAAAAGCCACAATAGATGGTAAATTAGCCAAAAAAGCTAGCACGAAGCAAAAATGCTATCTTAACTCTATATTAGCCCAAAAACCTTCATTAGATACCAAGTTAGCCAAAAATGTTAGCATTGTGTTAAAATATTAGCTAAACTCAAGATTAGACAAAAAAAATCTTATTAGATGCCTTATTAGCCTAAAACGTTGGCATGTTGCTAAAATATTAGCTAAACTCAGAATTAGTCCAAAAAACCTAAGTGGATACAAGATTAGCCAAAAAAGCTAGCACATTAT
The DNA here is from genome assembly GCF_002922805.2 of Oryzias melastigma. Lineage (NCBI taxonomy): Eukaryota > Metazoa > Chordata > Actinopteri > Beloniformes > Adrianichthyidae > Oryzias > Oryzias melastigma. The sequence continues at coordinate 7,754,896 of NC_050522.1, forward strand.
TTAAATACTAGCTTAACTCAGGACTAGCCCAAAAAGCCACAATAGATGCTAAATTAGCCAAAAAAGCTACCACGTTACTAAAATATTAGCTGAACTCAGAATTAGCTCAAAAAAACCTCAGTAGATGCTAAATTATCCAAAAAAGCTAGCACGTTGCTAAGATACTACTTTTTACATGCCAAAAAGCGTAGCGAAAGAAAAATAAATAATAATACTAAAGAGAAACAGATGCTTTGTACACATTCACACTATTGTGAATTTCTTCTCCACAATTAATAGGGACGACATCCATACATCACTACAAAATCAGAGTCCCTGATTGGTCAACTTTGGACCTGGCTTAACTTTTAATGTCCGTGTGTTTTGGAGTTTTGGACAAGGAGGCTGAAATGCTACAGGCGTTAACCTAGATTGTCATTGGTAGTGGATGTTTGAATTCGCATTGCCGGTGACGGTGAGAACGTAACTTAAGATATTTAAGATATAGGCTATTACTACAACATGATGTCAGTGTTTCCCTGGTTAACGGTTACTAACCGCTCTTACCTCCCGGAGTTGCTCCTTTTCTCTCAGAGCCTGGGCAAGGTTGCATTTGAGTTCCGTCACCTCGCGAGCTCTTTCCGCCATGTGCACCTAGTGACCAGACACACATAAAGATTACAAAACCCAGAGATCGTAGCCATGAAAAGACTGACAGCTAATAAAAAATTGCTGTCAGGGGAAAAAAAAAAAGAAGAAAATTTTCTGCTTTCAGCTTGTGAATGATGGCGAGAGTAATTCAATTACAGCTCAGCAAACACAGTGTTTGTCTCTTATCTGTGCTGGTGTAAAGTCAAGTGTGTGGAGTTGACTGTGAAAGCCATAACTAGAGCCAAAGAAACAGGTCAGGCCCAGATGAAGCAGGTCAGGGGGCGGCCATAAATTTCTCCGTCTGCAACACAACTAACCCTGCAGGATGGTTTACACTGGCAGTTGTCTTGCTCTTCTCTTATTTCCCTTCATCTTAAAGGCTTCAACCCCCCTTTCCTCTCCCAGTGTCTCTCTTTCTGCTTAATGTCTGTCTGTCTTGTTTTCATCGCCCCTAAAATCCTCCGTTTCTGTCGCTTCCCCCGCTAATTCTCCCTTTCATCTCCTCCTCCCCTCTTCTCATGAATTTACGGCGCAGCATTAGAGGGTTAAGTTCAGGTGAAGAGAGTCTGCAGCAGCGCATTGACTCCCTCTGTTCTCTGGCTGGCTGATGTAAACAGCCGTAAAGCACGGAGCTCCGCGTCTGCCCCCATCCTCCGCCTTAGGGCCCATTAGGAACCGCTGGGGGCTCGTCGCTGGGGGCTCGCTGGGGGCTGCGGACCCTCACCTCAGACAGCAGACTCCATCAAAGTCAAGGAAGAGACGCGTTTACAGCTCTGATAAACATGCAGCCACTCAAGATACCAGCTATGCTAACACCCACCACGTTTTCCAGCATTTGATCGAACCAATTCTGCTACGATCTGGATTAAAAATACAATCAACCTCCTCAATCCATTGACTGAATTTATGAGAACTGGAGTGAGTGAGTGACATCACCAATAGAAAATGGTTACTTCCAATGAAATGAAGTCAATTCATTGGGCTTTTTTCCCCATGTTGGAGGCAGGTGACGTCAGTAAGCAGCCATTGGTCATTGTTTCTATGGCAACCATTATCACTGAACAGGAAGGTTAAGCTGACAAATAAAATGACTGAGTAATAACTGTGTTTCTCAACAGGAGTCTAAGGGATTGTGGTTTCTTGGAACCAGCAGGTACTTCCTGTTTGGATCACTGGGGGGAGGGGTCACTCAGTCCAGTTCTCATATACAGTCAGCTGTCAAATTAGAATATCTATTCTCTTTTTGAGTCAAATTTGTGAAACTTTTTGTAGATTTTAAGTGTAAGAATTCAGAATTTCATGGATGTTAGTTTCACTTTAGTTAAAAACTGGCTTGATGATAAATTAGTATTCAATCAACCTATGTTGAGTCCGAAATTAAATCAAACTATGAATTGAAATGAATATTGTACTTACGTGTTGATTATCACCTTTAGTAAATAAAACTAAATATTAGCTTAAAACATTTCCATAAAAAAGTTCTGTCTTCGCTCTATTAATTAACCTGCACAGTTTTTTGATTAATAAAGATTTAGTGAGAACTTTGCATTAATTAAATAAAAACCTAATAGTTCTCCAATTCCATCATGTCATTTTTCATGTGACAGATTAAGGAGGATAAATCCTCACACATTCACTGGATCTAAAAAGTCGACTGTCAGTGTCACAGTTTGGTAAAAGCGGCTGATTGAAACAACAGAAATGATTCTTCAGATTATGGAACTGGATGACTGTAGGTCTAAAACACCTTTGTTGATGAAGTTCATGGCAAAAACCGTCCTGACTTAGCAACTGCAACAAGCCGCTGCAACGTATCCCACTGTGCATGTCAACTCTTGTTCTTCTAGAGGTTTCTTCCAGCTAGGAGGATTTTGTAATTAATTATTCACTAAATTAAAGGCGCCTGCAGGGTGGTATAGTGGTTAGCACTCTTGCAACATTGTGAGAAGACCCTGGATCAGTTCTTTCTATGTGGGTTTTCTCCGGGCACTATGGCTTCCTCCCACAGTCAGAAACATGTTTTATAGGTTAGCTGGGGGCTCTAGCGTGTAGCGTCTCTAGCATGACTTGTGTCCATGGAGTACCCAATAGCTCAGGGTAAGGTGGATGGACTAAATAAAAGAGGTTTTAGAGCGAATTAAACTAAATGCAGATAGATACACTGACAAAGATTTTTTATAAACAGGCAACTCTGTACATAAAAGGCTGGACAAATGAATTTTCGGTTGCATTAATGATCAATGCATCTTTAACTTGCAAAAGCCTCACCGAGTGATTGAGTCTAAATTCCTTTATATTTTACTACTTTATGCACTTTATGAGGTGTTCAGATTTTTTGGGGGTTTCCGAATCTACAATCCCAGAATCTGGTGACCTGGAAATTTCCCACAAGTCTCTGGGAAAAACCAGTGTGTCTCGATGCAAATATATACCACAATGCATTGCGACTGAATGACTGGTCTTTTGAAAATGTTTTTTTTAATAAACTATTTAAGTTTCATCAGAACATAGTAGATTAATAAATATTATTTGTAAAATGTTCATGTAGGTTTGGTTCTTGCTCCAGGAAGTCACATGACATAGCCAGGTGTTGACAGGTTTCTTACCCGGAAGCGCTCCTCCTCATTGGCCAGCCGCTGTTTGAGCGTCTCGTTGATGGCGCACTGCTCCCTCCACTTCTCCTCCATCACTGCTAGCTCCGCCTCCACCGAGGAGGTCTGCTGCTTCTCCGCCTCCTCTCTGCTTCTCCCCTCCACCTCCATCATCTCCTCCTTCACTTCCTCTGGCTTCGGTGTAGCTTCCTCCTCGCTGTTGTCCTCGCCGCTCAGCCTCTCGTTGCTCACATCTACCCAGCTGGTCATCCTCAGGCTCTCTTCCTCCCCCTTCTTCTTTTTCTCCTTTTCTTTGTCATTGTCTTCCAATTGTTCCCCGCCCTTTGTAGCCCCCATTTCTGCTTTCTCCTTTGGCTCTGTGGGAGTCTTCTCCGTGTTTGTGCGGTCGTCACATGCAGGGTCTTCTGTTTTGAACTCTGGCATTATTGTTAGGACAGCAGTAGCAATGTTTCCTGGAAGAAAATAACATTTTCCCTCAAAATACAGATTTCTGGCTCAAGCAGTAAACTACGATAGATGCCAAACAGATTTACAATTCTTTTTACAAACGTCTTCAGGGTTTGAGAGTAAAATGGCTTTGAAAGCAAACGTTTTAAATGTGTGTAACATCGGCAGTGCTGCACCTCCTGTGGGAGACTCCGGACTGGGAGTCAGCGTCTCCTGCGTCGTCTCAGTGGACACGTTCCTCTTTGACTCCTGCAAAGTATCAACAAAGACGAAAGCTGAAAGCTTGGCAGCAGCAGACAGTGAAGTATCCTGTCATCTTTAGAACTCACCCCTTGTGACTCGGGTGTATTGAGTTTGGCCACCTGCCTGCGGAGGCGCTGGCACTCTCGGTACTTCTCCTTATAGTGCTCTGCCGCCATGTGGAGGCGCAGCTTCAGCTCCTCCACCTCTCTTTGCAGCTCGGCCTCTGCCTCGGAGACGACCACGATGCTGGGTGCCATCTCTCCACAGGTACCAACGGACTGGATCATAGAAGAGAGAAGTACATGTAAAGAATGAATACACGTCCTGTAATTATTGGCTATTGGAAAAATATTAAGGAGGAAAGTGAGAGAATTGTAAAACGAGAGATTCCTTTCAATGTTCTGTTTATTTCCTTGGCTTCATACCTCTTTAGCATATATCTTACATATATTTTTATTGGTTGCTAAGAAAACAATAACCGCCAATTGGAAAAATGTGACATTACCATCTGTAAATGAATGGAAACAGAGTAAAACAGTCTGAGTTCACCAGATTAACCAAATCAGAGTCTCTGATTAGTCAAAGTTCCGCCTAGTTTAACTAGCAATGTTGTTGTTGTTGTAGTTGTAAAAAAAAAAAAGAAGATAAAAAAAAAAAGCCAGAAAACAGTGGATAAAATTTGCGTAGGTACCATAGACCGTAGAAAACAATGGAAATAGCGAAGGATTGACATCACCAATAGAAAATTTCCGCCTCTCTCAAAATCAGGCCAAATCCGTAACCGTGGCTTCCTGATACGTGCGCCGCCATTTTGAAATCGGTCGACAGTGATTGGTCTGAGTCCGTCTGACTCACATTTTTAGGGGAACTACTTTTGCCGATCATGAGTGAGCTTGATGGAAGTCCACACCCCTTCTACTGAAAGTGGGCTACACTGAGGCTGTCAATCAAATGTTTGAGGCGGAGCCACACGCTTTTACTGAGATATAACTGTCTATTTCTTGATGGAAGTCTATGGGATTTTCACCTGCTTGCATAAATAGATTGATATGTCCAGTGATTATACAGTCTATGCGAAAGTTTTGAACACTGAAGCCAGAAACACACGTTTACACACACTTTTTTTTTTTAAAGTGGTCACTTGAACATGTGTCTGCATGAACGTAGCTCAAAAACCAGCGCTGAGTCATCGTGGCGGTCGGACACTCACCACGTCCCTCTGCACGGTGCTCCTCATGCGGTCTAGCTGGCTCTTCATGCGCTGGCATTCCGCTTGAGCATCAGCCAGGCTGGCTCGGAGCTTGTCCGCCTCGAGGCGCGCGCGGTACAGCTCCGTCATGGAGTGGTCACGGGCGCTGGCTGAGTCACGGAGCTCCGAGGCCAGGAGGGAGGCCTGCTGCCGGGAAGCCTGGAGCTGCTCCTCAGCCTGACGCAGCTGCTCCCGGACGCGGGCCAGCTCAGCCTAAACACATGTGGAAAGGAATCTTAGACATAGAAAAACAGCAAATAGAGTTTCACTGCAGCCTACCCTACTTTGTCAGCTTTGTGTGTAAGCAGCTCTTTCTCGAGAGCGTCTCGCTGGGCGACGCAGGCCCTCAGCCTCTCCAGCTCCTCCTGGAACTGAGCAATGGTCACCTCCCTGTTCAGCTCCACCGCCTTCAGCATCTGAAGCTCTGCGCTCAGTTTGGTGTTCTCCAACTCTGTGCTGCGCAGATGAGCCTAGACGAGAGCCACCGGTTAAATAAGCGCGTAGACAGACATGATCGGCCTTTGGAGCCGGGGATCCTTCACCTTATAGAGATCCCTCTCATCTTTCTCGTTTTTTAGTTGGTTCTCCAAACTGTCTCGCTCTGCTATCAGCTTCTTCAAACGGTCCCGCAGACTGCAACAGATTGTTACCGATTATTTGCCAGCTTAATGTATATAAAAAAAAAAAAAACAGATTGACTTATTTATCATTTAAAATTAAATGAACTGAAGGAAATGTTGAGAAAACTGACAGGCAGATTGATTGATTTCTTCTCCACTCACCAATCCAGCTCGGTCTCTTTTTGGAGGCCCCTCTGGGTGACTCCCAGCAGGTCCTCCTCCAACTGGCGAACCCGGTCCGTGGCCTCCGTCAGCCTCCGCCGCACCTCCTCCCTCTCCTCGGACAGGCCCTGCGACGAGCGCAGCAGCTCCTGCGGGACGAAGGCCGTCCAATCAGAGCAGCGAAAACAGCCGGCTAAACCTTCTGAGTTTTCTGTTAATTACAGAGCGAAAGACCTGGAGATGGACGGAAGCAGCCTCGTTTGATCAGGCAGCAGCCGGAATGTGCATTTCAGATCATGCTTGTCAACAGAAACCGTTTAAAGAGGTCGTGTCATTTCAACTCCAGCATTGAGCCACTAGACCAGAGATCTGCAACCTGTGACCCTTTTGTTCTTTTATTGTAGCTCTTTAGCTTTAATAAAAAATAATAATGAATGAAGAAATAATAGATTAGTCTGTTAAGTTTTCTTATTTCTGTTTAGATTTTTAACATGTCAAGCATCTTAGCAAAAAAAAAAATCATTAGAATGTCCTTTAAATTTGTATTTTTAATTTATACTTTGACAAATAAAAGTATTTTTCTTATTTTGGTAAATTAAACTTAAGTGTTGTTAAAGTTTTGAACAAATATGGTTTAAAATTATTATTCATTTTCAATGAAAAAGCTCAGGTTATTCTACTGTAAATGTTTTGAGTTTTTTTAATAAATAGATTCTACTAAAATGTTTATTTTTGAGATTAAAAGAAAAGCACACCAAAATCCTAATGATAAAAAATATTATGCTTGACTGCTTTGTTTTTTTAATAGAAGAAAAGCTGCTGCATCAGGAGGACCTTTTCTGACACAGAGGGGGTTTTATTTTGAAAGGAACTAGTGTGCGCTGCTCTCCAAAGTAAAAGAAGTTTCAGCTGTTATATATAGAAACATATAGGCACTGTTGTAATTCAATTATTGTAATATTCAAAAAATACATTTATAAATAAAGGCTTAATTGGCAAAAAGAATAAATATTGTGCATTTAAAAAAAAATAAAATGCGACTTTGTGGCTCTCTATGGGTCTGTAAGAAACTAGAGAAAATGTTTTTTTTTTTAGTGTTAAAGGTTACAGACCTTTGTGCTTAAATTTTCAAAATAAAAGTACTTTCAAGAACGTCTTAACTGTCAAATAAAGTGATACTAATGTTAACTTTTTTCCATATGTTCTCTTGTTTTTGCTGTTGTATACATGCCCGTGTAGTATTTCTGATGTTGAAGAAGATATATGAGGAAAAAGAAGCTTAAAATTGCATTTCTGAGAATTTCTTTGTTTAAATCGTTGTAAATTGGGGGCGGAAGAAAGAAAATGACATTTGAAAACAATTTCTAACAGCATTTTTTTGTATTCATGATGTGGAAAATATACTGGCCAGGAAGGGAGGTTGAGTTGCTTCACGCCCACAACTCAGAGGTGAATTTCTGATGAACTCCTGCAGAAAATGTCCTAGAAAATGACATGTTTCTTGATTTTGGCTCAAACAAGAATCATAATTATTAGATCACTGGGAACACTTTAACAATAGATCAAAATATGAACGGAGTGGGACTTTAAACACATTAAATTAATAGAATTGGTGTCTTTTTAAGTGATGATGTATTATTTGTGCAATTAAAGCTCAATGTTTTGTAGCATTTTGTGTTTTTCCTTCACATTTTTCAGAAGCAGCTGTAACTTACAAAAGCTCCTTTTGGGCATCTGGGAAGTCTTATCTGATCACTCGTAAATCACCGGTTACAAATTACCAGCATTATACCGCAAGTGCTTTGATTGATGTAAAAACACACAGTGGGTATGTACAGTCACTGAGAAGCTTGAGGGAAGAAGCAACAGAGAGAATGGAGAAGTGAGTGTTCAGTGCAGTCCGAAACAACTTCCTAGAAGAGACCACATGCAGTCAGTCCTCCGCGTGGTTTTGTCCGCCGAGGAAATGCCTTGTTTGAACTTGCAGCAAATCAGCAAAGACATTAAATCATCCAGAGTGAATATCGGTGTGACAGAACAACATACCTTCTGTGAGCGGTCATCGGTATTTGCGCAACCAAACAAACTCCCTCCATCTCCTGAACTCTCGGGCACAGAAAATGACAGACAAGTGCAGATCTCTACAGAAATCCACACACACCAGTGAACACTCAGACCTGTCTCCCTCTGGGCTTGGCTCTGCTCGGATTGCTGTATGATTTTTACGGCTGGCGTTGGGGAAGCACTTTAGCAGTGCATAAAGACCTTATAAAAAGTGTAGTCGTAAAATTAGCAGCCACAAAATATGTACTTATGTTTTCATGTTAAACTCAAAAGATATTTTCATCACAGAGCCACGAGCTGACGCACCCTCTGCTGTAAATGCTTCACAAAAGGACACACACACACACCTACTCGCACAAGTCGTATATCCACAGATGGACCTGCCGGCTGAAGAAAAAGTGGCACAGTAATAACAGTGTGTGCACATATTATCCTTTAATTTATGGCGATTTTGTCCTTCGTAAAAAAAAAACAAAAAAACAGACTAACTCAAAGCAGCTTGCTCCCACCCCGTCACCTATACCTGAAAGTTACACTAGGGGGCGATATGAGACAAGATTCAAACTCCAAAGTCTTGGCAAAGTTCAGCTCTTTTTCCTTTTTCAATTTTGACTCCAAACCTCCATGAAAGGATTGGTTTCAGGGATCTGAGCCAAGCTGCTGCTCATCAAATGAGCGAGTCATAAACTAAAAAATTGAATTATAGTCATACTGACAAGAAGGAAGAAACCCATAAGTTATGAAAAGTTTTTTTTTTTTTTTAATGCAGACAGACTTTTCTAAACGAGTGACAACTTCATTTAAAGCTGAGAGAGAAACAAAGACAGAAAGAAAGATGGTGAGAAAGTGAATCGCGTGACTGAGTCGTGTTTGTCCCTGAGGCTGGGCAGGGCTTTTTTTTTTTTTTTTCAGACAGGCGGTTTTGTGGACACCCTCCTCTCATTCCACACACAGCCTAAAAGCAAGCAGGTGGCATAATGAGTGCGTTTGTGTTTGGCGTGCACGTGCGCCGCGGGGGCCCTGCAGTGTAGAACCTGAACAACGGAGTGACGGCGCGTGCGTGCGTGCGAGCTGGCGTGTGCGCGTTTGACGTCATGTTTGTTCTCTCTGTGGTTGCGATGGCATTGTCCCTGACGCCAGATGCCCAGGATAACTGGGTCTCTGTTTCGTTCTGGCCCACTGGGTCAGGCCATAAAAGAACTCGGGTGTGTGCGTGCGCACACACACACACACACAGCAGCTCAGACTGGGTCGGTCTGTCGAACACAAACGCAGATTAATCATAAATGCAGGCCTTTGAAGTGTTCTGCTGTGATCACTGGAGAGGAACGGCTCCACGCTAATGGATGCAGACGTTCATGCACAGCCACTCAGAAACCGTCTAGCCTTACAACCCAAGTTTTTTTATAAATACCATTTTTTCACACTGGAAGGCTCACTTAATTAAAAGAAAAAAACAAAAAAGGTGACATTTATAATCCGCAGCGCCCTATATATGGATTAATTCTGGTTGTGCTTACTGATGTTGAGCGATTTTGAGAGGAACACAGAGCTAACATGGCTAACATGTAGCGGTATGTGTGGGGTTGTGTGTTTTTTTTTTTTTGTCTTTCACGCTATTAACAAGATTGTGAGTTACCATAGTCATAGCAGTATTTGTTTTAATGATATCAGTCTGTTTTTTTACGTGTTGTGTAGAAGGTTGGTAGTTACAGGTATTGCGAGTATGCTAACGCAGCTAACATGTAGTGGTGTCAGACTGCATTTAGTCTGTTTTTTTTACATGTTGCAAACAAGGTTGGGAGTTAGCGGAATCACAATAACATTTGTTTTTTTGGGTTCTATCAGTCTTTTTTTTTTTTTTTAAAGTTGCAAACAAAGTTTGTTTGTTTGGTTGTAAATACATTAAAGCAGCCAACATGTAGTGGTGTTAACTGTTTTTCTATATGTTTCTAGCAAGTTTGGGAGACAGCATTGTCACAGTAATATTTGCTTTTTTGGTTTTATCAACCAAAATTGTTTTTATTGTAAATACACCAAGACGGCTAATGTGTAGAAGTGTCGGACTGTTTTTTTTTTTGTTTTTTTTTTTTTAATGTGTTTCTAACAAGTTTATGAATTTGCATAGTCACAGCAATATTAGGGTTTTTTTTTTTTTTTTTATCAAATCAAACTTTATTTATAAAAAGTGCTTCTTAAGCGTTGCTGAGCTTGAAGCGCTTTAAAAGGCATTACAACGGTTATATTACTGAACGTTGATATCCTGGTGGCCAAAAGGACAGTTTGTTCCATTTCTATATAATCTGAAGCTTGCAGAAAACAAGTCAATATTTCTTTTTTCTTACTGGTATCAGTCTGCTTTGAGTTGGAAATAAAGGAGCTACAGGTATTGTAAATATGCAAACACAGCTAACGTGTAGCATGTTATAAGTTCTAAAGTTACTGTGAACACGGTTAAAGTCTGATGGATTATCTCTGACTATTTTGTCTCAAATATAGCTCGGAGAGCCTCATACCTGATATAAGTTTGAATATATATGTACCATATAAATTAAAATGATAAATGTTTGTGCATGACAGACCTCGTATTTACATTTATATTTCTAGTCCCTCCAGCCTCTAACCTGGTTATGTGTCCTCAGCAGGCAACACGTCTCCCTCTCCTGCTCCCTTTCCCTGACCAGGCGCTTCTGCTCCTCCTGCAGCTGCTGCTTCTCCTCCTGCAGGAGACGCATGGCTTTCAGCAGGTCTCTGCGCTCCTGCTGGGCCTCCTCGACACGCTGCGAGATACAAGCGGCGAGAACACAACTGTAAATTTTGTGTTAAAAATGTATACTTTATAATATTCTATATATAGCCAGTGAGTGTCAAAGTACTGAAGAGTGAGAGACATTCATGAGCCCAGACGTTTGTTGTCTAGATGTCTGGACGTTCAATAGTGTGACAAACTGCATTCTTTGTGGGATCGGTCGTGTGCGGTCTACCTCCAGCAGGCCGGTCTTGGTGGTGACGACGAGTATGTCAGAGTTGCTGTCGTCCTCGGTAACCGTCAGCAGCTCTTCGGTGGGCGTGGCTGGCCTGAACTGGAAGGGCGTGCTGGCTCCCCGGATATCCCCCGTGTGCGTGACGTAGCAGAACTGGTAAAACTCCCCATCCGATTTCGGGACATAGTAACCTAACGAGGAGGAACACGCATCACTTCCTTTAAGATGATGCCATGCTTATGTTTATCATTTGTATTTGGGACGTCCAATAAATAAACACACTAGGTTTTAGAGCAGACGGTTTTAACAGCCCGTACTCAGAGGCTTAAACGCTTTTTCAGGGCTGGAGGCAGAAAGTGGAGAATACCCAGAAGCTAGCTGCTTTTACTGACTCCCAACACACTCTCAGATTTTCACGGAGTAATATCTGACCATTCCAGGCCCAGTAAAACCAGTTCTCAGTGGGAGCGTGTGTGGTTAGAGAGGTGCTCGGGTCCCAGGCCGCTGTTTGCGGTCGTGTTCCCTTATTAAATAAAAGTGCTGCTTTTTTATATGCGCCGTAAAATGTAGGAGTTACTGTGGAATACCCCGAGTGTGTGTGGTGGTTTACACGGCGCACCTTGAAACACCACGGTCCTGTGCACGGTACTTCCTGGTTGGTAGTTTTCGGGCATCGGAGACCAGAGGAAGGTGTAGTAATCCCTGGCTGTGCTCCAACCCACCTGAGGAAATTGTGCAAACAAGAACGTAAGTATTTAGAGCCTCGGGAGAGAGACAGTGTGCCGTGTCCAAAAAGTACTTTTTTTTTTCCTTAAGAGTGGTTATTGCTCCTAAGGCATTCAGTCATTTAACAACTAAACTCTTGAGATAATTTAAAGAGTTTTAAAAAGCAGGTCTCTTCAGTCCTCCTGACACCTTTTAGACTCATATAAAGTGAAGTTGTAAGGCGGGTGAATGGGGACGGAGCTGTAGATTGGTGGCAGCCGCAATTCACAACAAAGGAAGTAGAGAAAGGTTGGTAAAGTAGAATAAAACCAGGAGAAAGGAGGTGGCAATTTTACACAGAAAGCCAAGGGACACATAAATCCCAGAGAGGAGAAGAAACTCAAATTCTTTTTCGTTTTCAACAGATTTAACGACTCTAATGTGCAAAACGTGTTGAGAAAGCAACTGAATAATAATGTGACTGACTGGGACAAGCTTTCACAATCAATTTTGGAATTCATTCAAGACCCACTTTGATGAAAATTGTGTTTTTGGTATTTTTAACATGTTCTTATGGCATTTTTTCATGATATATAAAGAAAATTAAGCCTAAAAATGAGGAGGAAACAAAAAAAAAATACTGTGTGAAACCGAGTAATGTAGAAAATATGCCGGCTGGGCCACTATTCTTGCAAATGACTAGATCCATGCTTGTTTTTCCTCAGCTGAGCTGGATGGAGCTTCTTGATGTGACCACGGAAATGTGAACAGCGGCTCATTTGACCGCAGTTGGTTGTAGGGTTTTGGTTAAAAACGTCATAATCATAATTAAAACACTACTGGGAATTTTTTTTTTTTTTAATTGAGAAAAAAAATTGTCATAGGTTGACTTTAACATACTTTAACTTTTTGACCGTTGAGACGATCATTCCAGTAGATTCTGACTTTTCTCCTTTAGAATCTACTGGAATGATAGCGTTAACGGTCAAAAAGTTAAAGTAAATCAAAGAACACAGACACTGGAGCTCCGGTGTTAAAGGGTTAAAATGCAACAGAAGCTGTGACTAAGTGACAAATAATGCAACTGACTGAGATGTTGTGACAAACTTTGAAAATCCAAAGCGCTCTGCATTTTGGGAAACGCCTGTTTTGGAATGGTGCCACATTCAGCCCAAATTTAAATTAATTCATTAATAATTAAGTTCCAGGGCTACATTGACAAAAATAAATAAATAGATGTAAATGTTTAAACCAGCCAATAAATAAAATATTACTATAAACTTTTATAATCACCTATTAAAAAAGTAATAAAACTTTAAATCATCAAAAACTCACATTTCTGACTTTAAAATTGCTGCATTTGCTTCCATCCTTACATTAACACGGGTACGTAATGCCGCTCTAAACAAATGGTAATAGTCAGCATGCAGACTTGGGCCAAGAACATTCCATCCACCTCCACCGCTCTCTCAGCGAGAGGCTCGGCAGCGTCAGGATTCCTGCCAGTTCGCCTCGTATTTGCTTAAGACAGAAAAGACATCAATAATTTTGCTAATTGCAGAGTGAGCTTGACTGACGTTTGGTTAGGCATGGCGTGGCATTCCAGCACAGCAGTGATGTTATAAAATAATCACAGGCAAAGCAGCTATCAATCACTCAGGCGAAGTGTGAGGGGACAACATGATGACACTTTAATTATACACTCACAACGGATTTCTCCCCGTCGACCAAACGAACATGCCACAACTGAAAACCTACACGTTCTTTTTGGCTTTTTCTCCCTCCTTGTTGATGTGTGCTTTCTCTGAAGCATCTTTTTGTCACCAAAAGAAGTCAGGAAAAAACAATAAATTTGACAAGTTGTTTAAAATGTTCACTGCTGTTGTTTAATATGTATACAAGACATGTGATCTGTGCCTGAGGGCTCTCTAGTAGACGAACAGGTTTCTTCCAGCAGAATACTCATTACAGTTACACTTTCCTGCCACTAGGGGGTGTCTGTGCACAACTTAACAGAGAGTCTGAGTCATTCAAGCAGCTTTTGCTCAAGTCTTTCAGGTGAGGAAGGGAGGAGGTAGAAAATATTCTCCCCCTGAGTCACCTCTGCACAAAGACTTTTGCCTCCAGGAGGAAACTAAAGCCCCACAGACACGGCAGGCTTTTTTTTTTTGGTCCAAAACTCATTTATAATGTGTTTTTTGCAAATATACAAACCTCTTAGGGCTGGAAAAGGCTGTGGATCAAGTTTTTATTCTAAGAAAGCCTCACACACACAAAAAAAGACAGACATGTGCGTCAAACTGCTCGCTCCCTGACACAAGAGCGTTAACCATCAAACGGGTTTCATTAGCACGGGTTACATTTTCCAATCCCCAGTTTTCCACATAAACCCAGTATCTCTACTCCTTTTGAACTAGTTGGTGGATTTGAAGTATAAAAAAAAAAGAAAAACGATAAAGTGTTTGTCTGATGACTTTACGAGACATTAGGTTTCCTAGTTCACATTTCCTGGTAATTAAGTGTGAGATTTGATGGCTGTGATAAAAGAGCGGCGCAGGGAGAGAGAGGGGGGCTGATTGGCAGGAAGCAGAGAAAAAAATCCAATGGAAAGACACGAGGGGGGAACAAACATATGAAGAGAAAGAAAAGAGGTTCTAATAAGAATCAGAGTGGTTCATAAAGAGCGCCAAATGTTTGATCCCCACTCAGAGCGACAGCAGCCAGCCCACCATGAACACTCTGAGTGCGGGAGCATCACACCAAAGTGTGCAGCAAGGGTATTCAAAGTACAAAATATAATGGCCAATCAATGGACCCATTGCTTCCTGGATTCAATCAGGGTTCCTACACGTTTCCTCAAATTTAAGATCAACTTGAAAAACTTAAAAAAAAAAAAAAAGACCAATGTTCAACCCGGTTCAATTAACTCTGATTTCTTGATGAATGTCGAGCAGCTGCAGCATGTGTGGTACCTTGAAAATGCCCACCCAGTCTTTAGGGTGAGGGGTGATGTAAGGGGTCAGAGTGTAACGGCACTCCAAGGGCGCCTGCGGTAGGAAACTCTTCCCCACGTTCTGGAAGATGACGTGGGCGAAGTTGGACGTTTCCATGATGCTGACGCTGCTGCCAGGCGACGAGTCCACCACCTGGAAGGATGACATGGTGGCGTGTGGGTCACTTCATCGGTCTGCGAGTGAACAGAAGACACAGACAGCGTCAGAAACAGCAAATATATCCCATTTAGTCACAAACCTCCCACAATTTGACCTGATCAGTCACAGCCGAGTTCAAGAGTCTGCAAACCTACTGCTTGACTATTGCACCGATTATTTGGTAGTTTTCTGTTGCATAGACTTATGTATCTTAAAAAGCTGCTGTAGTTTTTCTTCGCAACTGAGAAAAATAGACCAGGGGTCTGCAACCTGAGGCTCCGGAGCCACATGCGGCTCTTTTACCCCTCCACAGAGGCTCTCTGACTAAAGATAAATGAAATAATAGTCATTTAACTTACCATAGAGTTGAACCTAGAAGATAAACTGTCATGATTTTTATATCCTTGCTGACATTACAAATACTAGGAAAAACTTTGGTAAATAAATTTGATTTTTTCGATTGCTGAGTTTATTTTATGACTTGAAAGAACATTTTACTTATGCTCCATAACTATGATTAACAGCTATTCAGAGGGGAGTGGCTAAAAGATATAGATTTTTGTATTTTTTTATTTACTTTTTCTACTGGATCGTTAACTAATAATGTTTCATGTTTATGCTCCAGTTAGCAGCATTAGTTAGTAGGAAAAAGGATGACAGCTCACCAAAGTAAACCTAAGGTATAACATTAAAAAATGGCGTTTTTGCCTCGTGTTGTTTAGGAAAACATTTGCCTCACTTGAGTGTTCCTGTTTTTTGACAGGAAGGCTTTTATTTTGAAAGAAAGTCATATGGGCTTCTGTCAAAAGTAAAAAAAACAACTGAGAAAATTTCAGTTTGTCTTAATATGTATGTATTTCAGTGGCGGGCCGTGCATTTCACACCTAGGCCTTCAGTAGTGCTCCATCTGAATCAATCCAACCCTCAATAACTATTTTATGGCAATAAAACTTCTAGTGCAGGTACAACTGCCACACACACACCAAAAGCATAAAAAATAACCTGATAAAATTTCAATATTATGTAGGGAGATAGCAAAATTTTACTCACCAAAAATCCAGATTATTTAAACACAAAATCCATCCTTTCTATCCTCAAGAAGATTTCAATCACTCTGTCATGCAGAATCCGTGCGTTTCGCAGATGGAAAGTGTTCCGTGGCTGTTATAAGCTGGAAAAGGCTGCATGCGGGAAATGTTCTGGTATTCCTGAAGCCTCTCGTGGTCCAGGAGGGAGACAAACATCAGTTTTTGTGATCGATCAAGGTCTGTGTCTGGAAAATAATATTGTCGGTAGTGCGCGCGAGGATTTTGCGCTGCACGCGCCCGCGGTGCGTTCAGGGGCCTCGTAGATTTCAGCTTCACTCCCGCTCAACGGAGTCACGGAACTCCTTTACCCGTGCCAGACAAAACTGTGCCACAACTTTACCCAGACATTCATTTTCCACCAAAAATCAGACGATGAGACGCTTTCCACTGGCAAAATCTTCAAACCTGACACGCCGCTCCTCGGCACCTGTGTCCGTCACATAACGCAGAACCAGAGCGAACCAGAATTATTTTATGCTACAGGGCCCGCAGAACTGATTGTGAAGGCCTCCGGGCAGATTTCTTTGACCCTAGCAACAAATGGTGCTGCAATGTGATTGGTTAATGCTTAAATAGGAAAATAAACGTCTGGAAGCAGCGCAACCAGGGAGACAGCAATGAAAGGACGAAGACAGAGCATTTGGAATTATAGAATACGTATTCACGGAAATAAATAATAATTAATATCAGTCTGTGATTCAGATATTTTTAGGCCAGCAGAGAAGGCCTTGCAGGCCCTGACGGCCCGCCACTGATGTATTTATTCATAACCAAAAACCAAGATAATTCATACTTATTATAAAAACGACAATGTAATGATGCATGAGTATCAAATTTTCCTAAAAAGGTGAAAAAAAAGGTTTGTTGGTCCTATCAGGTTTTGATCATCTGAATTGTTTCTAATCACCACTTTTTTTCCTTTTTAGAATACAACACTTTCTTTAGATTGATTTTAATCTTTAAATAAAGAGACATCAGAAGATGTGGAGATTCTGATGTTTGATAAGGTTGTGACCAAAATAAATAACCCAATAATGAATAATTTAACTAATAATTAAAAAAAAAGTCAGAATTACCTTGCATACAAAAACTGTAGTGTAATCTTTGGCTCCAGAGGAGCTCAGTCAAGGCTGAGATGTTGACATGGTTACAAGACTTCTTCCTTCATCAGGCCATGCACAGCTGGGGAAAATAATCATTACAGTTAACATATGGTACAAATACAGAATATAGAGGTTTAGAACACATGGCTGAGGCATTCCAACAACAGAGTGCAGGACCACACATCAACAATGTCTGCTTCAGCATTCAAAATGTACCTATTTCCAAAAGCACAATGACTTAAAATGGATAATAGTTTACATCTATGTCCTATAAACAGATAAATATTGAAACAAATAGTTATTAAGTAGTAGATCCAGAAAACTACAATTAAGTTTGTGAACTTTCACCCAGTCTTTAACAATTTAGAGCCAAAATTATCACATTATTTTTTATTCAAATTATTGTGATTCAAAAACAAACAATCTGTTTGAAATATATGTGACACAGACAATACATTCACTTATAGAAGATTATATATCGAAGTACGTCTTTGTTTTTCCTCCTCTGAGCTGGCATCTGGTTAAAAACTATATGTCTGGATAGCTCCAATATTGCTCGCCATATTTGTTGCGCCGGTAATGTTAGATTGGAGTTGTAAGTTAATGTAAGAAAGTGCAAAGAAAAGGATGATGGGAAGTGGAGGCAGGCTTACTCTGTACCAGCAATCCAGCCGACAACTCACAGGTTAATTTCTAATGAACTACTGGAGAAACTATGTCTTGGAAAGTGTATTATTATTTCCTAAAACAGCATAATCATAATCAAAAGAATACTGGGAACTTTAAAAATAGATTAAAAGAGGACTGGAGTGGGGTCTTTAGCTAAAGGAAATAAACATCTTGCAAAGTTAACATCCAAATGAAATCTTTTTAACAGGTAACTTGAGAGGAAATGAGATGAAAAGGCAAAAAATTGAATAAATAAAGCAAGATGTAGCAGGTTTGCTGCATCTGTCTTCTTTTAACCAATGACTCAGCTGGAGATTAACCAGCCTGTGGAAGTCATGAGTGCATGATTTCATCAACATATCATTTAAGTATCTACATCCCGCGCAGTTAATATACCATAAAGTCACACAAATGCAGCTTTTTATGCTAATTTAACTTGAGGTTTTAGGATATGAACGGTTGCTAGAGAGCTAACATTAGCTTGTAAACAGGCCATGTTAAATCACTAGCTTAATGGTGCGGCTAGCATGCTAACATATACGACGAAAAAAAATACAAACAGGCGTTTGTTTGGCTAGGAATGTAAAAAATGTTACCGTTTATGGAATTGCCACTAGTGAAAATGAAGAATTTCAGCCGCATTCATATCATTGTTGCTTCTGTTGTCAAAGCTCTGACGATGAAGCGTCTCTTC
The DNA here is from genome assembly GCF_002922805.2 of Oryzias melastigma. Taxonomy (NCBI): domain Eukaryota; kingdom Metazoa; phylum Chordata; class Actinopteri; order Beloniformes; family Adrianichthyidae; genus Oryzias; species Oryzias melastigma. Next base: position 7,773,318 of record NC_050522.1, read on the forward strand.
CTCCCAGAAAGTGATGCTGAACTTCCGGGATGCTGAGCCGTAACGCTGATGCCATCAACGTAACATTTCATTTTTGTTTTAATTTATTCATTTATTTTTAGCTAATTAAATTTGTTCACAAATCGTAACTTACCTTGTAGTTTTTTTTTTTAATTATTATTATTATTTTAGCTTAAATATGAAACGATAACTGTTCAAGTCGATTCTGTGCACGCAATGTGAAACAAAGCAAAGTACAGATTAATATATATTCAAAAATAATAATGTCTATCTTTCAGACGTCCTTTATTCTAACTGTAAAAAGCAACAGCTTAAGAGGGAAGGTTATAGGGCACTTTAAAGTGAGATCAAAGGATGTCCCGCCCCTGCTCCCCTCCTATTGGTTCTTCACGCTAATGTCCTGCTGTGATTGGTCGAAAGTGCCGTTAATCATGGAAGTTGAGTGTGGCTTTCCTGGTTGACAGCTGTCTCAGTACTGTGAGGTCAAGGGGAGAGAAGCATGGCCGCGTTGTTTAGAGGGTCTCGAAATATATGGCTAAGGTGGAATAAGCATGCCGACTTTGCCTTTGGTAACGTATTTTGTTTATATTCCCGAGCCGCTTCCCCTCCTGCCGCGTGCTAGTGAGTTTAATAGCAACTACAAGTGGGAGTTCTGCATACTTGTTAGCTAGATTGTTAGCCCTCTGAAGAAAGTCTGAACATACTTGTTCCCTCTGGGGAGACTCAGTGTTCCTGTAATAAACCTGCATGTATCACACATGCAATAAATACATAAATAAATAGCGTCTCCATTAGCTTTTGCTTTTAGCTTGTTTTTCTTCATGTTGACTTTTTCGTAATTTTTTATTTTTTATCTTTTAATGCTTCCAGTAGTTAGCAAAAATGCTCTTTTTTTCACAAATATGCAAATAAATATATACAAAATAAATAAGCAAAAAAAAAATAAATAAATAAGCACACTTTAAAAATTATAAAAGCTACATGTAGGTACTGGGTTGAGGAAACTTGAATAAACTAGAATTAAACAATATAAAAAAATAAAATAAAAAATATGGTACTTTTGCAACTTTTTCTGTAATTAACACATACTGAGATATCACCTGTATGATGGCTTATAAACCATAATTTAACTTTTTTTTTTAATTTTTAGAATAAAATGAAATAAATATAATAATTTCCATAAGTCAATGCAAACCTGTTTTCAATACATTTTTTCTTTCTTAGCATTTTTGGCATTACTGACAGTTTGTCGGAAACATTTTTTTCTATCCTTTAATTAAAGAAATGGCTTTGGTCATAAAAACAACATTAAATAGTGATTTGTTTGGTAAATTTACCATAAACTAGTGAGAAATGAGAGCTCAAACAAGGACATGATGACAGATATTAGTGAAAATGTTTGTGTTTTGAGACGATAAAAAGCTTAAAATCTTACATTCAATAATGTTATTCAAAGTCCGATCGAGTTTATTTATTTGTGATCTTTCTTAGTAGATGCTAGTTAGTCACAAATTTAACAAGATGGTGATTTTTAAAGTCCCACTTGGATGAAAATCGTAGAATATATTGACACACAAAAAAATAATCTTAAAATAGCATTTCTTTATTTAATTCATTGTAATTCAGGAGCAGATTTAAAAAATGCTGTTTGTCTGACTGTTTTGATTTAATTTGTGTATATTTTAAGACAGTAGCTTCCAACTTTGGCTTTATAAGGTTGAAGGTCAATTTTAATAAAGCCACAAACACTGCTGGAACCCCAGATTCCATGTATTTATGAGGTTATCTTGCCGCATTTTTCTCTCCATTACAGTAATATGAGGGGCTGTAAGGTAGCGGGAGAACATGTAAACAGAGAGCTCTCAGTAACAGTCGCACCCACAATTCAAAGGGGAATTTCTAATGAATTTCTGCTGCTCTGCAGAAACTATGTCATTGATTTTTTTTTTGCATAATTAAAAGACTACTGGGAATTCTTTCACATTAGCATAAAAAAATGAAAACGCTGAATATTACATGAGTTTATGTAGCAGTATTGCTTACGTATAGTTAAGAGTAAACCACGTCCTCGCCAAGCTTTTGGTTTTAGTTTCTTTATCCCAGCTTAATCCCATTGTTTTGGTAGACATGCTTCTATTCTAGTTTCCAGTGACTCTCTTAATCTGACTGTTTTTCTTCTTTCCATTAGTGTCACTGCGATCAATGGCCTCAAAGACACCAGTGGGGTTTATAGGCTTGGGAAACATGGGCAGCCCCATGGCCACAAACCTGCTAAAGAACGGTTATCCTGTTATTGCCACTGATGTCTTCCCGGAATCTTGTAAAGAGCTGCAGGACATTGGTGCACAGGTACGGTGCTGCCTGGAATTCAATATTCAGTATCGCCTCTTTCATAGCAGCTACATGTATGAAAACTTTTTTACCATTCTTGTAAAAATGGGGTTTGTGAATGTTCAGGTTGTGGACTCACCTGCAGATGTGGCAGACAGAGCAGATCGCATCATCACAATGCTGCCATCTAGTCCTAATGTCATAGAAGTCTACACAGGCCCAAATGGCATTCTAAAGTGAGTGTGACTTGTTCAACATTTTTATTTGAAGCCAAACCAATGTTTTCTGAGCTTTCGCCTCCTGTCTGATTTTTTTTTTTACTTTTTTAGGAAAGTAAAGAAGGGGACGCTGTTGATCGACTCCTCCACTATCGATCCTGCTGTATCCAAAGAAATGGCCAAAGCTGCAGAGAAGATGGGGGCTGTTTTTATGGATGCTCCGGTCTCGGGAGGTAAGCACGCCGACCTATGAAAAAGGAACGTCACTTAAAGAGACGTTTGCTTTTCTGTTGGTTGTATTTCTATGTAAATTTGTGATGTAAAATGTTGCTAATGAACTTAAGCAATTCTTTACTGTTTAAATATTCTTCAACAAAGGATTATATAGGAGCCATGGATTAACTATAGTATTGTTTGCGGTCATATGTGACCTGGTGGGTCACATGTTTGTGGGCGGAGACATTTTTTTTTTGTGTGATTATAACTCACCTGTTGGTTTGGGACCTGTAAGTTAGACGGGGGAGGGTGAGCTGGGTTGCCATATTTTTTGTTGACTGCTTTTTTGTTGCTTTTTGCCCATTTTCTGTGCTTTTTTTCCTATTGTTTACAATGGAAAAAAAATGATTAATTACCTTTTTTGTCATAAATAAAAGGTTCAACGCATGACCTAATTCAAGTCGTGTCACACAACAACACAGCGTCACTCTCTCAGCGACTTTTGAATTTTCTGCCATAGTTAATACAGATTATAGCTGCAATTTAAGAGTTTTTAAATGATAAAAGTATAAAGAGTTTTCAATTCAATGTAGACAGAAAACGCAAAAACACCTCAGTCGAGACTATATTTACTCGTTTGCTGTTTGACATGTAATTTAACAGATTTTTTTTTTTTTTTTTTCTTTGTCAGCCACATATTTTCAAGTTTTTTCACTTAAAAAGCTAAGTTTAGCCTGTATTATTCATCATAGATGCTCTTATACTATGAGAAGCTGAATGTCAAAAGAGAATCCAGGAAACCTCATTGTTTAATTTTTTAAGCTTTTTTTTTTTTTTTTTTTTACATTGGAGCATAAAAAAACAAAGTTCACCTCAAAACTTTGTAATGTAATGTAAGAAGTATTTTCTGTACATCTTCATTAGGTTTGCACTATATCTGCAGTTCTGGTCCATTCTTCCATGTAGATCTTCTCAAGAGCTGTAATGTTCTCTGGCTGGTGCTGGCAAACAGACTTTTAACTTTCTTTACAGATTCTGGATTGATGTCCAGAGACGAGCTGGAACCCTCCAGAACCTTTAAATGCTTTTTATGTAGCCACTCCTTTGTTGCATGGGCAATGGGTTTGGGATCTCTGTCCTGCTGGAAGCTCCAGCCGTGTTTCATCCTCAATGTTCTCACAGATGACAGGAAATTTAGCCCCTAATCTCACCATACATGGCCCCTCTCATCATCCTCTCCTTAATACGGATCAGTCATCATGCCCACTTTGCAGAAAAACAGCTCCAAAGCATGATGTCACCTCCCGCATGCTTCACAGTGGTGTTCTTGAGATGCAGCTTAGCGTTCGTCCACCTTCAAACACAGCAAGTCATCTGACCACATGACATTTTCCCAATCCTTGTTCAGCTCTACGATCTTGCCCCAGGTGTACTTTGACAGCTCTTTGGTCTCGGTCATGGTGGCGAGGTTGCAGACCGACTGTTTAAGAGTGTGGACAGGTGTCTTTTATACAGACATCCAGATTTCTTGATTTTTTTTATTTTTTTTTATTTTTTTACATTTTTTTCTCACGGTTGAAGTTCACTAAGATCAACATTAGACCAAACTTTTCTTTTGAAGAAGAAAAACTTTCAGAATCTGTGGCTAATATTTTTTTTGCTTCATTGTATGTATAAAGCTGAAACTAATGTTTCTATTGCAATAATGAAATGTTTAAATCTTTGATTTGTCACTTTCCATTCACACCTTTGAACCCTTAGATTTACACATCTGATCTTACTCCGTTACCACAATAATTAAATGCAAATATGCTGCATGAGTCAAGAAAAATCCAAAATATGTGTTACTAAGGTGACTTGACAGCTCTAAGGAAATGACTCCTAAAGCTGCAACATGTTATTAAAAATCACATTTTCTCCTATCAGTTTTAGTTTTTAGTCACATTTAGTGTGCTCTAATACATACCGTCTTTGCACCAGTTGATTAAAAAAAATCAAATTTATTGCAAATTTACAATAAGCAATTTACATTTCTTTTCTAAATTTGAAATGTATATTTTTTAATTTAAAGGGGCCCTAACATAATTTTCTTAAGCCTTTCAAAGTGAACTATATCCATTTATATGATCATATATCATTTGGAACACTAAAAAACAACGTATTTATTCAATGTTAGTCATTTTTCTTGGGTTTTTTCCTACCTGGAGGTAAAAACGACTCGATTCCTGAAGCTCCGCCTGCTGCTGTGTGTGGGTGACATCATCCTAGAGCCTTCATACCGTCTGCACGACTGCACAGTGTGGACGGGCCTTAAAGGAGCCCTGCGTCTAAAGTAACAAACACCTGTTTGAGCTGGAATTTATTGAAGACAGGACACAATTGGAAGACATACATTTTTTTTTTTTTTTGCTGATAGCCGCTAGCCCAATTAGAATAGGGATGTTGCTGTCAGAGCAGAGCATTGCTATAAATAAAAATAAAATAAAATGTCCCGTAATAATCTGTAATAATATTCTTACCAGTTTTTATTCATAGTCATATTAAAAAGTTATCTTTTTAAAGTTTGAAAAATTTAATTTTAGTGTGTTCAATATATGTTTATCCTTTTCGACCCGCGACCTAAGGTGTGTTTGAGGTGCGATTGAGTTTGACACCCCTGTTTTAGAGGATTACTTAGAAATGTGTGACCGGATTATGGCGACGAATGAACAGTATGATACAGTTAAAAGCTCACAAAGTAGATTTTTAATGGTTTGGCTCCTTTAACTTCTGCTAAGCTCCCACCACTCCACAGCCGGCAAAAAGGGTCTGACATTTCTGATAATACTGATAACAAAAATACCAAAGATTTCTCCAGCTTTTGTTCCATCTGGATCAACTTAAAAAAGACTGCAGACAAACTGCCAGATTTAAGCAAAATATAACAAATTTTTTTTTTTTTTTTTTTTGCAAGGCTCATTAAACTTGACTTAAACGGATGAGCAATTTTCACTGATTTGCTAATTTTTGCTCAATTTAGAGACAATGACAAATATGAAAATGATATCAGTCTCAAGTGTTTGGAATAAAGCAACAAATACCTTTTATTTAAGATTTAATTGTTCTCTGATCAGGAGTAAAGAACTAAAGGACAAAAAAGTGAACAGAAACTTTGACGAAAAGTTTCTTCATTATAATAAACCTAACTATAGCATGTCAGGTCTGTGACCCTTCAGCTCTGGGGCCGAACTGCCTTTTTCTCTTTAGTATTTCCAAACTATTGGACTTTTGGGTTGGTGGTTGGACATGCGTTGTAATTACCGAGCGGGCCAGCCAGTAGGTGCCCTCGTGAGCTTTTCAGCGCTGCTTTTGCCCAGAGGTCTTCAAGGCAAGGTTAAGGTTTTAAATCCTCATTATGTCGCTGCAGTCTACTTATGACGGCTTCTTTGACAGAGCACAGGATCACCAGTCGTTCTTAATGGGCTGAGCCCACAGTGGAGAATCTCATGTCAGGGCTTTTCATGTTGATGGAGCCGTAATGGCGGGTATCCCGTGTTAGTGCCTTTCATGTCAGATAAAGAGCCATAAAGAAGAGAGAAGCTGCCCTCACATGGAAAGCAGGAGACAAGCGGAGGGAGATAAGACATGAAGGAGATACATGGCAGTAAAACTGTCCGTCTCCTTTTCTCTCTCCGTCCTTCTGTTTTTCATCCACACTCCGGGATCAAGTTTGCAGCTCAGGCTTTCTGGGTCCTGATTCTCCTACTTATCAAACTGAGTTCTCAGATCATACAGTAGTTTATTGTCACTTTTTTATTGCTCTGTCTTTGATTCATGCTCGAGACACGCTGTACTTCCTGCCGTCTTCCATACAAACACAGACTGAAACCATTTTTGTATGTTTACCAGCTGGCGTCTGCAGAATAGACTGACTGCAGTTCAGGAGATCAGAGCTTTAAGTCTGTTTCTCTCCCCTCGCACGTACACTGTTTACATACTACAGACAGAGCGGGCTTGTGTGTGAAGGTTCTTCCTTTGCTGTCTATTAGCTAAGCCTCTTTTACTGGCCTGAGATGACCAATGATTTACCTGCCTTGTCCAGCCACCTCAGGAACTCTGCTTTCATCTGAAATTGCTTAAATAATACTATTAAAAAATGTTTAAATTGAAATCTGATGCCATTTCAGTTGTAGATGTCCAAAAAAATCAAAATATTTATCTTGAAAATATAACAAAAACATTCATTTGGTCTTTAATGTGTAGAAACATAAAGGGGAATTCCTGTGTGACTCAAAAACAAAAAGTAGATCTGCACCCCCTCCACTCCCTGCACGTTTTTTGTGGAAATGAGGATTCCTGAGGATTCCTTTGCACCCACCAGGAGATGGCACCCTATTCAAACAGGGTACTGTCATAATTCTGTGGTTTGTGTGGATAAATGTGTTGAACAGCAGATTCTGATCTTCTTTTAGTATCTGCAAAGTCATTGCTGTTAGCACTATCTAAAACAAAAATACTAAAAAGGAAAGTGAAATCATACACTGCAAAAGCATGCCACCTCTTAGAAATATGTCAAACAATTCTTACCCTATTGACAGGTTTTCTTTAAATAAGCAATAATATCAGCCAACGGGGTAAAAAAGATTTTTCAAAATGATTTTGCTTTTAAAAAACTTAAAAAAAATGTGTTGTTTTTTTTTTCTGGTGTGTTTACTTTTTGCAGTGAAACGAGCTCCTGTGTGAACGTCCTCATGTGTTTTAAGGATTTTACAGAAGGAACAGACACGCTCTGATCCTTCCTCTTTATACACTGATCTGTTCCTATTTTTGATGCTAATTTGGTTTTGATGATAAAATAAATCCCTTTTGTGTAAGGTGGTGTGTTTGACCCACATGTGGCTATGTTGTGTGCGTCAAAGGGTTTGGCATGCAACCCTGGAATCTGAATGACAAAGTCATGATCTTTTTTTTTTCGTTAAAGGCTTAATCAAAGGGAAAAGAAAACCATGATTGTGTCACTGGGGAATTCTTGGTTTAAAACCGAACCGTATGTTACACATTTTAACCAAATCACGGGGAAAGTGAATCGTTTACGTTTAAAGTGCAAGCAAATAAGAAGGATTTATTGTTTTATTACATTATGACAGGGATTCCCCAAACTACGGCCCGTGGGCCACATCCGGCCCTTCTCCACATTTGGCCCGACCCCCCCAAATGCATGTTTTTTTGGTTTTTTTTCTTCTTTTTTTTTCATCAATCTGGCCGATTAAGACCCACATAGAACGTGACTTTTTATTCCACCCTTCTGCAGTCTGAGCTGTTTATTAGGGCTGGGAATTGCTGGGTACCTCACGATACGATGCGATACGTGGCTCACAATGTCAATGATATTGTGATACTCTGATAATTGGTAAAAAAAAAAAAAAAAAAAAAAAAACCTCTAATAACTTACATTATATAAAAAAAACTATTTTTTTGAAAAATATATCAACAATTATTTTTTTAGCTTGAACACAATCAAAGTTAACAACTTGTCTTAATTTGTGCAACAAATTAAAGACACTTTTATGCAACATTGCTGAAATCAGTAATATTATGTCTTTGACAAGCACTGACACCAATTGAATTTGAATTATTTGTAAAATTCTCTGTTAACAATAGTAAACATGAACAGCAGTACCACTACTTAGTGCAAAATTGTTGTAAACAACAGAACAAAAATTAAACAAGTCAAGTAGCTGCCAGTTACAATGGTGTTTGGGACAGCCAGTCTTAAAACACCTATCTACCTTCGAAAGAACTTCTCACCAAAAGATGAAAAATATAACATTTTACAGCCTCTTCAAACAAATAAAAAGATTGATAGTTGGTGAAAACCCACGGAGAATCAATTACAGGACTAAATATCACAATATTTCGCAAAATCGATATTTTGGCACACCCTTACTGTCTGTTAGCTTAATTTTTAAAAATATTTTAGCATTATTTTTCTGTAAAGATTACAGAAATTAATTATTTAAAATTTGGCTTTCTGGAAAACCATATATGTTTGAGTTTTAACACTTTTCCTGATAGCCTTCAAACTGACCCTGGCCCCCCATCAGAGGAGAAAACAGGTATGTGGCCCTCACAAGGACATTTTTGGGTACCTCTGAATTACACCAGGGTCACTACAAGCAAACTGAAAGGTTTTTCTTCATTTTTACTTGTTTATTAACAAATTAAATAAAAAAGAAAAGAAAAAAAATCAGATTTTTTTGGTTTTTCTGTTGTTGTTTTGTAATACACAAATCAGAATTTAAACAAATCCCAAAAATTGAGGTTTGAACTGAGTTGTGGGGAAAGTGAACCATTGCATCCCTATTTTCATCCCTTTTGACCAGCAGCAGTGCATGAGCTGGGTGCTCACACATTCATTCAGGGTCCAACTCCCTCAGTGTTGCTGGCTGGAAGTTCTTCAGGCTGCTCGCATGTGCACACACGCTTCCACCGCTGTCTGCTGTCATTAAAAACGTCCGCATGCAAAGCTGACCCACAACAAAACGCGCTCTGATGTCACGCGCTCGGGGTGTTGGCACAGCAATGGCAAAAATAGGAGAACTGGCTAACGAGCGGCGGGGTCGTTAGCAGTAATTACCCAGAATGCCAGTTTTTGTGTCTGTGCCCGTGGTGGGCTGTCACACTGCTAACGCACGGTGGCTTTAAAAAGGCCCTAAAACCTTTCATTGTGTTATTCCCAGAGCTGGGAAAGTCGACCGTCTGTGCAAATGAAAGCTAAAGAGGCTCGAGCCGCTGTGGGAGCCCATAAGCACTCGCACTAATCTTGCCTGTTTGTGAGCTGTTATCGTCCTGAGCTAAGTAGCTATTTAGGCTGAGCCTTAGCACCCTGCCAGTCATGCTCCAACCACATCAACTCGGCTTCGGTGTTGCAATGTGTCATTTTCTGACAGTTTGAACGTCATTGTGGGGCCTGTAGGAGCTTGTTCCACCTAAGGCTGGCACCAGACGATTTGTCAGTCAACGCTGCCAATGTGTTGCACTGCTGAGTGATGAGGACATTTGTGCCAACAACATCTGGGCTTTGTTAATTAAAAACAAGCACGGTTTACCACTGTTATCTAACCTAAATTTAGATTTAAAAAATTGAATTTAAACTTGGTAAAATTACGTTAATTATATGCTTGAATAATTGAACAAAAACATTTATTATTTATTTCTTTTTTTTTTATAGTGCTGGGTAAGAACATGTATTTTTTATTTAAACTTAAGGAAAAAAATAAGAAAGAAAGATCCTGAGTTGATTCAAAATATTTGTTTTAATTCCATAAATAAAAATCTTGTTTAATTACTGTTGCAAAAAAGAAGCATTATTTATTTATGAAGAGTAATTGTCTTTTCATTTTTTTTCTTTTTATTTTATTTTTTTCTTTTTTTGTTTTTAAAGACCCACTCAGAGGAAAATTGTGTTTTCGGTGTTTCTGTGTTCGTCTGGTCCTTATTATGTGGAACACATTTTAAAATTATTATGACCAATAATTCCCAGAATTAAGTCGATTTGATTCACCGGATTGATTTGATTCCAATTAAATTTTTTTTTATTCTTTTGTTTTGTTATGTTTTGAAGATTTTCATGTTAATCTGATACAGATTGCGTACTGTCAAATTTATTAGTGAAATGACAATGAGTTTGTTAATACTATACATTATTACATGGATTCTCAAACAGAGAAGCTCCAACAATTGTTCTGCTTCTCCTGGAGGAAGTTTCAGTTTGGCCACTAGGTGGCGATCATGCTATAGCATTACAACTTATTCCAGAAGAATAAAGTATGAGCAAAAAACTGTTTTTAGACCACAAATGGTTACTTTAAAAAATGTTTCTTTAAAAGAGTTTGAAAAGTTCATGCCTGTGAGATTATAAACTCAGAGTTAGCATTAGCCACCCAGTGGGTAATCCCATTATACATTAGCGTCAATCTAGCAGACTTCAGCATTATGGGTTAGATCGACCTCACTTTTATGGATCGATTATCGATCTATTAAGCAGATCAGATCATCGATTTAATCAACCAAGCCCTAAAAAATATTTAGTTTAAAATTACCTTACTGGGAATTTTTACAATTAAATTGTTGCGATCCAATGTAGTTTAAATAACATTGATTTTTATTTTTTATTCGGAAAATACACTCCCTTAAGCTACCTGCTCTACTCCAATCTGATGCATCCACTTGTAGACGATTAGATCCATGAACATTCTGGTTTTCCTCGTCAGAGCTGGAATCTGGATCAAAACTGTAAGTCTAGACAGATCAAATATTGCTCGCCATTTTCTTTGCAGCAGTAATGTTAGGTTAGGGGTGTAAGAGGCGTTAAGGTAGCGGTAGTGTGTATAAGTAATGGGTGACGGGAACAGGGGTGGGAGTTGCTTTGTGCCAACAGTTCTGCCGACAACTCAGACACAAATTTCTAACAAACTACTTTTTCTCTATAGAAACATTGTACTAGAAAAAAAATATATATATATTGGCTAAAAACAGCATTGAAAGACCACTAGGAACACTTTAAAATCGATCAAAAGATGATCAGAGTGGGAGTTTATTTACCATAAACTTTACCCTTTAGAAACTCTATCTATATATACTACAGTATCCATGAGCAGGGTGTAAAGTCAGACCCTTCTTTACTCGTATTACCTTGCCAAATGAGATTTACACTAATCTCTGACGTTTAAAGTGGAGATAATTCTGTGGTTATTAGATTAGTGAATAAGTAACTTTGGTTTGTTTGTTTTAGTTAAAAGTAGTGTCAACTTTTATTATTTTCTGTCTGAATCACTGTGATTGGAAGGATTTTTTTTTAGCCTTTTACTCCATATATTTTTTTCTTTACTATTGTTTGCTATGATAAACAACATTTTAAGATACCATTTATTGCGATCTATCACTTAGAGCTGGGTATAGATAATAAATTCCAGAAGTGAATTGATTCTATTTACCAGAGACTGGATTGATTTGATTCAAGATGGCTTATATAAAAATACTAAAACACCATTCCCCACACATGCAATAAGATAAACCCCTCATAATAATAATAATCAATAATAAGAAAGAAACAAAATACAAATCAATATAAGAAAAGGTAAAGCAAGCAGTACCCTGAAGGCTCTGTCCACCTTGTCCACCTGTTGGCTGGGGTGTCAGCATCCAAACAACACAAGTATCATCCCCCCAGCACCTCCTGCCCCAAAGACCCCAATGCCCCCAAGTGGGTACACAAGACCTGGCATCCCAGAAGACCCAGAACAAGAGAGACCAAAGGACAAGCAGGGCCATGACTCCAGCAGCCCCAACACCCAGCCAAGAGTGAGAAGACACTTGAAAACAAGTGTAAAATGTAGAAGTAATAGATAAAATGGATTAAAAAATAAATAAATGTTCAAATTAAAATAAGTTAATTCTTAAAAAGTACAAAGAAGTATAAAAGCAGGTTACATTGTGATTAAATAAATTAATAATGACAAATAAAAAGTAGATCCAATCATTTTTTTTCTACAATTCCCAGAGCCCCGCCCCTTCACATTTGGTGTTTGTTGAAAAGGTTCAAATGTCCTCTAGATACTAACAGGAGTTAATCCAGATGTGTGCAGTGGTTGGGATATATTTAGGTTTAGAAATGTCTTCTAGAAAGGACAAATTTACATCGCCGGTTGTCAGAATTGAGAGTTATAGCAAAGAGGATGAATAACTGTGATGTTTGTACCAGGAGCAACTGGAATCTCACTCTGGACACATCTTTTTGAATGTTTCTGTCAACACATGCACTGAGCTGCTGAACTGGATGCTGCCTAATCCTGTCTGATAGTCTAATTCTTTAAAAAGCTCAGCCTGGAAGCCCGCATGCTGATTAGCCGAGTTAAACACTGAGCTAAAGGATACCGTTGGACAGGCGGGGGGGTACTGTCGCGGTCTTTTGTGGCCGGCCGGTACAAGAGGCCATCACTTGTCTTAAAACAAGATTAGCATAACAAGCCTTTCACTGACGGGTTTGGGTGACAGAAATGGAGGGGGGGTTGTACTGCGGTAAAGTGGCCAGAAAGGGCGATGTGGAGGAGGCAGTAATGTAGGGGGGTTTGGCCTGGGCTCCAGATGGAGGTGGACCCACAGCAGCTGGGGGGCTGGTTCTTACAACTCTGCCCTTATGTCACCTGCTGTGTGCAGATAAACAGTCAGCTGGTGTATGAGTCATGCAAAAAACCCTGTCCATCAAAAATGAATTAATATTATTATTAGCATTAAAGTGTGTGTTTGTGAGTCAGTCTAATTGGTGGAGATTATGAACTTGAGTCTCACTGGACCAAGGAAAGAATTGATTGTGGCTCACGTCCTTCTCATTGACCAACCGCTCTGCTTCTGGAACAGAGCCCTTACTGATGATGATAATATTAGTGATGATTATGAGAGCTGACCTGCTGGTCAATACTAAGACATTGGAAATACCTTCAGTCATAGTAACGTTATCTATAATTTATTCTAAACCTATTTTTTTGTTTTTTTTCTTTAATCCACAAAACCCAAAAGTCTTCTGCGGCCTACTCCCTGGAGGTTCTCATGGAGTATTTATGTGCTGCAGTTGGTTCTCATGGCTCTTTGCTCGTAAAGTGCAGCCGATAAAGAGTCTGTTTTTAACACAAAGGAAAACCATTAGTAAACTTGGCAAAAAAATCTTGCTGATTTCTGATGCTGATGTATTTTAGCGTTTTTGGTTAACGCACACGATCCTCCCATTTCACGTATTTACTCCATCCGTGGTGCTTTTTATGGGAACTGCTTGTCGTTTAAACTTGTTTGAGAAAAAGATCTGCTCTTAAGTGTAATTACAATGGTGGGCACCATGATACTATGTTGTTGGCCTGTAAACATCCTGTCCTCGCAGTTTCTCAGTCATTGGACTTGAAACTCTTTCTCCATCTCTTCATTTTAAAGCAACATTTTTATTTTGCCTACACTTACTGTACAGCTTTTTTTAATTTAAAATGTGGTGTTTAAATTCTACATTAAGGAAATCTGCTTCATGGAGCTTTAATGACACTAATAGGTGTTGTTTTCTTCACTAGTTTTTCCAAACTTTGTGTGACAGACGACAACTGCGTCACTCCCTGCCAAACACTCGGTTTACACCACATGTGTGTATTTGTAGTTTGTGTACCCTCATATCCACAAATGTAGTTTAATTTAAACCTGTCGCTAATAAAAAAAAAAAAAAAATGGCTCCTGGTTTACACGCGGCTCGTAACTTTGAGGCAGCCTCTGAAGCTCCCACTGACGTCGTGTTGGCGGCCAGCTCTGTATGTGCACCTGTCTGTGATACGCACACACACACATGCTCGCCACTTTAGAGGGAGCTAGGCTTTCAAAGGTTATACAGCTGTCATGAAATGCTTTGGTTGAATCGTCTGTATGCAGTGGAAGACGTGCTAATGAACTTGGTGTTCACTACAAACAAACCAAACCAAAGTTGTTCCTCGGTGTTCCTTTGCTTTCAAGTCATCGGTTTCTCTTATGTTTGTGGATTCGGCTCTCACTGAGGTCTGCTGTGGAGCACATGCTCTAAAGCACTCTACTAGACTAATACAATGACGGTTGCAGCTAATTGTGTAAAGGCGCAATCTTCACATTTGATGACAAAAACCTTTCTTTGTGTGGTGCTTTTCTAATGTTAAAGACACTCCGATCATCTTTTGATTTATTGTAAAAGTGTTCCCGTCGGTCTTTTAATTATGGTTATGTGTTATTAGGCAAAATTTAAAAAAATGCAATCCCACCCCCACTTCCTGTCACCTATCTGTTTACGCTCTCCACTGCTAACTTACAGCCGCTCACACCCCCAACCTAACATTATGAGTGTAACAAAAATGATGAGCAATATCAGAGCTATCCAGCTGCACAGTTTTGAGCCAGGGAGCTTGTGCCACCCTCCCCTGGACATTTCTTTTTCGAACTGCATTTTTTTGTCTATTCCTGATTCACAACAATATAAATAAATAAATACTGAGTTGATCAAATGGATTAATCAATCTAAGCTTAATAGATCAATAATCAATCCATAAAAGTAGAGATCGATCTAAAACCTAGAGCTGAAGTCTACTTACTTGATGCTAACGTATAGTAGGATTTCCCATAAAGCGGCTAATGCTAACGCATAGTCAACCTAAACATACATTGATGACTAAATTTCTAAACTCTTTTAAAGAAATATTTTTTAAAGTAACCATTTGTGGTCTAAATCAGGGGTCCCCAAATTCTTTCTTGTGAGGGCCACATAACTGTTTTCTTCTCTGTGGGGTCGGGGTCGGTTTGTAGGCTAATAGAAAAAGTGTAACAATCACAGCCTAAATGTCTACATTTATTAATGTATTTCTAAACAAATGTGTCTATATATGTAAACTTAAAATGGAATCAAATTGAATTAAGTGAATCGAAAGAATAAAAAAAAAATTTAATCAAATCAATTCTGGAAATTATTGGCGATACCCCATCCTACTCAGAAATCCAAGTTTTGCTTAATTTTTGAAAAAAAAAAACATGTCATCCACCATCAGAAAAATGCCACTAGAACATATTAAAAACATCAGAGTGCCTCTTAAATGAAAAGTTTAATTGAATGAGTTCCTTTCATTTATGAGGCCCTCCTGTTTTTCTCAGGTTTCCATTGAAGACAGAAAATGTTCAGAATTTGTTCAAAATATTTGGGATTAGAGGACAAGACATGTGACCAAAACTTCTTTCTTGGCATAAATTTGATGAGGAAGGAGGAGCTTCTCCCCCAAAGCGAGTCATTGCCATTAAGTCGTCACGGTTTTGTCAATTTTGTTTTTTTCCAGCAGATAAAACTTTGATTTTTTCTTAATATTGTCATCTTTCCTTTACTTTTTTCTTGTTGATCTCTGCCCTGTATCCTCTGTCACAACAACCCCCAACTCCACACACACACACACACACACACACACACCAGCATGCTCTGTGTCTCATCCCCCTAGGGGGCGTTGTGTAGTTGTGCAGAGCTAACGATCCAGGACTGTCACTCCCGCTGGGATGGATGAGCAGGCATAACCGGCTCTCAGAAAGCCTCATTATAGAATTCCACTTAAATCCGTCTCTGACAGGATCGGCCCAAGAACGGGGCTCCCCCCATCTGAAATACGGTGCGGTGAAGGTGCAGAAATCCCAATGACAACACCTGCGAATCACAAATACACTTCAGTTCACCAGCAGCCCGGGGTAATACTCCCAAGACTCCCTCACAAACACACACATCCACACACTTGTCATTATGCTAATAATGTCTTATTCTTTCATCTCCAAAGATCTTCCATCATGCTGGTGTCACTCCTTATAGAAATCCACTACAGATCATAAGAGCTTATTATGGGTGATTAGTTAATTTGAGGGAGGGAGCCGGGAAGCAGAGGGAGGAAGATAGTTTTCCTCCCTAGCTCTCTCCTACACTCCCTCTTTAGCAAGATGTATTGATCAGCACGTCAACTGTATTATCAATAATCTCCTCTTTATTCCTCTCCAAGTGGGGATCTCCACTAATGAACCTGCACAATTATCACACTAGACTTTCAGAGTGTAAGTATTACATTTAAAATGTTTAAAGGAAGGGGGGATGTTAAACTGGTGAGACTGGAACCGTATGTGAATGAATAGAAAAAAAAAAGATGTGATAAAGTGTGTGGGAACCATATGTTTTCCTGCTGGATGCTAGCGTTGGTCCACAGTCAGCTGCTGCAGCTTGAGGTTCGGCTTCATTATGACCTTCTGACAGCTCATCACTGACAAACACACACGAATGCGAGCTACGGCATCATCATATAATTGACAACGGCGCAGCCAATTAAAGAAGGGGGAGGGTAAATATGTATATTTATGTTTGTGGGCTTTAAAACTGCACAACAAATCCTGTGTGTTCTCTTTTGTCTTTGCTAACTCCCTTTTAATTATTAACAGAGACATTATTAGGTTTTCATTAGCTAGTGGGATTTCCTTCAACCTTAATGATACCCTAAAGAGATCTTTATTTTCTTACTTTTTCTCTATTTTGATAAGATCATTCAATTAAAACAGTAGATTTGAATTTATAGTTCAGAAAAATCAAAGTAAGAAAGTTAGGGCTACTATTTACAGTTGTAAAAATGGGTAAATTAAAACAAATTAAGGAACCACTCTGATGATAGTTGTGTTTGTGGTGTTTCTAAATGTTCCAGTTGTATTTTTTGATGATAGAGGACAAGTTCAAATGGTATTTCTAAGTATTTCTTCATCTGAATCATTGTGAAACCAATCCAGAACCAGGAACCAGTCTCAGACCCATCAGTTCCATTCCAATCGGACTGAGATCCTCTGACTTTTTCTGTCTGAATAGACTGTGCTCACAGTGGAACGACTGGACCAAAATGGCCAGACATTATGGGATGTAAACAGAGTAGGAAGGTAGCAACCATGACGATGGGACACAGCAACTTATTGAAATGTGGTCAGATGAATGCAGGCTTTAAAAAAAACGCTTTTAGCACGATACACATTGCTTCTCACAGTTTTCCCGACAATCTATGAGTTATAAACACTTTTCAGCGTAGCTTCTTAGCTGTCACCTCCTGAGTAACCACCTTGCAGCACGCCTCTGCTGCACCGAAGTAGTGGTAAAAAGTGACGTTGATATAGACGTTCTAAATGAATCCCCCAATTATAATCTTTGAACATGTGAACTATCCTGTTGCTTTGCCCCGTCCTCGCAATTCCTGCCCAATGACTGAAAAGATCTTTAGTCGTGCTTTTTGTTTACAAGTTTTGGTTCGAAACAGAAATGTCCTATTGAAATTCAGTCTGAATAAAGACCAAAAACAAGGTTCAGGATTCGATCCAGACCAAATTAAGCAGACTCTGTCAAGACCAATGGACTTTAAAGGGTAACCAAACAGGGACGTTTGCGGCTGACTCCACCCACGGCCGAAATGTGAAAATCCAGTCAGATCGGTGTGGCTGGGGAACAGGACTGTTGTCATTACTGGAGTTGTAGATCATGATGTGAGACTTCTGAAATGGTATGGGACTTAAATGATTTGATCAATCACTAAATTTAACTGTGATACCTCGTTTCAACCTTTAGGGGACAGCACACAGTTTTTTCCAGTTTTTGACCATATTTTCAAGAATTAAACAAGTTTATTTGAATTTTTTGGCCAACAGACAACACTTTTAATGCCCCATTTATAGAGGTCAACAGCCAAAAAAAGTTGATTTAGGGTTTGGTTAACCTTTACCAGTCTGAATACACCTTTAGTTTCCTTTGTTACCATTGTTAAGTAACTCAAACAAGTAACTAACCCTTTAAATATTGTATAAGGTTTTCAGTCTTCCTTTATCAAGTCCTAACAAATGAACCTTATTTTCTTTCTTTGCAAAGGAATATTTTAAAACTTGGGGAAACAAAGCAGTCGAGTGCTGCTTTTCTGATGCACTTGATTAACTTGATATCAAACGTCTATAAAGGCAGACGTCTCTATTGATTTGGGGCCGTCAGGAGTGTGTTAACACAATGCCCAAAAGCAGAAGAGTCACTTAGTTGTGTGTTGTAGGTTCAAATCCAATTACAAAGCATTTAGAAGAGAGGCATGTTGCATAAGAGGCTCAGACTTGGCCTTATTCAACCACGTATTGAAAAGGTCCGTTCTGCATGGGGGACTCTGTGGAGAGTGTGTCCACAGGAGGGATGGGGGGTGTTGTTTGCCTCCTACAACATGGCATGCTTTTTAAGCCATCCGGCATGGGGAGGGATGTCTAATTGAACATGATAAAGTGTAAAGTTAATTACCCCTCACGCCTGTCACCGATACCCCTGTGAGGGAGGCTGGCCTGAGGCACAGCTGTTTGTGTGTGCGTACACGACGGAGCGGGGTGACGGGACAAAAGGCAAAGGTTCCCACGAGGGTTGTGCGGTGGATGATGGCGACAATCGGCTTTTAAAGATACGTCTGTCCCTTTGGAGCGGCACTACTTAACGCGTCAGGCCCAACACCAGCCTCACATGCACGGCGTGCACTTTATAGACGAGAGGAAATGGCTTAAACTCTCATAAACCCATATTTTAGCAAATCTCATTTTTGATTTCACGAGTGACAAGTTTTGTTACATTTCTTTTATAAAATGAAAATCTGTTAAGTATTTGATTTTAAAAAAGTCATTAGGATTTGCAGATTTAAATACATGTGTTGTGTTTAGGTGTTGGGGCTGCGAGTTTGGCTAAACTAACCTTCATGGTCGGAGGATTGGAGGAAGAATACGAGGCAGCACAGGAGCTGCTCACCTGCATGGGAGCCAATGTCGTCTACTGTGGACAGGTTGGCACTGGACAGGTAAATCCACATATGAAAATCAAATTAGTCATCTCTTAACCCTTGTGCTATGTTATGGGGTCCAGATGACCCAAGCCTTACATTGAGGTGTTATCCATGTGGAAGAAGATGTCTGCCATGGACACCAGTATAAATCAAAAATCCGTGTCCAGATCAGGAGATGCATCTGACTGAGAGTATTTATAAAACAATCGAACAAATCCTAATTTCTTTACTTTATACAGTCCCAGAAATCTACACAAGAATGCTCTTGTTTTTTTATGGAGCTAAATGTCAATATCTCATTGTTGTGGTTTATAGTGTATATTTGTACTAATTCTTTCTCTGGTCTGTGTCTTAAGGCAGCTAAGATCTGCAACAACATGCTGCTTGCGATCGGGATGATTGGGACTGCAGAAACGATGAACCTCGGTATCAGGTACATGAAGCCTTTGTAGTTAAATCATACTTCAAAGTATAAAAAAATAGTTGGTTTTGAATATCATAAACTTGAACATTGTAAGCTTTCAGCCATCCAGTTTTTTAGGGTTTTAAGATGAATTTCCACAACAAAAGTGATTGTTATTTACTTGTTTAATGGAAGTTGAAATGTGTTTGCGAAAGGTGTGTATGTGTGTGCATGGTAGTTTACAGAAGTGCAAAGAGGTCACTTTACTCTGATTCAGAGCTGCCTCCTTTGGATCAAGATTGATGAGTGGGCGGAGCCACACAACCTGATTTACATCTGCTGACTGGTGTGCTCTCACACCCCTGCAACCCATCACCATCTTTGAGTCCCAGTAGAAACACTCATCCCTGTTTTCCTTTTTGGGAAATGAAGTTGTATTAGTTTATTTTCATTAATAAGAATCTTCTTAATTATTGAAGCGCGAAAAAGTTGTTAAGTTCATGATAAAGTTTCCCTAATTTGAAAACTGGAATAAGAAAAAATGAAATAAGCATTCATTTGTATGAATGCTTAGTAAGCATTCACACTGTAGTGATTCTTCTGCTTCTTTCTGTACATTTTTGGCATGAAGAACTCCCGCTTTCAGCAATTTAAGCAATCTTGCTTTCAAAACGTTCAGCTCGTTCAGGACATTACTGCTTGTACTTTTGGTATTCATAAACTTCGAAGTTTTTGAAACATTGAGCAAAATATGCCACATAGGAAATGAATGAGAAATTGCTCAAATCTGTCAAAAACTTTGTGCACATTGAAACGTATTAACTTCCGTATCAAAAAGTTCAGCGACTACTGAGTTTTTTAGGGTAATTTGGGATTTAACTTTAATTTACATGCTAACTGTTTTTGGTGAGTTAAGATATTTTTCTATTCTTTTAGGCTAATTTGGAGTTTTGCTAATATGTTAGCTTATGCTAACCGTTTTGACAAAAATAGACATTTTCCAAGTTCTTCAAGCTAATTTGGAGTCTAGCTAAGATATTAGCATTATGCTAGTTGTTTTGGTAAAAATAGACATTTTTCAAAGTTCTTTATGCAAATTTGGAGTTTAGCTAATATTTTAGCACTATGCTAGCTGTTTTGGCAAAAATAGACATTTTCCAAGTTCTTTTGACAAATTTGGAGTTTAGCTGATATATTAACATTATGCTAGCTGTTTTGGTAAAAATTTACATTTTTTTAAGTTCTTTATGCAGATTTGGAGTTTAGCTAATATGCTAGCAATACGCTAAATGTTTTGGTAAAAAATTGAACATTTTCAATTCTTTTGACAAATTTGGAGTTTAGCTGATATATTAACATTATGCTAGCTGTTTTGGCAAAAATAGACATTTTCCAAGTTCTTTAGGCAAATTTGGTGTCTAGCTAATATATTAGCATTATGCTAGTTGTTTTGTCAAAATTAGATATTTTCCAGTTTTTTTGGCTAAATTTGCATTTAGCTAACATCTTAGCAAGCTTTCACAGCCTCAGCATCTTTAGCAGCCACATTCAGCTAACAGAATTCACACTTTCAATATTGCTGTTAATGCTATATATCTAGTTTGTATTCCAATTCACTTATGTATAATCCCTTTTCAAAAATCAGATGTTTTTAATGCCATCACTATTACGTTATGATGTGTTTATTATATTTTTGTGTTTTATAATAGTGAGTGCCTCCAGTTTGTAAGTGGGCTGGTTTAAATGAATTGCTCTTTGCGGAGTGCAGCTGTATAAGTGCGACTAATTTATTTTTGCTGAGACAGAGGAAGAAAATTGGCATGAGCAGTCGCACATAAATCCCCTCACTAGGCCTCTGAAATATGGAGGCATTAGGCGAGCAGCACAGATTTACACATTGTCACAAGCTCTTTGAAGCGAGCGTACATGCACTCTCACACACACATTTACTCAAAATAATACGAGCAGCTTCTCACACAGAACACTTACAATACCCACGGACAATAGAAAACTGCTTCCATCTTAAATGTAAGGTGTTGTTTTATTTTGAGAACTCATACAATGCTATATGTCATATGTTGATGATGAGGGTCTTTTTATACGTGTGTGTGCCCTCTTTTTTCCTCCCCTCATCCTGCTGCAAAATCTCTGGAGCTTTCTTAGACTGCTTGACAAAGTCTGCCATCATTTAGAAGGAGCCATATTTCTCCCATGCTGCATTGCAGCTCAGCTTGTTATGCAAAGTGGACACTCTCGTAGATGTATTTGTGCAGGCAGACACAGTCCACCACCAAAAAAAGAAAAAAAAACAGGAACTTGCAGCCAATTTAAAGGAAAACCCCATTTACATGTCCTCACGCTGGACTTGGCCTGATGGAGATGTTTGGGTGTACCTGCCCGTGCTTCACAAACACTGGTGCACATGCAGTGGTGTTCATAGAGCTAATTTGTTGATCTCAGATGGAGACTCTAGCCGTCTCCAACAGACTGTGACGCTCTCTTAGTGCAAAGAATGGCTCTGAATGTCAATTATAAGCACACACACACTCCCAACCTTTTATGCAGCCATTGTCTTTTTGCATGTTTGGCTTTTCTTCTCCACATGTATTTACTTATCATACAATGCAGTCACTTATTTTTCGTACTTCTTTCCTTTGCACCTGTATATTGTTTATGTCCAGTTAACCAATGATTAAAAGAAATTAATAAATCAGGAACCGGGTGAATTTCACAACGCATAACAAAATGTAGAGAATAGAAGAGTAGGAACACTTTAGCTTACATTGTGCATTTTCTCTCTTCATGCATGCAGGTATTGATCCTGAAGGATGAATCAATATATTTGCTTCTTTGTTAATTTCATGCACAAGTCGACAGTCGAGTCCCAGCTTTAAACGAGACAGTTTCCACACAAACAAACGTTTCCCCTGCCCTCCTCGCAGCCTAAATGACTTGTGAGCATATGTTGTGATGAAGATTAAACATGGGCGTTAAATGCGCCGGTTGCCTCTATAAATCCGACAGTAAAGCTCGTGTGTCTGTTTGTGTGCTCGTTAGCTCTTTAATGAAATAATTAATGAGGAACCAGTTGGGCTTCCTCTCTTGTGGCGTCAAATGAAGATGAGAAACTAATCATGATGAAACAGACATGTGGTAACAGTGCTGCAAATAAACTCCACCTGCTAAAGTTTGACAAACACCCGTCGCCTCTTTCTTTCCATCTCCTTCATTCGCTGGGATCTGACTTGTTCCGCCACTCATGTCTGTTAATTCATGTCCGTCTTGTCCAAGCATGACATGTCCCGTTCTCCACGCAAATTACCGCAGGCGAGGAGCGGCTTCACTATGTTAGCAGTTCACAGCTGAGCGCGCGTGAACGTTTGTGTGTGTATGACGGGATCAAGAGGGGGGACTTCATTGATTTATCGTTAACGGCGGACAACAGCTCCCCGTCAGCGTCTCTGGTTGCTATAACAAACGATCTGCCCGCTCTGACGCGCTTTATTGTTGCTCAGCCTGTAACCTTTTCAGCTGCTGACCCAGAACTCAGGGAGGGGCCGCTTCCTTATGGCGCATAAGTGTGGAGAGGAGGGTGGAGCGATGCCGCGATGTCAAACATATGTCCCAAAGAGCCGTCAGACATGGAGGTGTCAGCGTGGATGATGAGAGTGGAAGGTTAGAAGAAGTAGGGCTACCTTTTAGAATAAGAAATGAAAAAAACATCTAAAATAACAAGATAAAGGGAATTTAAAATGAACTGTAATCCCTATTCTTAATTAGTTGGTAGACAGCTAATAAAGCAGTGGTAGTAATGGAGGAATGAAAGCCAGGTGGAGAGTGTGAGGGAGGGAGGCTGCTGGCTTTAAGGACCTATCATGGTTTTATCGTCATATTGAGAGCAGAATAGAGTTACAGGCCTGTAAGTAACAATAAACTAGAGCAGCCAGGACTTGATGTGGTCAGCTTTACAGTGGCCTTAAAACTGTTAATATACAAAAGCTGCACAAGCACACTGACACAGTCGCTGCATCTACATCTCCACGAGCGTTTGTGTCTTCCTTTGCTTTGTGCTCCCTCCCATCGCAGCTGATCCTCTTGCATATGATAGTCGTTTGCTGGGCGGCGGAGCTAAGATGTGACAGTGAAGTTTATGGCTCCTCTGTGCAGCTTCTCCTCCTCCACTTTCTTGGAAGAGGGATGATGAAGGACAGTTAAAGGGACGAACATCAATACTGCATTAGCCAGCATTACAAAGCCTTTAGTCATTACGGTTGAAAAATGGTCGCCCCCATGCTTGGGGTTCAATGGGGGTCACTGGAAACGTCAGGACCCAGACATTCACCTTTTTACCGCTTTGTGTTGTTCTTTCAGAGGAACCAAAAACATTATCAAAGCTCCTGTTTGGTCCACCATCACTTCTGTTTACATTTAGTCATCAAACCTCTAAAACTAATGGATGTTTGCTTTGACTTCTTTGGTCCAGACTTGGTCTCGACCCCAAGCTGCTGACAAAGATCCTCAACATGTCGTCGGGTCGATGCTGGTCCAGCGACAAATACAATCCGGTTCCTGGTGTGATGGAGGGAGTCCCCTCCTCCAACAACTACCAGGGGGGCTTTGGAACTACGCTAATGGCAAAGGTAGAACAGCCACTCTTCCTTTGTCTCAAGCCTACCTTTGTATGGTTTGGATTTTTTTTGTGGTAACGTTGAATCAAATTGTGCATTTTTTAGCTCGAAATTTCATCTGTTGCTCCTCAGGGAATGGACAGTTCTGCATTGGTAGTTGTCTTTTCAGTAGTGCTGCCACAAACAATCATTTTAATAGTCGACTAATCATCGATTGATTCAAACGGTTGGTACTTCTGTGTTTTGAAAAGGACCCTACCCATACGTCACTACCAAATCCGAGTCCCTGATTGGTCAAGTTCAACTGCTGTTGTAGTTAGAGCCCAAAAATGGAAGCCCAAAATGCACTGCAGACTTCCCATTGGAAGTGGTTGCTCAAACTGGCGTTGCCAAGCCCAGTGTAAACGTAGTGACAAATCTCACACACTATGTTTAAAATAAAGATTTTCCTTTTTCCTTTTCTGTTAAGATATTCTCACTAAATCTTCAGTTTCCTGCCTTCCCTTGTAGTTATAGGGACTCTGAGCAGTGGCTTTGTTTTTCCTAACATTGCTTTTCCTAAATAAAGACCGTTTCTGTGCACTATCATTCTTGCATCCAATATGTTCTACTTTCTCATTTAGGATGATATTATTTTTTTTATTTTTTGCTGTTCTTTGGGTGTTGGGTACATTTTAGCTGGAACAGGCAATTGTTGTTTTAAGCAAACAATTTTCAAAGCAACTGTATTATTAGACATTATGTGGAAATATAACAGTGCTAGTTTTATTGGATCTCAGTTCCCCATTTGATACAGTTAACCATGTTATACTACTGTGGTAAACTGAGCCAATACTAAACTGGTTCAAAATGTACTTAGAAAACATAAAATATCTGAGCCAAAAGAAATTACATGTGGAGTTCCCCAAGGCTCCACCCTGGGGCCTCTTCTATTTAACATCTACATGCTCTCACTGGCTGGATCTGGTCTTTTGTCAGTTCCTAGATTTAAAACTGAACTCAGAGATGCCTATTAGTACTTAAATTGACTAAATTCTATTAATTTTTTGTTTGTTTTTAAAGTAACCTAAATATTAACAGCAGTTTATTTTATCCCCTGATCTCAGATCCTGTGGAAATCACATTTATTTCAGCTGTTGAGAGGTGGTCTTTTCTAACTACCTTTCTGCTTCTCTCCCATGCTTCCAAAAGGATCTCGGTTTGGCCCAAAACACCGCCACCAACACAAAGACCCCCATCCCTCTGGGTTCCCTGGCCCACCAGATCTACAGAGTCATGTGCTCTCGAGGCTACGCTAACAAGGATTTTTCCTCCATCTTCCAGTTCCTCCGCGAGGAGGAAGGACAGTGAACGGAGGGGAAAGAACATCCGAACGTACTGCTGTCATCCGCAAATACACATCTGAACCACACACCCCAGTGTCCCTTATCCCACAATGCTCAGGAGAGACTAAGATGTTGCCCTCAGGCCCAGATTTGCAGCCTAATTAACATACTGTATGTTGACACGTGTTCCCTCGTCGCGTTAGCTGAATCATATTTTCTATTCATGAACCCCTCCCTATTTGGAGGGGAAAATGCTAAAACTGACCTTAGATCAGTAACAATGGAAATGACAAATCTCTTTCCAGAAAAACAAAGTGAGGCTCCTCAGGTTTACGTGTACCTTGATGAATATTCTGTAGAATTGTTCAAATGTGATATATTTTTGAAGATATGTCTGTTACCCTATCTGTTAAAAAAAGGGAAAAGATAATTTAATTTAAAAATAGATTCAAAAATGTAAATTTATATTTTTATTGAAGCCCATATATGTGTACCATTACCAAAATTTCACATCATTTTTTTCATCTGCATGTCCTTTGCAAGAGTGTTATTAGACACTTGCATCTCAGGGGACATAAACTCATTTTTTTTCTCAACAGTTAATAACACTAATGTTACAGTACGGCATGTGGACCGTTTCCGCTCTTCTGAACTACAATAGACGAATCAAGTTACTTTTATTTCAGCGTCCATCGCAGTGCGATATGCTTTGCCACTTTAATACTGTTACAGAATCTGCTTTTGATTCTACTATTTACATCTGCTTATTGAGCCATATGAGTGTTTTTTTTGGTTTAAATTTTGTATGACTGCCACAAAAACATTAGCATTGCCTTTGATGCTCTTTCTGTATGCATTCAGTGTTCTCCTTCCAGTGTTTGTAAAGCGTACGGAAGTGTTTTTCTGCTCTGAACTTTAACTGTACATAATTTATATTTCATAATATTGTCTCGCATTAAAGAAGAATTCCAAGCGACTGTCATGTTTACGCTTTTGTCAAGTTCATGGACTGCAGTCGGCCTTATTTCTATGAAACTAATCCAAAGTCACCATCTAGCATATTTTTTTTTACATATTTGGTGTCAAAGTTTTGAAAATGCAAGACAAACTTGGAACTAAAAAAATGGTTATCTATTAAGGAAATAAATTATACCAAATGAGAAATTTCAGAAATATTGATCCCTCTTAACTTTAAATTTGAAAGTTCTCCAAAAATAAAATACATCTAATTTACTTTGTCCATCCAGCAATACATTTTTGAGTCTTTAGAATCCAGGATAGTAAATTTAGTAATATTTAGGATTGCTGATCATTCCTATCAACATATCGTCAGACATTTACTATTAAAACTAGATATATAAAGCATTGCCTCTCACATAATGCAAGTGTGAATGCTGTAAGAACTTTAAGAAAGTGGAATTTTGTCAAAACGGCTAGCATAACACGAAAATATTAGCTTTAACCTCAAAACTGCCTAAAGAATTTAAAAAAGTCTAATTTTGCAAAAAAAAAAAAAAAACACCAAGCATGATGCTAAAATAAAAGCTAAATTCCAAAATACCCTTAAAAAATCCAGCAGTTCCTGAACATTTATAGTTTGAATGGTGTCTTTAGCTGAAAGTATGCAGAAGTTCACAAGTTTCAAAGTCAAAGCTTTAATCTTCTGCATCTTAACAAAGGTCAATTTGCACCATTTTTGGAGAGACTCCAGAAAATATAACAATAAGGGGTTATCTTCATAATTTATTGTATTTTGCGGGCCAGATTAAATAGCTTGATGGGCCGCATGTGGCCCCCAGGCCGTAGTTTGCCCACCCCTAATGTAGAGTATTTGACCGCATGAGTCGTGCCTTAATTTATGATGCACTTATCAACACATCACCAGTTGTTAAGATTCAAATTATTAATGCTCACCATAAATGGACAAATAAAAAAAAACTAAAAATGCATGTAAAAAGGTAAAATAAGTAAAGGAAAGACTGTGGAATGAACAAATAACATAAAAAAGACGTTATTGCAGTTTTTACTTGAAGGTTTTAATTCATTAGTGACAGGTTTGATTTTCAGCATTTTTTTCTCGTTATGTCCAATGTTTATGCAAAATACATAAGTCGAAAATATAGCTGGCAACCCTTTGTTGATTAGAGAGAAACCAAAAATGATCGCTAAAATACCCTGAAATTCACAAAATTATAATAATTAACAACTGAAAATTCTCCTATAAAAACCTTTGAAATTATTCACCAGCACCCATTTTAAAGCTGATGTTTCGGACATATAAGATTATCATCAGCTGTTATTACTGATGTACCTTGGTTGGAGTTCATGTATAATGTCAGACATCTTAATTATTTTCTTTCTTTTATTAAGGATATCATCATTTTCTTCAGGCCTGTTTTCTTTGTTTTTTTTAATGTTTTTGTTGAACAGAATTTAAAAGTTTGTCTAATTTTTGTTGGTTAAGTTCCAGTTAAATTTTGCTCACATACTACTACTTTTATTTCGTTTTCAGTTTCTTTTAGTGATTTTTTTTTTACTAACAGAAGGGCATCAACTATTTTGTTTGTATGAGAATGACATCTTTTAAACAGGGAACATTTTCTTACTTTGCGGTCCTCCTCCTCCTCCTCAGAAGACTTTTGTTTAAAAGTTTTTCCTTTTATTTTCCTTCTGCACAGACGCTCATTTACAGCTCAATTTCAGTTTGGGCGAAATGGCAGCACTAATCTCAGAATGATGTCCTTATTTCCATCCCTGCAATGAAGTGAGAGGAAAAAAACAAACGTGGTTTATATTTTATTTCACGTCTTTTTTATTTTTCCTGAGGGCTGGTGTTTCTTCGACATTTTATGGACTCGCTGTTGTGGCACTCGCAGTTGTAGCAGACTGCGGCGAGCCGTCAGTGGCAAGAGTTGTGTTGTGGGCTTGTGACTCACTCTGTTATTGTTGTTTGGGAGCTTTGACATTTACACCGTCTGCAAGCTTTAAAAATCATCTTTGTCTGTTGAGAAATGAGGTTGGAGACGATCGTTAAGGTTCTGGGTGAAATGAAGAGGATTTCCAGGTGATGACAAGTCTCTTCTCCACCAGATTTAGCAGACAATAGATTTCTGTCTTCCTGCTGTCTCTCTAAATGAAAGCAACCCGCTGGTTTGGTGTGGAGAATTAGGCAGTGTAGCTGATTCATATTTGGGTGTTTCAATTTGCCTGAGTTTTATAGCAAGCTGCTGAGCCGGTGGTTTCTTCATTAAAGGACACATGAAAGCAGATTGTAAAGGAGCGGTGGCGAGGCCAGCCTTCGCTGACGTCTGAAGGGGATCAAGCGACAGAAAGATCGACCGAGTCCCCGAGCCAGTCGGTCTGAACCAGAGGGCCTCACCCTCTGTGCCGGCAGCCAGCGGTAGGACACCAGACACACCACAGTGACTGTGTCGACACCAGAATACTATGGTTGACTCATGTGTCAGCGAGAGTTCATTGTTTTAAGAAATATCAACCTGTCTGTGCAAAATAGAGACAATGCCAATGTGATCTGTACTTGTATTAAGTTTATGATAGTTTATAAACTTGGCTGTTTTAAAGCGCCACACGAAAATGATGATTAAATCAAATTCTGTCCTGATTAGTCTAATAGGGCCAGATTGTCCTTATTGTATGAGAATTAAATGACTAAAAGATAACTCTATTCATTGTTATTTCTGAACTGTGCAAGCATGATTTTAGGGCATTCTTCTAATGCCCTAAAATCATGCAACCATACAGGTGCTGCCCATAGAGGGCCATAAAGAGGAGTGGCTGCATCTTAATGGAAGTGCAGGTATGTAAATGCAGTCCCCTTAAGGTTAATATCACAAAGTCGAGGCCCGGGGGCCGGATCCGGCCCTCCAGATCATATTATTTTATTGTTATTAATGGCTCAATGTTATCTTGCACTTATTTTTAACTGGTATAATTTTGACAAAATATATTTTTATGGTGAGTAAAATATTGAAAGTTATTTAAGGTTTAAGTTTATTTATTCTGGAATAATATTCCTACCTTTTTATTATTCATAATTGTGTTAAAAAGTTTTAAAGTTTAAAAAATGGGAATTATTCGAGCTTTTTGGACTATTTTGGCATTTACTAACATTTTTCAGGCTATTTTGGAGTTTAGCTAATATTTTAGCTACATGCTAGCTGTTTTAGCTAATTCAGGCTTTTTTTGTTCGTTTTTTAAGCTGTTTTGGAGTTTAGCTAGTTCAACAACATGCTAGTTGTGGCTGATGTGGGGTTTTTTAAGCTTTCTATGATGTGTGTTGGAGTCAGGCTAATATGTAAATGCTAGCTGTTTTGGCTAATTTAGACTTTTTTCCGTTTTTTTTTTATTTTTTATTTTTTATTTATTTATTTATATTTTTTTTTTTTGAAGTTTCACTATCTTTTTCAGCTAGATGCTATCTGGTTTTGGCTAACCTAAGTTATTTATTTTTTTTAGGCTAATTTGGCATTTAGCTAATATTTTAGCTGGCTATTAGCTTCAGCAATTTCAGCTCTCACCTTCAGCATTTTTAGCCATCAAGATAGTTGTACTAGGAAGTGAGTGATGAATAGATTAGCAAGATTCAATAAATCTTTCCAAGTAAAAATAATGAGTACATAATACATTTCCTTAGTATTTAATTGTTATTTCAGCTTTTAAATGCTTCTCAAAGCATTTGGATTCTTGGCATTGATGGTGTCTAAAAGTGGACCAATGAAGAATTAATTTAGGTAAGGGTTTTTTTTGTTTGTTTGTTTGGTTTTTTTTGTTTTTTGTTTTTATTGTACAAAGGCTGAAAAGGGCCTCAGTGTTCACCTGGAGCCCCCAAGCTGCTAAGCCTTCCACTGAATTTCAAAGGACTTAAAAAAAATGGAATGTACCATTGTCGTGCGGGTGGTAAGTGTATCGTCAGGCCCGGGAATGAGCTGCACGGCGCCCTAGGCGAAACGTGATTCCAACTACAATGTTTGGTTAAGCCTTGAATATTTTTCTAAAGTAAAGTAATAAAAAGATGTTAAAAAAAAGACACAAAATCCTCCCAGAATGCAAAATTCTAAATTATTCATTGATTAATTTCTATATATTAAAAAACACTAAAGGAGCTGCTGAATAATAAAAATCTTTTTTTCACATTTAACAGTTTGATAGCAATATTTGTGTTTAGTTTCCTTCCGTTTGACTAAGAATGGGATTCATCCACCCCTAACCTCAAATGGGACATAAATGAAGTTGTGATTGTTGTTTTAATCATCTGTTCAGAGCACAACTACTGTGGTAGATACCTGAAATTACAGCGTTCAGTATTTTTCTATAATAGCCGCTCGTGGATCCTCTCAAGTGTTTAACGGCTGGCACTTAAAGGAAGTAAAAGTGTTGAGGTCAGACGGCAAAACAGAGGGTTGAGGCTCCTTTAAGCGCCCTGTGATTCATATCAAATGCACATTAAGTGCCACGCAGCTAAATTAGTGCCTTGAATCTCGTAGGTATTGTGGTTCACGCAGTGGTGTGTAACCAGCCTGTGTATCACTGTGCAGTAATGTGGCCTCCATATCTTTTACATGAACCCAACAATAATACTCAGCTCATTTAGTCTTTGCTCATATCCACACCCACAGCGTCTGCACATCAGCAAAACACCCACACGTCTTCTTCCTGTTTTGTAGACATCATTCCCTCGTCCTGAGTCACTGACTTCGCTTAGGTTCGTTAGTGACGATAATTTTACTCCGAGTCGGCACAAAGCTTGTCATCTCGACTGTGAGGCTTATAACAACATTTAATTATCACGATTGAGCTCTAGCTGCTAATACACTGAGGGAGTTGTTGTTAAACATGAACTCAATACCTGTGTCAAAGGTTGCATAAGGCGAAATCATTAAAACATTTGCACAAAGGGTTTTTATGAATCTCCTGATTTGTTTTCCACTTGTCTTCTTTCATTACTCAGTCTTAGATGCTGCAAACAGGCTCACAGAAATAAGTAAAAAATGTGAAAATATTGAAAAAAAAAACTTGAACAAGCACAAAAATCTCCCAATGGGGTAAAATAGTCTTACTAAGAATTGTTATTTTTAAGAAAAAAATTCTAGTCACTACTGAAACATGTTTTCGCAAATTATTTTGAAAAACTTTCTTGATAACATTATTTTTTCTTGCAAGACAAAAAAAGACATTTTTTCTTGAAGCAAAAGTCTTTTCTTTCTTGAGATCCAGTTTTTGCCGTGAACAGACTTGCAGTGCAGCTCATTTACTTCCATCATTGCACACTTTATTTTTAAACAGTCCCTGTTTTTCCCCCTCTGTAGCATATTTCGTTCCTTTCCTACTTCTTCTTCCTCCTGGAAGCCCACACTGTTGGTGATAGCCCCCACACACCTACTGTCACCTGTGAGTAATGATAACAGGGGCGCACCATTCATCATGCACTCCTGTACATGCTCAGTAGCTCTTCATTATATTAATTATTCCGATTCCAAGAGCGATCATCAGCGACATCAAAATCCATCACTGTAATTCCCGCAGAGGCCCACAGCTTGTAAATAATCACTGATGTTGGTAGCAAGGTTCTGGCCTCACTGTTACCTTCAGAACCGCCCAGGTGGGTCCCAGATCCCCAGGAGAGAACAAGACGGTGCACAGTTCCTTCTCTGCCAGCAGCTGAGGAAGAAGGTAATGAAAATGTAGAAGTGATCTGGTCAAATTTAGCATCCTTAGAGGATGATTTTGTTTTACTCCTGAAAAGGTGTACTGTGATCTGAGCAAGTACTAATGTTTTCACAAGAACACGTCTGGAAGCCTATGAAAACTAGAAGATCACTAAAGGATCATGAGGAGAAATGAGGGGTCAAGCAAAAACCAAGTGGGCTCAGTGTTGTTCATTATAGTCTAAACTGTGACTCCTGATGACTGTACAATCCTTTGAGGCCTGTTGTCAAATATGCAAAAAGAAAGCATCAACTTTTTTAATAGTTGGAAATAAATTCAGTGGTTAAAAAAAAAAAAAAAAAAAAAATCCCTGTTTCAAAAGTCTTATATGGAACAAGTAACGGGTTTAAAGCATGGTGGTGGCAGTGTAGTAACATGAGACTGCTTCATTTTACTTTAATTTTCAGTCTTTGTTTAAAAAAAGCTGTAAAATGTGAAATAGAAAATTATAACCAAAATGTTTAATTTTCTATACATATCGTAATACTAATATAAATTATATCATATATATATATGTATATATATATATACAAATATATACCTATATTTACATATATGTCGGTGTTATTTCCAATCCTGGATGATTGGAGATACTCAGCACTGCAGCTCCTCCTTCGGTTGCAAAAATTTCATAAGCGTCTTGAGTTGTCTGAGGTTTTGTGACAAACGCAAAGAGTCGCGTGACTAAAAAAAAATCTGCGAATACGTACAATCAAAAAAAATACGCAGAGGAACACTGTATATATATAATGGGAAAGGGTATTCCTTTCCATAAAATATAACTGTCATAGAATATGATTATAGATGTTTACAAAAAGATAAACACAGAGATTATGATCACATCAAATCAGTCAAAATACAATATTTTCACAATTATATTTCTGTTTTCCATACTTCAATAGTATGGTCAGGGTCCAGGTCCTGCTAGAAGATACATCTGCATCTCCATCCAGATCCTCAGTAGAATTAATCATGAAGTCCTCTAGAACATTCTGCTACTGCTGCAGTGATTTTGGATTAAAGAAAGCAGAGTTTACCAACACCAGAGCTGGACATTGGACCCCAAATCATGGCTGACTGTGGAGATCCCACTCAGGACCTCCAGCAGATTGGGTTTTCCTCCTCGCTGGTCTTCCTCCAAACCTTTGATTCCCAAATGAAAGACACACTTTACTTTACAGGACCACTGGCCAACAGTCCAGTCCTTCTTCTTCTTGGTCCTTTTGAGTTGCTTCCTCTGTTGGTCCAGGCTCAAAAGTGTCTTGACTCGAGGAACCGTCGCCCCTATCCCGAATGCACCTGAATGTGGTGGTTTTTGAAGCTGTTCATCCACCTTATTCCACTCTTTCTGGATGTCTGCAGGTTCTTAAATCGTATAATAATCCACTGAAGCCCTCAGTCATCTCTTTTGCTGGTGCATCTTCTCCTGCCAAATTTTGCCCTTCCGTTAGACTTGCCGTTATTAAGTTTGAAGTCTTCCTCATACTGAACCGAACTGATTTAGTGACATCTGGGAAACCTGTGGTGGTTCTTTGAGTTTAGTAGATGATTAGTTGGTGAAATCCATTTAAAAACATTCATGTCCTGCAGAATTTGGGTAGATTTCTCCACAGTATCCAAGTTTCTGAAATTCTGTTTTCATGGGTTTTATGAGCTGGAACCCCAATTTATATAAAAATGAAACAAACACTTCAAATCGATTAAAAAGTGGGTCCTGAATCTATATTCTATGAAAGTTTGATTATTCTAATGGATTTATCAAAAGGAGAACACTTTCCAACGAAATTTTAATTTAATTTTTTTTTTTAAATGTCTGTAATATAAATGTACATATTGTTGTATAACTTGCAAAAATGCAGCAATGATAAATTCAGATCATGCAGGTTGAAGATGTGGAATCCACTTTAAATCTAAAGAAAAGTATAGCTTCTAAAACTTACAGTAGTTCCCTTAGCATAGCAACTTTTTGATGGTCTCATCTCGTTCCATTTAAAGCTCTCTTCACGGCCAATTGACCTTAAACCTCATTCTCATCTCTTGCTAATTGAACAGAGAAGGGATGGGAGTGAGAGGCAGGGTAACAGATAGAAAGAGAAAATGAGGGGTAGTGATGTGAGCGCGTGGTGGTGTAGCATGCAAGGCCTCATTGATTAGGTGGAGAAAGCTGCAATGTTTCTCTCCTGACACTTACACGCATTAAAGCTACATAAACACCCATAATTGGTTCGTTTAGGGCGGAGGGGAGGAAAACAGCGCACGTACACACTTAAACAGTCATCATTGACTGTAAGTGCGATATGAATGCAAAGAGAGCAAAGGAGGGCAGAATTGAACGCTCATAAAAAAACGAATATCGCTGGCTTCCAAAGCAGTTGGTGTGGGTGGAAAGATGATAGTGTGAGTGTCCCACGAGTCCCAGTGCTGCACTAAGCAGGAATGATAAAACCATCCTTGGAGACTTTGGATGACAATAACCCTCACTTCTGGGAGGGGAAGAAATGGGAGGGACGCCGCTGACTGTGACAAATTAGCTCTCAAATATCACGACAGATGATTGGCTGTGGGCGTCAGGAGGGAGCGACACGGTTGGCTGGCTGAATTGATGGGTAGTTATTATGTCATTCTAATAAAAGAAGATGCAACTTTTAGGCTTTTTGGTTCAAAGTTGATCATGGGGTTCTATTTTGTGTTGCCTCAGACAATGTGTGTCTAAAGGCTTGCACTAAAAGGCAACAAAAGTATAATTTAGGCTCAAATAGAAAAGATAAGTACGCTCTAAGTGATGTCGACGCTTTTTTTTGCATGTCAGAGGCATAATTCAGGGGCTTCTTCGTCCCATAGCAGCGCATCCATCAGGTCATAAGACCCCCTGACAGGGAGTAACTGGCACCCTCCTATGACCCCATCCCAGAGGACCGTGTCAGTGGCTGGATGTACTGCTCCTCGGATATGGAATGATGGGATTCCTCAGTCTTGGCTGTCATCTCTAATCCAGCACGCTCACCCACACAGCTGAATCTTCATCTGTCCACAAGCTCCACACAAAAGCACACACACACACACACACGTGGACAAGCGGCGATTCTCTCAGCCCATCTCGACCCTGAGCCACAAATAAATTTGCATTCGCTGCCAATTCAGATGCTGCATCGACACATCTACATATCCTTGACGTTCACCGGTGCTAAGTCATCATTATTTTCCCCTCGACGCACAGGCTCAACACACTCTGTCGGGCAGGTCACTGTGGCCCCGGAGCACTGGACTGTGCTAAGCAGGTAAATATAGCGAGGACAGCCTTTATTAGACGAGAAAAAGCGTTTTACTGTCAAGGGTGAACGCAACCAGTTGAGACGCATGAGCACCACAGCTTTTCCACAAAACTTCCTACATTACCCCCAAAACTGAGTTTGTTAGGACATTTACCAGCATTTTACTGTACTCACTTTGTTAAATTCAAAGACCTACTCCAGTGAAAATGGCGTTTTTTACATGCATTTTTCTCATGATGGAGGACATATATAAAGAAAATTAAGATAAAAATTGCATTTCTGAGTTCTTCTTTATTGGAATTGTGGAGAATCAGGAGCAGACAAAAAAATGTGGCTTAAAAAATTTCTATGCTTTGAAGCACAGATGTTTACATTTAAATGTAAGTAATAACTTTTTTTTTCTTTTTGCATGACTTTTTATATCTATGAAACGGATTTTTAGTGTTTACCGAGCACTAGCAGCTATGCGCTAACATAGATGACCGACTATTGATGACGTCATCGAGGGGTAGTAACGTTTAATTTGAAGACACTATTTTTCCATATCTCTTTGTTTGGAGGGCTAAATGTAGGAGTATGGGAAGAATTTGGATTTAACCAAACAGCGGTTTCACATCGGATGCGGAAGCGCCGAATCCACTTCATCTCCAGATACAAAAATATGATTGTATTTGTCAATAGCTGTATTTTATTGTGAAAAATTCTGCGCCGCTTCCACGTACGGTGTGAACGCAGCGTAAGGATGATGGGAAATTACTTACTCCACGCCAACAACCCCGCCCACAAGCAAACGTCTAATGAACTACTGCCACTCTACAGAAACTACGTCCAAGAGATCTTAATTAAAAGACCGCTGGGAACGTTTTTTTTAACCGATCAAAAGATAATTGTAGTGGGACTTCAAGACCTCAACGAGCACTGTGAGCTACAGTCTATGACAATGTTCTTTGTTCATAAAAAACAGAGAGTGTCATGCTCGGTAGACCACATATCTTCCAAATCAATACCCCGAGGGGATCTCTCCCTTCTGCATCCAAACACATGTATTTATCACATGTGTTTGTTGAATTGTGCTGCCAAGCTGAGGGCGAAAAAGGAGAAATTACAAAGAAATTCCAGGAGATGCGGAAACCCAAACCATCTTCACGACTTTGTCTTTCGGATGCAGTCTCAATACGAGGAACTATTCGTTTGGTAAAGCTCATTGATCAACATCTATAATAACCCCCCCATGTACAAAGCCTCATATTCTCCCATAAGAAATCAATCATCATATTTGAACTGACGTTTATTTATGTGGAATTTAAAAGAATCTCCAAAAAATAGTTTCTGTTTTTAAGTGTTTTATGTGGAAGAAAAAGAAAAAAAAATGTAATAAAGATAGTGACATGTGTTTGAATAAACTGTTTCATGCCCACAGACTCTGGCTCCTTTTTGACCTCCTTTACCCCACACTCCTGCCTCACATCTTTGGCTCCATCCCGTCAATCATTCCTACCAGAGAGCCCCATGATCACAATCGACACTCAAATGATGGAAGTGAATAAAACTCATTACTAACAGTCAGCCTGAGTCATGGCCAGACATTAAAAGTTGCGTCTGGCCTGCAGCCGATCATTCCTCAACTATGCTTTATGATGGGGGAGCTGATCAGGTCCCCATCACCTCTTTTTTTTTTTTTACCAATTTCCATCAATCCACCCCCACTACAACCCTCTCTCCTCTGGAATGAATGTGTGTAGACAGCCATTTGCCGCTTGTAAGGAAGCGTTTTTGTAGTCGGTTTTCTCAAGTGGAGACATGCGGCGTCTGAGGTCGCAAATGTGGTCGTAGCAAATCAACTGAGTTACCAGTCTTTAAGTATGATTAAACCCTCATTTGCCCCTCAGGAGAAATGAGTTAATCATTTCTCACACTCAGTGGTTGGACAACTGTCCGGCCCCTTATACCTACAAGCCATTAAGCCATTAGACCGGTGCTGTCCATTGTTCATGACTACACTAACCAATGCCTAAACAGCTCTTTACCTATAATGTAAACTCAACTGAAGCAGTGAGTCATCCAGACTTCTCTACTTTGGTTCCATCCTCATAAACTCAATGTGGAAACAGAGAGTGTTTACAGAAACACAGCAGCGGCTCACCTCTGATCCGCCCTGCGATAGTGGGTTAAAAAAAAAAAAAAAAAAAGAAGCCCAGAATGAAAGACAAGGGTGCAGTGTGAGAAACAGAGAAAAGGAGACGCCAGAGGTTACATGATTGCAGAACAAACTCATAAAAGTTCCATTAACCCACGAGGAGTTAAGGAGGCCCTGTTTTCATCCAGCAGACAGCAGTCACAAACAGAGCATCACTATAAACCTCGTCCTTCTCGCTCGCCTCCACTTCATCTCCTCTGGCTTTTTCACTCCCTAATTTTACATCGAATTGCTAATATCTTTATTTAGTTTTTAGATTTCTTAAATTTGGAACATGAAGTTTGCCTTTGTGCTTCACGTGACCCTAAACAAGGCCGTCTTGTTATCATCTTCCTCTTTTTAACAGGGTCCCTCATCTGTGAGTCACGACTTAAAGACGCCACAGGTCTACTCGCCAGCGGCGCTCTGTCTGTCCTTTAAAATCCATTCATTTGTGTTTATTTATCAACACCTTTGTTTGTTCATTTTCACAGCCATTCAAATGAAACTTCTACTAAAATATTCCATCTATGAAGAGGAAATCTCATCACAAAAATAGTGTTTAACATCTATTATTATTAAATGAAATAAAAGTTTGCTCCTCTAATTGTGAATTAACTGAATCTGCTTGAAATGTGACAGTTATGGTTACTTCTTTTACACAACAAAATATCTTATTTTTCAAAAGAAATTCATTTCTTTACACCACATCTCTCTCCAGATCATTTTGTTTTATTGTTATGAATGGACTGATGTTATCTTGCGCTCATTTCTAACTTGTATAACTTTAACAAAATACATTTTTACAGAGAGTAAAATATTGAAAGTTATTTATGGTTTAAGTAGATTTATTCTGGAGGAATATTTTTGCCTGTTTTCATTCTTAACTATGTTAAAAAGTTAGGTTTTAAGTTTAAAAATAATTTAGTTTTAGTGTGTATAATAAATGTTTATCCTCAGGTGTGTTTTGGGGTTTGTGCCATTGAGTTTGAGTTTTATGTAATAATATTTGTAGTAATTCATCTGGCCACAAAATATTATCTTTCAAACCTTGATAAAGTTTATTTTACTCATTTAAGTGACTATTTACTACCAAAAAACAGGACTTATTAATCATATTTGTGCCTCTGCTTTTATCAATAACACATCTATTTGCTTAAACTAATAAAGATGTTAACATGAGCTTTTTTTTTACCGTTTTTCATATCAACCTAATTTTCTTTAAATGAAATTTAGGGAACAGAGTACCAACATGCCGCTGACCCCTCCTTTACACTGTCAGTCAATAGACTTTTATAGATATGGGGAGATTTGCTCCCAGTTAAACAGTGTGAGTGTTCTTTGACTTCATCCATTAACTCACTAAGCACAGGCTTTTAGCTTCTACCGGGATACCTTCACTATCTGGTACCACCATCTCCGGCGCTGATTTTCCCATGGAGCAACCTTGGGAACTTCACCTCCCAAAAATGACGCACCCCCTAAAATGGACTTGTTCATCAAACGGCCCAATGCGTGATAAAAGTTGTCAGAATTCAGAACCAGATTAACGTCTGATTTAATGAAATGAAACTGAAGAAGATATGAAATATCTCAAAAATACTTCTTTGTCCTTTCACCTCAGGATGGATGTTTGCTCATTACGAGCAGTGTAATCACAGAAAATCCCAGACAGACAATCATCAAAACAAATATCGTATGGGTCTATTTATTGCTGATGGTTTGTAAATCAAGCAGAAATTTGTGCTGACACAAAGAAACTGCACAAAGCTGTTAAATCCTACATATTAAGCTACACAAATCTTTGAGAGTATTTGGCAAAAAAAAAAGAAAAAGTACAAAAAATATTTAATACCTTCATTCCTCAATGTATTTTCAATTATACAAAAACTATTCTTCATTTCCTTCTCCGTTTCATTGATGTTAAATTAAGTGGAATCCTGGAGTATTTATGTTGCAAACTAGAAACATACAACTTGAAGGGGTTAACAAGTAGATAACTTTGGAATCCCCTGGATGACAGGAATGAGTAGGATAAGCTTCAAATGTTGATTTTCTCCCATTTTTCTTTTTTAAAATGATCAGATCATATGTCAACAGAAATAATTCTGTCTTGAGCAGAAACCTTTGGAGAAACGAGAGTTTCACTGACAGTGATTTGTTGTCAGATAAGTAAAGCGCACTACAGCAAAGGATTGTCAGATTCTAGTTCAAGTTGTAAGTTAATAAACTTTCAACATACCTGGAGGTTCAAACCTCAGGATTGTCAGTTATTACGTCCTTGGGCAAGACAAATAACCACAGATTGCCTGGATTATAAGAAATGTGTAATGCGCTTTGGATTTAAGGGTCCGTTTAATGACTCAGTGTAATTGTTATTCCCAAGTCTCACTAAAAGACACTATTTTAAACATTTGTGAAGGGATATTTAACCCTTTAACAGCAGAGATTTAGCTCCAGATGTGACATTCTTCAACTGCCGTAACTAGAGGTGTAACGATTAATTTTAACAATGATTCAATTAATGTTTTTGGTTGACGAT
Source organism: Oryzias melastigma (assembly GCF_002922805.2). Taxonomy (NCBI): domain Eukaryota; kingdom Metazoa; phylum Chordata; class Actinopteri; order Beloniformes; family Adrianichthyidae; genus Oryzias; species Oryzias melastigma. Next base: position 7,813,534 of record NC_050522.1, read on the forward strand.
TCAGTTCACTTCCGATTTTGGATCACTTTGAACGATCTGATTTGATCCGATTCACTGATCTAAAATCGATCCAGGACATCTTTGTCCAAAACTTCAACCAGTGTGAGTCAGAGATAAATAGTTAGTACTGAAAAGTGAAGGTGAAGTTTTACAGATTCCTTGTATTTCTTGCAAGATAATCAGGTGTAAATTGAATACAAACAAGTAAACAAGAATGAATGTCAGATGAATTCACGTTTTAGTTTCATAAAGTTCTGTTGTTTTTCCACATGAAAATAATACAAAGGGAACAGTATTACAGTAGAGTAGGGCTGGGTATTGGTAATAATGTCCATGTTACATGTTTTCTCAAAAGAAGAATCTCTAACAAAAATGTTCAGATCATTAACATTATTAACATTGTTCTACCTCTCCTGGAAGGCGTTTCAGTTTGGCCACTAGGTGGTGATCGCGCTATAGCAGTACACTTTTTTCAAGAAGAATAAGCAAAGAATGGGCAACAACAGTGTTTTAGACCACGAATAGTTACTTTAAAAAATATTTCCATAAAACAGTTTGGGAAATTCATGCCCGTAAGTATATAAAGATGTTCGTTTAGCCAGCAATGTATGTGAAATGACATTAAACTTTAGCATCAAGCTGGTGGACTTTAGCCTTATGTGGCAGATTGATTTATATATATTTTTTGAATCAATTAATGATCTATTAAGCTCATATCGATTCAAATAGAATCATTGATTTTATCAACCAGGCCCTATATTAAAACATTCTTCAGTTTGGCCACTCGGTGGCGATCACACTTTAGAATTCCAGAAGAGGAAGGAATTGTATTTAATACAACAAATGGTTACTTAAAAAATGTCCTTAAAAGAGTTTAGAAAGCCTGTGAATTTATAAAGATGCTAATTTGGTCAGCAATGTTTGTTTAGGTCGATCGAGCGTTAGCATTAGCCGTCCAATGAGAAATCCCATTAAACGTTAGCATCAAGCTAGCGGACTTTAGCTTTATGCATTAGATCGATCCCTACTTTTATGCATCGATTAGTGATCTATTAAGCTTAGATCAGTTCAGATCGATTAACCGATTTCAGAAACCCAGCCCTAAATTTATAGCATACTGATGCAAAGCAGACAGAAAAAGGTGCTTTTCTTCATGTAAGAATTATCTGATCCACGTTGATCTCATAAATGGTCAAAGATTTACGCTATGCCAAAGAGTGTTATTTTGCTGTCACCAGCTACATCTCTGATGTTAAAGGGTCAAATACTACAAAACTTTGTAGTTTTTTATAATAGATCATCTGAAACTGTGAATATGGAGGCAAAACAGCAACGAAAGGTTAGCACGACTCAGCACTTCCTACCAGGAGCGGGCTGAGGGATGTGGGGTGCAGGAGTCAGAATGAGGGCAAGGCTTAGCAGGAGATCGAGGAGTGAAGAAAAGGGGACACCCAGACTCACCGGTCCCCAGGAGAGGACCGGCAAGTCTGGGTGTGACGGTCATGGGATGAGGGCATAATGAGGATACATCACTGAAGCAATGAGGTACTCCATCACATAAAAACACACCAACAGGCCTGGAGAGACAAGCACACACATACAGGACCTGTTCTCCCAATGACCAATACAGACACCACCATGCCATTATCCTTATTAGTGTCATCATTCCAGCCTCAACTGCAGCCGACTCTCATCGCGAAGCAGAAAATGCAGCTTAATGAATTCAGCGGGGCCAGTTTAACTGTGGGAACACACGTAATCTTTACACACTGCTCTGGAGTTTGTTTGATTCCCTGGGAAAGAAGGGGGACAACTTTTCCTGTCGCCAGCCGCCACTGTTACCGAGCAGTAAAGCAGCCAGTGAGCAGTAAAACGGAGTGAGGAGTGGCAAGACTTGGACCGATCTGCAAAGCTATTGGCCGCCAAGGGGATTGTAAAATAATAAGACTATGTTGTAAAACAAAGTGCTTATTAAATCATTTTAAAGTATGTTGCACATTGTGGTGAATGCTTCCACCAAACCTAAAGATCTCATGGGGAAGGAAGCTGGACAATCCCATGAAATTTAATAAGTTGATCATTATCACAACACTGAGTAAGACTTTGGGGAGAAGGTGGTTGCTGAGCTGCTGTACCAGGACGATCAATACAGTGACAGTTGGCCATTATGTGGCCATTACTTGGACTGTAAGAGACAATTGCACATCAGAGGAACAGTGGGGGCTATGTCCATGCAAAGCCTGCTGGTTTTTTTTGTGCAGCAACACAGAGTGAATGCAATAAGGAGATGCATGTGAGCACATAGGAGGTACCATATATAAAACAGCTTGCAGAGGTCTGAAGTTATACATCTTTTTTAGCTACTTCTGCTTAATATTTCTGATTAAAATCTGCAATATCACACAGTTCTGCTCTTTAGATTTATACTAAAAATATTAGATTTTCTATCATTATTATCCACAATAGCTTTGGGGTTCTGTTCTCTACTCTCATTTACTTCTCCTCTCCTCTAGTCTTTATTTTTATTTTATTGAGTTCTCTGTGCTTCTGTTTGGTGCAGTGTGATTCACGTGTTGTTCCTCTTTACCACTCCCCTCTGAGGGAGCGATTTCAGATTCCAGGTGGATATGGGATATGGGATTTATGAATAAAATACAATGAAACTGAATTGGATCACTCAGCACGAAATAACGCTAAGCAATAGTCTGTGCTTAAAATATTGTAATTCGCAAACATTTGTGATTTGAAACCTGAAACAGTTTAAATAATGTAGCACGATGCCAAAAAGATTATTGACAAAGTGTATCAAAAGAAATGAAAAGAATTGCTATTACAAGGTGAAATTCTACTAAATAAACTAAAATGTGCCAGAATCTTGAAATTATATTTTTAAGCAAAGTTTAGATTTTTATTTTGCTCCAGATATATGTAAAAACCAAATATGTCTAAACTAAAACATTTTAATATGTTAACACAATTGGTTTAACAGACAAGTGAAAGATAAAATAATGAAAGCGTGTTTCAGAGTGATGTAGCACAAAGAAATAAAACATATTTTGGTGCAAAAGTTAAAATATTACAAATAACGGCAGTATAATTTCCTAATAGGAAAACAAAATCAAGTAGTAAATAACATGCAATAAGAAATATCGAACTTTTACAGAAAATTACTGAAAAGTTTAATATGTGGACATCCAACAAATACATGTAGATATTTGATGTAGGAGTTTTGTTACTCCCTATTGCACAAATCATCAGTGGAAAAAGTTAGAAGTCGTGTTCTTCTCCCTTCATAGATCCTCTAGTAGATTGAGCCCTGAAGACCTCAACTATTGTAGTCCACTGACTGACATTTTGCATTTCTTGTCTTTTCTTGTAATTCTTCCAACAGTTGGTACCTTCTCACCAAGCTGCTTGCTTATCGTAGATTGATTCATCCAAGTCTTGTTCAGGTCTACAATCTTGATTCTGGTGTCCTCTGATAGCTCTTTGGTCTAATTTTTTTCCTTATGAAATATTTTACATCCAAATTAATTTCAAATAGCTGGTAAGTTTATACAGGTACTGGAATGAGTAACTGTGAAAAAAACATTTAATTTAACATTTTTTTGGAATGGACCATATTTGGAAAGTACAGAAGGATGTTTTCTCCTTCAGTGAGACTGAAAATCAGAGCAACTCATGGCCTCAGTGAATGACCCTTTAGGACATGTGGCTTATGTCATCTTGAAAGTAAAAGTAAATACTTCAAAAAATGACAAATGGAGGTGAGGTATTCCCTCTGACTGGAGGCCAATGTGGGTGAGTTGGATCACGACCTACAAAACCAAGACAATCATTACACATCAAGATGCTTCTCACCTACAGACTTTGGTCAAATATTGGGAAGTGAACTCCATATTTTTTCTTATGCTGACTCTCAACGGCATATAGAGGCCTAGATTTACAAATCTACAATAAATATACTAATATTGGGTCACAGATTTAGAAGTGAGAACCATTCACACAAACTTTGAAAAGAGGCATTGATGCAGCAGCATTGGTAAATGGAATTTAAAACAGTCTTGATGGACTTTTAGTCTACTTGGGCTTTAAAAACAATCTCTACAAACTCCTTTTACTTTGGAGCCACTGAAGGCGGAGCCTGGCAGAGTCTGGGTCGTATGGGGTTCCATTTGTAGCAAAAATATGTTTTTGGGTCCACTGTCTATAGCTTTGATTCATTGTCTATGTCTACTGAACAAGTTTATTGAACATTTGTTTATGTCTATGTACGGCTAAGCAATATCTTCTGCGTGTCCTGTAAAATGACAGGAGCTAACGACGCTAGCAACTGTTGCTAAGGACTTTTCTGACGACCAGATCCAAAAGAAATAGCAAATGCAAAGTTTTAAACATAAAGCTGAAACATCACAAAGCAAATACAAAGCTATCATCAAAGAAGCGTGGACATGCAGAAGATATTGCTTAGATAATGAACTTTCTTAATTTAGTTTCCCAAAGAAAAGCATGCTAAAGGTGACAGACTGAGATGCTCCTTAGATACTCAGATTTCCAAATCGGTTCAGTTTTTCTTTCATTGTGACTTGTTTTATGAATATGGTTTGCCTATAATGTCAGAAAATAGAGAATCTTGTTCTTTTAGGTTTGTTTGGGGATGAATGAACAAAATGTGAATGTCAGAATGAAGCTTAAAAAAAAAACTTTCTGTCCATCAAGTCAATCCTGGAAAAAGTGATGCACAGCATGCAGCCCAAACATGCTCTACTACTGTAAACTGAGGGATTTTTTTAAGGCGCTCCATGTGTGGTCTTCATGTAGTCACACCAACTTTAAACAAACACTAAACTTTCTACAACAGTTTGTGAAAATGCTGCGTTAATGAAGAAGATGACAAAAACAGGTAAAAGTTCATCCATATTTTCTACTCTTGCAGGAATCCGGAAGACTTCAATTATCAGGTTGCAGCAATACACAATATATGTTTTGGTATATTTTTTAGTTTATTATTACCATTTTTAAAACATTTTTCCCAACATTTTTGAATAAAATTTTTAGCAAATTAACCAATTCTAAACAAGACAGGAACTAAAACTTTAATGTTTATCTTCTTTGCATTCTTTCTTTATTTCTATCAGAAATTAGAAAAAAATATATATGAAATGTTTATTTATTGCTTAAATATATCCAACAGTTGGTTTTCTTTATGTTTTTTGTGTTTATGTTAATTCGTTGAATCTATTTCCTGTTTTATTTTGGTGATATTTTCTTGGGTTTTGTTCTTGTTCCTCTGTTTTTTCTATCGTTTCTGTCTTTTTTGGGGGGTCACTTTACAGTCATAACACTGCTGGTATTTTCATGCTGTTGTTTACTTTGTTTTGGGTTTTTGTTTCTCTAGTTTCCCCTGAATTCTTTTAACTAGCCATCTCATGATCTCAACTTTAGTTTACTGAAAAAATAAATAAATTATCCTCTGAACTATTCACTCACCTCCAGCATGCATAGCAATTTTCTGTTGTTGTTAGAGATTTTTTTTATATTTTTTTTCTCAAAACAGATCCTAAACTAGATAACATCATTTCTGTGGGTGCACAGCTGTGTGCATGCCTCTTCCATGGATTTATTTTGTAAGTAGAAGCTCCATTAACCATTAAATAAATTGTGAAAGCGCGTGTTTCGTTTTTGGAAGTGCTTCCAGATAAATGAAGTGAATGTGGCCTAAATGAGAAGTTGTTCCAAGACAGATAGTGAAGCTCCTTAAATCCTGCATCCCTTGAAGAATCAAAGCAATAGACGAAAAAAAATCTGGGTTCTTTTGGCCAGATTTGCGCAAAAAAAGGAAATCCTGAATGATTTCGTCTTTGTACCTCCTCCCTCTCTATGCTCTGTGTTCCTTGTTTTTTGTGGGACGCATGCAGGCCCATCAACCCGTAAATACTGCTGATAAAGACGCCGACGAAAGCGACTTTCACGTGTCCTCCGATTGAGTTAACGCGACCTCCGATTCCAAATGATATTGGACGCCTATTTCAACAGATGAAGGTTTAAATTGTCTTGCTTGTATGCGCATTAATCTCCCATTCATCATCATTACTGCGTGATTGGTCCGTCCACGCCTCCGACAGCCCCTCGCGTTCCGACAAGTCTGTAAATTAGGATGTAATCCAATTTGAACAGCGGCAGCACGTCCCCCTTCCCCCCCTAACACGGCGGACAGCTGCAGTGCAGCACTCCTATCAAAATGCTTTGTGTCTGTTGTGGGAGTTGGTGAAGCCGGAGCCAATTCTCGCTATTAGGTTCTCATAAAGCTCATGTAATTGCCTCTACGTGCGCAATTTCTGCGAGCCCATCATATTCTGAGGATCAGTCAATCTTTTGGAGATTGAATGGCACGTTGATGCCGGATTAGGCCACTGAGGGTTCAAAATGCGGCATGGGAGGAGGAAGGCTGATGTCGTTTGGTTCAGAGCTGTTCCACCAAAACATAAAAGCGCGCCTTTTGTTTGTCCCCCTCGGATCTGATGCGTTCATCTTTATTTTATGGTCTGATTTTATCTGCGCGCAAAGCAGAGTTTGACCCATCAGGCTGATAGTTTACATAAATCTGCCCCAATCGGGGGCTTAAACGGTGTATTATTCCAAACATATGCATTTTAATCAGCTCGGTCACACTTACAAGAACTCCAGTTAATAAGCACATCAATCAAACGCCAGTTCTGGATAGGAGGGGAGGGGGAGCTGGGTACAATGACCCTTTTTTAAATTCAGAAAGCACACAAGGATGAAAATACAATCTTTGTTAGATACATTTGGAGCAGCTTTGACAAAAAATATCAGAAAATGTTTCAATTTCATGCCAAAAACGCAGATTTTCGTTGTGCGTAAAAGTCGTTTTAAAGTCTGGCTTGTGTAACTCCATCAGGCTGAAAACTCCTTTATTTGTGAGGCCAATTAAGATCCCACTGATTGTTGGCGGTCCTCTTTGAATGATCGATTTTTTTTCATTTCCAATATCTCCAGACAACTCATTTGGTGTCTATTAAGTGGTTGCAGAGAAAATCTGCGTGGCGTTAACGGAGCCCGGGGACCACTTAGCTGTCACGGTCAATCTAGCAAGTCCTATCAGGAAATATGGGGGAGAACTCTGCTGTTTTGACAGCAACCACTTGAGAACAATTATCGGGGGGTCGCGTTTGGACCGAATTTGCGAAAAATACATTTAGACATAGAAAAAAATGTCCTAAACTTTATTTAGTTCAATATTATTAAAAACATTTAAAAAAATAAAAATAATAAACACGCTTTTGCTTCACTGACTCAAACATAATTTATTGTAAATAAAAAACCTTAATGAACAATTTAGAATACAACTTATTTAAAACATAAAAAAACTTGTTTACAAGATGCAACAAACTTATTGTTTTTTACGTTTAATCAAATTGAACTCATTTTATTCATGCTTGAAATGCATTTAACAGAACAATAATATCAAAAGTCGTTCTTCAAAATGTTCGTCTTTATTATCTTTGCTCTGATTGTCCTCCTCTCCCGTCTTCCTGCAGGATTTGGTGTCAATCCGGTCTGCTTTAATCCGATCCCCCGACGCCTTGTTACCTTTTTATAAATAAGAGCGACCGATCCCTTCATGGTTTTATCATTATTTTAGGAGTCAGAAATTCACCGGGTCCCCTCAACATCCATCTCTGGATAATTTGACTTAAATTTGCATATTTCAGGCCCGCGCGGCCGCCGCTGTGGGCTCTGGGGTGCGGAGCGGCAGAATAATGAGACCATGCAGCCTGTTAAATACTTAAAAAAATATGAAGGTGTCTTGCACCTGAACTGAAAATTTTGTGCGTAAAAGATAAATAACGATAGAAATGTTGGTGGAGGTTTTAATTGTAAAATAAACCATAATGTACCCCCTCCCAAGCCTGAAATCGTTTTGTTTTTAATGTCCATGCGGTCAACACACAGTCCTTCATTTGGATTCATATATTACAGTTACAGCAGTTTAGTTGTGCGCACTGCTCAGATGGTTCTCTTTTCTCTATCTGGTCAGAGGAACTTCTTCCCTCTGGTCCAGTGTGACAGGTGAGGATTTGCTGAGCACTGAAGGAGTAAAAGTGACAAACGTTTCTGTCCTGCTTGTTGGGGAGCAAGCAAAGTCCGAGCCAGAGGGCCTGGCTGACAGGCCATTGGACTGAGCGGAGTGGCAGGCCAGGCAGGAGCAAGGACTCCCTCCAGGACCGAGGCCGTGGGTCGGTCCCGTGTACATGGAAGGATGTCTGAAGGCGCACAGCAGCTCCGGCCTCTGGTAGGGGTGAGACAGGACTCGGAAGCTGTCGAGAGTGCGCAGGGGGCTGGAGAAAGGGGCAGCGGTGGGAGCGGAGCCGGCGCCAACACCTAGGGGGGAGTAGTAGGGAAGGGGCATGTGAGATGGGAAGGGGTAAGGCAGGTTCCCCGTGGCCGCGGCGTGGCTCATCATGTAGGTGTAGAAGGCGGGGTCGGCTGGGTGAGGCCAAGTCATGGCCAGACGCTGGCGCTTGTCCTTCATTCTTCGGTTTTGAAACCACACCTGCGGCAGACACACCGCGTCAAATATTAACCACTGGTTAGGCGGCACTTCCGCCTTTACGCACGCCAAAATCTGGATATTTAAATGAACCCTGTTGGCTCCGAGTATAAAAATATGAACCAAAAACATTTTTGATGCTGATTGACACTAAAATGACACAAAAAAAGTCTGTCATTTTGGGGTCCAATCAGATGAAAGCTTACTTTGATGGTGGTTTCTGGAAGATTCAATGCAGCCGCCAGCTCGCATCTCCTCGGCCTGGACACGTAGTTCTCCCTATAGAACTCCTTCTCCAGCCGGGCGATCTGCTCCCGGGTGAAGGCGGTTCGGTACCGGCGAATCTGGTCCGCTGCATAGGACAGAGTGCTTTGACCCGGTACCGTCTTACCCGGGTCACCTCCTGCGTCACTCCGGCGACCTGGAGAATCTTCTATTTGACCTGCGTAAAAACCCAAAAGAAAATCATTATAATCGACAAAAAATAATATATAAAAGCAGTAAATTTTTGGTGTTTGTTTTGTTTCTATTTTATGTAGTCATTTCTGTAACAAAGAAAAATCATATCATAATTTTATTTATTCATTTTATTTTCTCCGAATTATCTTCAGGCCTGCTTTGCAGAAATATTTTTGTTTTGCAGCATTTTTAAAAATAAACAATTATAAATTTATGTTTAATGAAGAAATATGTTTAGAAAATACAAGTTCGACTCCTTCCCATGTGGTTTTGGCTCCTTAAAACTCCTCCTGTGGCAGTAAATGTACATGCAGGCACGTCAACTCAGTGATGAAAATGTCTGGTTAGATTGTGGGTGTCACTTAAGCATTTGCAGCCACTGTGGTCACCTGCAGTTTCACTGTTTTTGCTCCTGCTATGGAGGTTCTTGGCATGAATTTCGATTTATTCCATTTTATTTCTGCGCGTATTTGACCCAAAAAATGGTTAAATATGCTGCGTAATGCAGCTAAATGTGTTTCATTCATGCAGACTTACAATGAATAAATAAATAGCTCAAACCCACCTTTAGCAGTCGGGTAGTCCATGCTTTCAGGCGTGCAGCTCACGTCTATTTCTTCATAGAAGTCCGACTCGGTGTCTGAGCTGCTGCCGTCCCTGCGGGGCTTGTCGCACCGGCGCCTCTCCACGGAAGCAGCGCGGCCAACCGGCCTCGCGTCGGCGCACACATTCCTCCGCACGGTCTCGTCCGCCCCCAGCTCCGTCCTGTCTCGGGGAAATGCCACATCTCCGGGGCTGATACACCTCCTGTAGCCCTGCGGCTCCCGCACGGGGCTCCCAGTAGCTTTTGGCATGCTTGAGTCTTTCTTACCAAACGGACCCCCCTCCGCCAGCCGCGCTGCCTCCTCTCTGGTTTCCATCACAGGTTAAAAACAGCCTCCTGGTTGCGGGAGAGCGCGCGTCCAAACGCCGACTGTGTCAGGTTGGAGGGGCGTGAGGCTGCGGGGATGATGGCGCTGGAGCTGGAGGCGGGTGGGAGAGTTTGCTCGCAGGATGAAGGGAGGGTTCTGGTAAAAGAGGGGCTGAAATCCGGTCTGACCCTCAAGAGGAGAGTGCTCCAGAGTGCAGAGAGGGAGCTCGGGGAAGGATCACCATTCGCTCTCTCCCTTCCTTTTGAGCTGTCATTCTTAACAGACTAGTCGTGGCGATGGCCCCCCCTGATGACGACACGCATCGATTGGGTATGAGGGTAAATAGAGGGAGCAACAGCAGGAACGGGATGGAGGTGGGAGGGGTGCCACAATAAGAAGCAGCTGAGACGCACAGCATCTAAAGTAGAGCAGTTTATCACTGTCTGCTGCTTATGAAAGCTCACATTTTACTTTAAAAAAGAGGGTTCAACGAAAGCTCAAAGATTTAAGAAAATATATTAATTATCGCCTCTCTCTCTGAGACTGAACTGATAAAAGGTCAAGTATGAGGTTAGAAAAACCGCCACCGGACAGGAAGTTTACCTGAAAAGAATCTAAAATCAAGCGTTTCTATTTTCAGTTTGTATCTTTTAATATTTTAAAACACACAAATAAATAAAATGTATAAATGTGTAAAAAAGTACCAGGAACTTATTTTTCTAAAAAATGTAAAGAGTGTGCAGAAAATGGCTTTCAGCTAGTGATAGAACATGGATATACACCAACCAAAACATCAGTTTACCGAATAAATACAGTGAAAACATGTTCCCATTGACCAATCCTCACTTGTACTCTTCAGTCTCAGTCCTATGAGGTTTCTTCGTGTGAATCTCTTTTAAAAATGTTGCATTTCCACAACTGCAAGAGCCTATAATTACATTCAAACAAATGTTGTTGATGATCTGAGTTTCTTGTGGCAAAAAGATCTACACTTTTAATGACTTACGTGCCCGTTTCCTTTGACTCTAATGATCTATAATAGCCAGTCTAACTTAATTAGACTCATTTGCTGAGTCAGGTCTGCACCTGTGCTCAGGTATACGTGGAATTCACCTTTTCTGTCCAACTGTTGGGGGGGGGGGGTATGAAGGCGGCTCTTTATAGGTGTAAATGATGTCGCTCCGATCGGATAAGGTCACGTGGTTTCTCGGAGCTGCAGGAGCCTCCGCTGTCCTTGTGCGCCCTCGTCTGTCCAAATCGAGGAACGCGCCGGTGCCGTCGCCTTCCTCCTCCTCCTCCTCCTTCTCCTCCTCCTCCTCCAGCAGCCCGGAGGCTCAAGAGTGAGGGAAATTCCTTTGGCTTCCAACCCCCCCACCGACTCTCTAATTTTCTCAGCAAATGGGCAGAACTGCTCTCTGCTCTCTGGTGGGTTTGGATATGCAAACTGTTTCTTTTTTCTTTTCTTTTTTTTTTTTTTTTTGGAGCTGTTCAGCCTCACTGCTTGAACTTGATCAGTTTTGTTTCTGGAGATGAGCTGACCAGCATTCCGGGGTTCAAACAAACCACAAAACAATAGAAATGTGCCACAGGGAAATTCTCAGACAAACCACAATGAGATTTTAATTCGTCACAGAAAAATATATCCAACAAGATCCATAGTTTGTATTACAGAAACATCATTGCGTCATCTCAAATGTTCCAATGGGCGCAGAAGGGCCCCATTGGAGCTTGTTGGTTCACATCCGAGGATTTCTCAGATTCTTTGCCACTTGAGAAATTCCTCACTCCTTTGCGGGACGTGGGTTAACTTCTTAAAATAAATTGGGGACATGCTGTAGGTCCAGCATTCCCATTTAGCGACCAGGAGTTATGCAACGGGCTGCAGCCGTGCACGCGGGGCCGCTGGGATCTAGTGATGGCGTAGAGATAAGGCTTCGGAGAGTTTTGCGCAACAGTCGGTATGACTTCGCGTTCAGAGTAGTGCCATTTATATTATATTATGTGTGTACTTTAGATAGTGAAGGACACCGGATGGGTTTGGAGAGCGTATGGCTTTAGTTGCGCTCGTGCGCAAACGCCTTCTTGAGTATTGGCGCTGCAGAAGTGCAGTCCAGCTCAGCTGCGGTGTTTAGCTTTGCAAAGGAACTTCAAAGGGGGTTAGGAGGGGGTGCAGACACTACAGAATGCACCCCCCACCACCACCAGTTTTACTAGGGAGGACAACTTGAACTTGACCATGGAGTCTGCGCAGTAGGCAGTGTAATTCTATCCACGGCTGTGCTGCTTAGAGGGGTTTAGCTCAGGAGAATGTTGTAGCTTTGTGACAGATTATCGCATGATGGTCATTCCACCTCTGGCTGGGACGCACCTCCTTTTACGCATGAATCTTACGTGGGAGGGAGAAAAGAGATCATCTCTCCCCTCATTATGACGGGCCCTGCCCGTCTCTGTTGCTTCAACTTGGCCTTGAAACAGGATGACGCAGCTACCAGAGTTAACTCGTTGACCTTGGACTGTAACAAGTCCCGATGACTATATAACAGGAAATCTGTGCGCGCCGTAAGACTCGTTTTCTTTTATCGCTCCATCCTGCACATGATGCGCTTTGCGCGCGCGCCGCTGAGTCCAGGCCTGCATTACCCAATTAAAGGGTGGGCGAAGGTTTTTTTTGTGGGGGGGTGGGGGGTGGGGGGAGTAGATCATCAGTAGCAGAACAACACACCAGGTGTAAAGCTGAGATGTTTTACAAGGATAAATACAGTTACCCGCTTGTCTGTGCGTCCCTGGCATCCATAAGAAATGTGATCCAAAGCGGTCTCATTAAGCTGCTTTCAAAACGTTTCTACACCTTTATTATTTTTATTTAGAACCCTACGTGTTGGTTTCAAACGTTTAAAACCCCGATTGCAAATAGAAAATCTACAGAATAAAACTGAAGGTTACATTTGCCTCTCGTTCTGTTATCGCGTGACGCACGAGGACGCCTAAAAAGGTGAGCAGTTAAGATTCAGATTTTTTATGTTTCTTCTTTTCAATTAGAAGCCAAATCACATTTAGCTTTATAATGCAAAAATGTACTTTATTTATTCCTTTTTTTGTTTACAACAAAAGCAAAAAGCGACACATTTAGATTTTTAAGCAACATTTGGATGTTCTAAAAGGACTATTTTAACACTTACAGCGTATTTTTGCAGCAGTAAGCTGTTGTGTCTCCTTGCTTGTTTAACTTGTGTCCATAACCAGTAATCATAGACATTAAGAAGAAGCAATTACAGATCAGGCAACTGAGAAAATGAAGTCTATAATAAGCGTCTTGATAAAACACAGGTTACCGATTTACCAGGAGAAGTCTGCTCGAACACTAAAGCTGATTTTTTTTAAGTACAAATTTTTATTTAAACCAATTCGTCTAATTTAATGCATGTTAGCAAAAAGAAATAATTTTATCAACACGTTTTTGGAAGAAGAAATAACGGTTATTTCGTAAAATTCGAAAAAAATATATTGATTGGTAATTAGGCCATAGGACTTGGCAACTTTTTACAGGTCACAGTCATATATTAAGAACAAATCTTTACAGTTTCTGCTTGATATAGCGCTTTCTAAAGCTTCACTCATGAAAATATGTAGACTTTTCATCCGTAACAAATGGTTACAATAAAAAAAGGACAATCTAGTTTGTTTTTATGAAAAACAAAATCATAAAAGGTGAAAATAAGAAAAAATAACGCAGATTAATGCACACGTATTTATATATATTTCCCAAACTTGAACATTTGCAGCAAAACTAAATGTTTGTGAATCATTTTCTACATCAGACCTGCAGGTAGCTTGATCTGCACCCTCACTTCATATTTTTATGTAACCCCTCGAGATCACACTCCAGGCCAACATCCAGAAATATGGAAAAGTCAAGCGTGCGACCGCCCTGTGGCTGCCTGCTCCTACCACAAAAACACGCTGGCGGTGAGCTCTTGACAGCTTTCTGACAGACATCTACTCTAAGCACATGCACATCAACAAGCCTGTTTCTGAGGTCTTAGAGGGCCGTTTTATATATCAGTTCCTTTATGAATTTTATAGCATGAACATAACTTTATATGGACCTTTCCCGGCTCTCCCGAAGCTGCAGGAGCTGAGGTCGAGACATAAACGCGCCTTTTATTTCTTCGGCTTGTAGTGATTTGGATGCCAGTATAAACATTAAGTTGAGCCTTGATAATGACCTCAGAGAAAAAACTTCGGGGTTTGCTGCCAAGCACTTACAGTGAAGTTCAAGGCATTTTTGGGGGGGATCATTTTACGCAAATAAAAGAGAATCTGCTGCGTAAAGTCGCAGTTTTTTACATGACACAGAAACAAAATGTGCGCCCTGGTTTGGAGATTGATAAATGAATGCATTTTTTTCTTAAATGATAGTATTGCATCATATTTTCTGGCTCCTCTTTGTCGTATTCTTAGAGCTCCAGAACAAAAACAAAAAAAGCTCCTAAATGCAAATGTGATACCCCGAAACACCGAGCGCGCTCACAGACTGCGTAGAGACATGACTTTAGAAAGTATATAACATATAACAGGACAAAGCACGTCTGTGCAACAGCTAATGATTAACGCCTCTGTGTTTATTTTGAAGCCTGATTTGCCTGCATTGAGGAAAACGCCACAAGGCAGCTCGCAACAGGCCGGGCCTTGCAGCGTGACTCATGACGATCGCTGCTTGTTTCTGATGATTGATTACATTTTCTTGGCATTTTTTTTATAATAAAATTCAAGTATGATCCTTGTGGAGGTTTGTGGGCTTTTTTCTGGGCACCAATTCCTACGCGCTGCACGTGGAGGTTAATAGTCACGATTCAAACTAAGAAATGATGCGTTAGGCTTCATTGATGCAGAATGCAAACGACGCAAAGGACGTGTCGTTTTTTTTTTTTGCTTTTTTTTTGTATTCTAAAGAAATCCTAAAGAATGTGCATATTTTAAAATTCTAATGAATTAATTTATCTTTTTATAACATCAATTGAGGATAAAATAAGTCAAATTGTATTTAACAGCAAGTTATTTTGTGTATTTGGCTTCAAAAACATTTTTTTGGGGGGGAAATACCTAAATTAAGGGTCAATAAAATAGAATAATGGAAAAATAAAAAAAATAAAAAGCAGAAAAATAGAATTTCAGCTTTTAGAATTATAATTCTAAAGTAGATTTAGTTAAATTAAAAGTATTGTTTCTGGTGTTTAAAAATCACAATAAATAAATGGGCTATCAAACTTCTTCAAACATTTACGCACCCTTTCTGTACTTAATTTAAGCTTATTTGTCGGATTTTATGCTATTGTTTATATTTATTTGGAAGTTTAAATAAACTCACAGAAGATGTGAAGAGAGAAAAATAAAGATTTTTGCTCAATAGAACCAACGGTTGAACCAAAAATGGCGCACGTTACGCAGCTTGTGTTTTTACGCGTGGTTGTTGTTTTTTTTTTAGCCTAGAAAACTTGCTTTACAATTACAAAACCAACCTTTCAGCTGGATGTTGTACTTCGGTTGAAGCTCTAGGTTTATTTCCTCTAACACAGCGCTGAAAGGCACCAGCCATAAACACAAAGCAGAAGAGCAGACACTCAAAATCACACGTGCGCCATATATATTCGTCCTTTTTTTAAGGGATCTGTAACATATTTTTTCATATTTCTCCCACAGAACGAATTGAAACAGATCAGAAAAATGCATTTCTTAAAGCTGGAACACTAAACAAGAAAGGGACGCAGACAGGCTCGTGAGAGAAATCGGGGGTGAAAACACAATGACAGTAAAAGTTAATGTCCTCCAATCGCTTTCATTGGCACAGGAATTCTCACCCCTCTTCCGCTCTTTTCAAGAGCTGCAGACGGACCCTTCAAAGCCTGAATAGTCCGATGGGCTGCGTGGCTAGACAGCAACTTTCAACTTGACCTTGGCCTCCAGCCGCGTTTACCTCCTGAAGCGCTGCCTAACCGGGCCTGTTTTCTGCTTTCACAAATTGTAAACAGTTAGGAAGTTGCGCACGAGGAATCCTCTTTAATCCCAGACACATGACGGTCCAACCGAATGTTGGCAACTTTCCTCACAGTGACAAAACATTTTTGTAAAGAATATTTAATAGAATTGAGCTCGGGATAAGTGTTATGCCGTCGCCATTTACGCGTACTGGAATGGATGAAGGTGAGCGGCACACAGGAATGGCGTCTGCGCACATCTGGGGGAGACTTTAATCAAACATATAATCATTCTGTGGTGTTATCTCTCTATAAGCAAAAGCAGTGTGTGTGGTTGATCATTTTCTCCCTCACATTCAAATAATAAAGACAAAGAGGGGTTGTTTTGACGCATAAAGGTCGAGGACGCGGCGGGAGTCGTGAGCAGGAGACTGACTCCAACTGCTGCACCCTGTTTAAAACTGGCTTCTATTTACCTTTTACATAATAATTCCTTCTTTTCCGTAATCCATTATTATGAAAGGCAGTGTTTGGAGTGTAACGACACAGAAAAACTGCGAGGTGATGTTGCGTTTTTACGCACCAAAATGCGCAAAATGATCCAAATCAGAGAAGACCAGCTCGTGGCTTTGGTGAATTTGATAACCTCACTTCGCTGCATTTTTCTCCATTTAATTATGCGCTGCTGTTTACCGTCCCTTTTTTGCATAGTGCGGTCACGTGTCGGCGCCCTGACCAATCGGAGCGCGAGCTCGGCGCTCTTGTGGCGCGTCAGAGTGGCTTTACTCTCTGAGAAGCAGTGCGTCCTTTTTTCAGTCTGTGGGCTTTTTAAAAAAGAGCCAGAAGCTTCAATGTTGGATGCCGTGCTATGACAACGTCACTGCTCCTCCGTCCTCGCTGGGTCGACCCGTCGGTGATGTTCCTGTACGACAACGGCGGCGGTTCCGACGAAGTGAGCAAGAACATGGAGGGTTTTGCTGGTGGCAACTTTGCTGCGAACCAGTGCAGGAATCTGATGGCTCACCCCGCGTCCCTGGCACCCAGCACGGCGTACTCGTCCAGCGACGTGCCCGCCCCCGGCATGGGGGAGCCGGTGAAGCAGTGCAGCCCCTGCTCTGCAGCTCCCAATTCCTCCAGCGCGTCCCTTCCGTACGGCTACTTCGGTTACCCGTGCAGAATGTCGCATCACAGCAGCATTAAGTCATGTGCAGCACCGTCCGCGCCCGCCTATGGAGAGAAGTACGTGGACACGTCCACCTCGGGCGACGAATTCACCCCTCGAGCGAAGGAATTTACTTTTTATCCAACTTACACTTCGAGTCCATACCAACCTGTTCCGAGTTACCTGGACGTTCCCGTGGTGCCAACGATCAGTGCGCCGTCAGAGACCAGGCACGAACCCCTCCTGCCCATGGAGAGCTATCAGCCATGGACTCTCGCTTCCAACGGCTGGAACAGCCCGGTTTACTGCGCCAAGGAGCAGCCTCAGCCCGCACACGTGTGGAAATCCTCCATATCAGGTTGGAGTCACGATGCGAATGCAGGTTTTTGGCAAATGTTTGACATGTTTGTGCACGTTAAACAATCCAGGAGTGGAGACGTCTTTGACGTAGAAAAAGAACAACAAAATCTCCCATATATCTTGAATTGAAAAAAAATGTCATTATAACGTGGGAATTGTGCGTAATTCCTTTCATTTTAATTTATGGCTCATATAAATCTATACATTTGTATTTATCTTCATCACTGTTCTCTTTTATCACTATAAAATATCAGATTTAATTTTTTAAATATATTTTTACGCAATGGTTGACATTTTAAACTGCCATGTTTGAAAAAAAAGTGAGACTGTGACTAAACAGCTTTGTGTTGCTTTGGCAGACGCCGCGTCGCACATCGGAGGAGAGTCTGGCTCTTATCGCCGTGGAAGGAAGAAGCGCGTGCCATACACCAAGGTGCAACTGAAGGAGCTCGAGCGCGAGTACGCCGCCAATAAATTTATCACAAAGGACAAAAGGAGGAGGATATCCGCGCAGACCAACCTGTCTGAGCGACAGGTCACGATATGGTTCCAAAACAGACGCGTGAAGGAGAAGAAAGTTGTCAACAAACTGAAAACCATCAGCTAGTTGATCATTTTTTGGACAAAAATGGAAGATGCATTTAAGTTCGGGACAACATGACTGATTCGATGATCTCCAGGAGCCTCTGGAACAAACATTTCGGGGTGCTGAAGGCCGGGCCCTCCACGATCCTGCCATTTGTTAATAGTTTGAAGCAACAGGAAAAAATAGCAGCATTTCGTGTGACTTATCCTTTTATTCTATTTTATTTTGGCATGCACAGAGTCAGCAGAATGGACCCCTGCGTCATAAAGGTGCGCGTCACAGAGAAACACCTTTTTTCCCCCTTTCACAAGAGTTATAAATGGAAGATTCAAGGGGAAGTTTGGGATTTGGGACCTTGGAATGTTAAATATTATCCAAACCCTGCTTCCTTTTAGGACCTCCTCACGTGCTTAGCTGTATCATCCTTAGTCTTATCATTCAAATCGTGCTCCCAGGGATCTCCAACATGGTGGACGTCCTGCTTGTAATCCAGTGGGAGATGTGCGCATGTCAATCATAGCTTTTATAATGTGTGCGTATTCATGTGGTTGTATATAAATATAAAAAGTAAATTCAGGCATGTGCTTGACTGCAGTATATCCGTGTTAAAGTCCGCTCCAATAAAACATGGACTTGGTTGAATTTTATCCACGTTAGGTGAAAAATGTTTGTTTTCATGGCATCACCAAGGCATTACGCATATATAACCGCACATGCTCTACTTTTACTTTAGACTTACCTTTTTGTTATTTAGATCAGATCACATTCCTCCTCAAAAAGAGTGAGAATAACATATCTTTGTGGTCAGCATTTTAGATAAAAAATAACCTTTTTTAAATGTATATTCTGTCAAACACCATAGTACACCAGTTAAAGTGTTGCTCTGCCGCGGGGACAGAAGGGAAAAAAATTAGGCCAGACAATTCTGAGCTGAAATAAATAAACGAACATCGCCATCTAGCGGCCACTTTGTGACTTGTTCCAGCGAAAAAAACAAAAACATTTTTTAGCGCACTGCTAAATAAACCAAAACAAAACATATTTTAAATTAAATTAATAACTCATACACATATTTGGACTAAAAAAAATCCTATAAATTGCTTAAATGTTTATTAAAAGTCAAATCAACTAATTTTCTCTTTTTATGTATTTGTACACATTATTTAATTATCTAAGTACTTATTTTGTTTTAAATTATTTTAAAATTCCACAGTGTTGTCACAAAATATGATACAAATTAACGTCTTTGGAAAGGGCAAAATATATTATGAAATAGTATTTGGCGCATGTTTCTGCTACCAGTCATAACGTCAATTATTCAGTCTACTAAAGAGTGATTCATTATTATCTGTATTTATATAGAAAAATATTTTGTTTTTTTCAACGAAAACGTCACGTCTTTCTTTATTTTTAGCTCTTTGAGTTTTACTGTTTCCCCATAACGTCGCCACGTCCATTTTACGCGCAGGTTGGAACTGTTTCCTTGAAGTGAAATGCAGTTTCAGCGCGCCATTATTTATGAAAATAAGAAAATATTCTCTTTGGTATTTAATAGCTTTTGTTAATAATTAAATTCGGGTTATAACAATGCGGCAGTTTTAAAATAGGCCTCGTACTTATATTTCAATTTGTTTTAATTGTTTTGTTAGGACGCCTTTGATTAATTTCCTGTGCTTAATTTAGTAAGTTTTCTGGTGTCAGTTTTAATTTTTAAAACCCTCAGATTAATTTAATCATATTTTTACGCTTCACTGCTCTGTTTGATCCCTGTTCGTCAAAGGGCGGCTTTTGTGTGGTTCCATCACATACAGATTCTTCAAACTGTACATAAAAAATCTTTAATTTTTATTAACTCATATCTTCAAACTTTGTTATGCAAGAAGAATAAATGGGTAAAAAAAGAAAACGATGGAAAAATTCAGTTTTGTTTGATGAAGAGTGAAGGTTGAACACGTGACCGTCCATTGTCTGGCTGGTCTGACCGTGGAGATCGCGGAGGAGGCCCAGGTAGGAAATAAAAATGGAAACGCGTCATGCAACCGATCAATATCTGTTGATGTGATAGACAATTTAAATTATATATATATATAGGTGTTTTTTTTGTTTGTTTTTTTTTACAAAAAAATAAATTTAAAGAGTTAGTCTATTTCTGAACCACAAACCATCAATCCACCATAATCATATCAGCATTTAAACACTTTTGGTTGCTTTATTTTGAAAATATTTTAAATTTCCTGTTAGATTGATTAATTTAGATAATCTAAATGGTTTCCAGACTTAATAAAAGTCTAAATTGTTTTATGTCAGCAACTCTGAATTGATACATTTTAGTTCATGATCTCATCAAGAAACAAACAAACAAAAAAGTCCAATAGCTACAAAAGAACAAAGAATACTAAGATTGAGGCTACATTTAGAATTATTTTTATTTATTGTTTTGACAGTTATTTGGCGGAGAACCAGGAAGCCATTGAAGAAATGAAAATCATCAATAAAAAAAAGTGTACAGTCTGAGTCACAAACAGTATGAAGACTTATCCTGTGTTTTATTTAATTTTATTGTGGTTTTGTAAAAAAAAATAAAATAAATAAAGAGATAAAATAAAGAGTCAAAGGTTAGATATTTTTATGTTGAGCACCTGCACAGAAAAAAACAAATAGCTTGGAATAGTTGAGTCTTTGCTTCTCCTTTATGCGCCGAGGCAGGCTTCAAAAAAGAGCGAAATGCGCCACTGACTCCTCAGAATCACTGAATGAAGACAGAAAGCGGAAGAACATGGTGGAAGTGAAGTTTATCACTGTGACGTCACCACCGAGGCAGCTGATTGGCTTTTAGACTACAGGGGGGGCGGTCATTGTGGTTTCAAAGAGAACCAAAACAAGCCGATGGGCCCCGCCTGCACCGGAAGGCGTGACGTTTCAAGTCAGGCTCCACCCATCGTCTTTCCCTCCTGAGCCGCTGTAGTAGCGGCGTAAGGCCACAGGGGGCGGTAGCTAGGACTGCGTTCAAGAGTTGAACTCTACTGCCATCTAACGGATGAAAAGGAAACTGCAGATAATTCAAGTGATTATAAATCAAAAATAAGTATTTTTGTCAGAGACAATAAAACTACTTTAAACAGTAAATATGATCGTTTTTATGTAAATAAACTCCCATCAGATAAAACAGTCAAAAAAGATCGTGTTCCTCAGTGTTCTTTTAATCAAGTTAACAAGATTAGGTCAACACTCCATTGAATTTCAGCCTACCTTCTGGTTTTTAATCAAAGTAGAAGCTATTTATTGACCAAACTAATGTATCCACAGCGCAGAGCGCCGCCTGCCTGCCTGCCTGTCAGACGCGGCTGAGCGCAGACTGCTCTTTACATTGACCTTCGCATGTCTCTAATGGAGTCAGTGATGCAGCTCCGGTCAAGCTTGGAAGAGAGATCCCACAAATAATCCCAGAATACCCCGCCAGACCGAGGAGGACGTGAGCGCCCGCAGAAGCATGAGCAGAAAGACGCAAACTGAGCATCTTCTGCGCGATCTTTCGGATTCATGCATGGATTAAATAATAGATTATTTGCTTTTTGCTTCAAAATAAAATAAATAAAGGATGGCGATCTATTTGAGGAGAAAAGAAATCCATGAAGTAAACATTTATCTGCAGAAGTTAGTTCGTTTTTTAAACACACTGATTTAAAACGACATAAATGGTTGAAGAATTTACGGAAAATAGATTTGATACGACACAAATCGCGCCAACGGCGCGATCAGGGCGGACACATCCTCTGATTATATCTGCAGTCCATAATATTTATCATTTAGTTTTCAAATAATTTGAATAAAATACCCTATATTTATCAATTCAGTCTCTTTTTATTTTTATTATTTAAAAAAAAGCTTTCACAAATAACATTTTTGTTATTTAACTCCTCTCTGCGTTTTTCTAAATGCGATATATTTTTGTACACACAGATATTGATGGTAAAATAGTCTATTAAAAGCAATTAAAAAATATTTTCGGATTCTCCAGAAAACGAATAACAGGTGTAACGACTCTGGAACGAGTGGAGAAGCTTGGATTTTTTTTTTCAGATTGAGAAAATCTGAGACAGGAGAGCTATTTTGTGCTATTTGCAGCTTCCCGCGTAGCCACGAATATCGAGACTCAAATACATCAATATTTGTACATAAACACAGTTTAATAATATTTAAATTGTAAATCAAACAAAAATATTTCAATATTCAAGCCGCATTTGCTTTCATGTTTAAATATTTACATCCTCAACACAGTAATAATTATGCGTAAATTCGGTGGAGTTTTATTTTGCGCGCGCTTTAATTCCAAAATCTGATGCTTTAAATAGCGGCTTTGTTCCCAGTCCATCATTTTATGTGGCACTTTTCTATTTTTTGCCACAAAGTTCCACTTAATGTCCACATCTAGACCGAATCCAGACGCCAAACCAGCGGCGTCGCCTCTTTTTTTGTTGTTGTTGCCAGATGTGTTGCTGTTGACCGTGGAGTTGATCGGTGGGCCCCTCCGCGGCCCCTGTGTGGTCCGTTCGGACTCCTGTTGCCGTCGGATCACATTTCTTTTCACCTGTGGGTAAAATCAACAGTTTTTTACCAAATCGGTCTCAAATTTATTGGCATATTGCAGCCTGTTCGTTTTGTAGGCAACAAAGAGTAAGCTCTGCCTGTTTCATGTTACAGTCTGATGGGTTTATAATCGCCAGCAGCACGTTAACTGTTGAGCGCCCGCTCCATGTTAACCCATCCAATTCAAGTTCACAGCATTACATTTCCCCGTTACGCAGGTGGCTTTTAAAGTCACCATTTTGGAGATTTTTTTTAAATATAAATTTATTTTTTCATTAAATATTACATTTTTCTTACAGTTTGTTTTACATTTCGTCAAACCGCCGCATTAAGCGAGGCCTCTCGGCTCTTTCAAACAATCTCTGACCTAAAAATGTGTCAAAGGAAACTCATGGTTTAAGGTGTGGGGACCATTTTTTTTCTTTAACAGAAAACAAAAATTTTAAGTAGTTTAGCGCCAAGCTATTTCTAAGACTTAAATAAGTATTCAGTCATGGCTTCCATTCAGTCTCATTTATAGCCTTAATGTCTACCTAACCTGGCGCTACATCTGATTGTTTACTTGTTGTTTGACGGCGTCTTTGTGGCTCTGGGAAAGCCTCCTCGTGAAGTGCGCAACCATGGCTTTGCAAACAAAGACGCACTTGTAAATAAAGACTTGTAAACAGAGACGTGCTAGTCTAATGTGTTAGGACTCCCTTTGAATTTAAGAAGCGATTACAAGTTTGTCAAAATTGTTCTCAAAAACACAGAAAAGCTAACTTTAAAGGGATAAAAGATAGCTTTCTGTGTGCGTAATTTCTGGAGTTTTTTTGTGCCAAAAAGTGGATTTCACTCCTGTTTCCGCCCACATTCACCAAAAATGTAGGATAATTGTTGCTGAGTGTGGCCTATCAATGAACACAACTCTCTCGGATCAAGTATAAAAAAAATAATAATCAAGAGGAACAAACGTACACAGACACCCACCTGCAGTATGAAATCCACGCAAATCAGTGCAAAATAAGTTTTGATTTGCCCTCTCTTTGCTTCTAGAGATTCACAATTGCTGCGACCTTAAGCTTTAGCAGATGAAAGGGCAATTAAATGAACTCCATCCGGGGCACAGCGGCCCCTCTGCTCTCTGTGAAGGACCCTCTCCCTCCCCCGAACTTGAAGTCGACCGTAAAGACAAAGCTTTGGCTTTGAAAGCTGGAAGCAGAACAAGACTGCAGCTTTCTGCAAAAACCTATCGAGTTCTATGGCTTTTAAGTTCCTGTAAGTTTTAGGATTTGCTTTGATTACAAATAAAAGTAGTAAAAAACAATAACCTAGAAGGAGTTTTTTAGTTTACTTATTCAAATTATTTTTGTTGCCTCTTCGGATTTGCATGGCGCTTGCTTTGTGCTAAGGATCTTACCGTGGAAACTTCTTTTTCTGTATATTTGTAGTTGCCCAGTCGTTGACTTTGAATCCGCGTTGGTGGCGACTTCCTATCACGCTTGGCCGGTTTTGTGGTGTCTGTCTGGTCGGGTTAAAAAGCGCACTAGACTACTATAGCAGCTATAAAAACGCAGTTCAGTGCAGAGCTGGCTTTGGTTTTCCTGAGCATCCTGTCCTCAATTACAGCTTAAAAGCTTCAGTACAACTCGTAGAATTTGCCTGGATTGACTGAGAGGCGGAGCATGTGGTCACAGAGACACTCGGGTTTGTTGTTTGTGCCTTTGCAATTTATCCAAATAAGATGGCATGCAAGCAGGGCCATTTTAAATCTCATGGCTGCGTGTTTTTTTCCTCGGGTTTCAGGCCCACACGTTGGTTAGAGCTGCACGGAATAAGCCTGTGGAATATTTCAAGGTTGTGTTTCATATGTGCCAACAGGAGCCCCTAGAATCCCCATATACACATCGGGCTGTGGGGCCTGACCAGCCACGGCGGTCTTAATCTCAGCTCAGGTCTCTCATTCACAGCGCATTAGAGTCAGGTTGCAGCGTCTCTAAAACCGGCTGCACGGTGGCCACACAACTGAGCTCCAGGGAATGCGTAAAGTGACATTTTTTACAAATTAAAATGCAGAGACTTTCTACTTTAGTTCGTCTTTATTTTTGTTTCAAAATATTCCACATAATTTTATTAGTATGTTTTAAAATACAAACTACTTGGCTGTAAAAACTGATTTGCAAATAATAACAAAGTTCAAATTTGTCTTTTCAAAAAATTTGCTGCATAATACATTTATCTGATCCATTATTTTGGTTATTTTGTGATTATTACAGTTACGCACGGAAAACATTCATGCCAGGGCTCGTTTGTGGAATAATAATAATAAAAATGGTGAGACATTAGTACTTCACGAAAATTACAAACTCATTTTTTAATTCTCAAAGCCCCGTTTTTGCAAAAAATCACACTGAAGACCGAATTTTTACGCAGAGGCTGCAATGGATCTGTGCGTAAAAGTAGCTCGTGCTTGAATATGGTGACTTTTGGAGCTGCTAGTGGATTCATAAAGTGCTCATTGGAGGCATAACAGAACAGCGGGATGGCAAAAACCGAACATTTGTCTTTTTCAACGGGTGTACACAATGTCACTCCAGAGACAGACAGTGAATAGACTGCAAACGAGGGACTTTGAACATCAATACTTGACTACTTTTCTCAGCCTCCGTTCTTAACCGCCACATCACGCTGTCATTTTTTTTGTTTACCAACTAGGAAACGTTTGTGTGCCATTACAGAAGAGCTGTGGCGTGAAAAGAAACATTTTAATCCTCAATACAAGCACTGTTTAAATACAATCATTATTTTCGCAGTTTAAATTAATGAACTTGCTCGTATGCATCTGACTTTAAAACTAAGAGTAAAAGATTAGCGTCTACTTTGAACATGACCCTGATAACCAAATGCGCACAGAGCCAAATGTCATGTTGTAAAATGACCAAATGAGGATCACGAGGATTAAAGCATTCTTTGAAAAGACGCTTTTTGTGTTGTTATCAGGAGATTAACGCGCGTTACTATCCAAATCTCATTGCTTAAATTTGTACTTTTGGGGTACTTTAAGAGCGCAAACACACTTGTAATGAAGTATCCACAGCAACATGAAGGCGCACAGCATGCAGACATTTACATGATAACTTTGGTTAACACTTATTTAATTGAAATGATAGTTTCATTTTTTAAACTGCCTCTATAAAGGCGCGTCTTTCCCCACTCCCGACTCATTTGTTTGATATGAAATTCCTTTTAATTAGAGGTTGCAATAAATAAAGCAACGTTAGACTCCAGGACGCACAGCAGTCTGTCACACTCCCACAAAGTATTCCTTTCCACAGCATACACACCCATAGAGGCAGGCGCTCACACACACGTAGACACGCACAGGCGCACGCACACGGTCTGAAAATCTGTCAATTTCTGCCGCGCGATCACGTGACCCTCCTCCTCAGTGGAGTGGATGGAGATGGCTCTCCACGTCAGCTTACGTCTCCAAATTTCTGCTTAGCGAACCTGCTTCAAAGAGCCAAGAGGCACGGCGCTTCAGAGCCATGTTCAGGGCGGCTTTGGAGGAATCCGAACCCAACATAGAGACATAGGAGCGGCTGGACGACGATGATGGATTTCGACGAAAGGGTTCCCGTCGGATCGAACATGTATTTACCCAGTTGCACTTACTACGTGTCGGCGGGGGCAGATTTCTCAGGTTTGCCCTCGTTTCTGTCCCAGACCCCGTCCAGCCGCCCCATGACATACTCGTACTCCTCGAACCTGCCGCAGGTTCAGCCGGTCAGAGAAGTGACATTCAGGGACTACGCGGCCATTGACGCGTCCGGTAAATGGCCGCACCGGGGGAACTTGCCCCAGTGCTACCCGAGCGCGGAGGACATGGTGCACCGGGACTGTCTGTCGGCGCAAACCGCCGTCGTTGGAGATATGTTTGGCAAAAACAGCCCGGCGGCCGCCGCCGCCGCCTACCACCACCACCATCACCACCACCACCACACGGGCACGGGCTCCGCAGCCAGCAACTTCTACGGCAACGTGGGCAGAAATGGCGTGCTGCCGCAAGCCTTCGACCAGTTCTACGAGACGGCGTACGGGAACGCGTCGGAGAGCTCCTCCACAAGTGCCTTCTCAGGGGACAAAACGGGGGCCAAGCAGCTCGGCTCGGCGCCGGAGCAAGCCCCTTCTTGCCGCGATTCCGACGCAAAGGAGCAGCGGGAGGAAACCAGCAGTCCCGAGTTATCTTCCGGCAACAATGAGGAGAAATCCAGCAGCGGCAGCAGTACGTATTAAAGTCAGCGCCTCAGTTATGAGAGAAAGTTTGCAATCTTGCGCGCTGCTGTTAAAAATTTTATATGCTGTTTTATAAGCATATAAGGTTTATGGAGGCCCCGTAGAAACCCCCCCTACCCCCACTACCCCCCAACAAAACTTTGTTATAAACTGCAGGATCACGTGTTTGGAATTGAAATTGGCCGTGAAAGACAGCAGGCCAGTGATTTCTGCCTTTTTTTAAAACTCTCCCCTAGAAAAACCACACGAACGCGGAGCCCTCGCTCTGACCATCCGTTTATGACGAGCGTGCTGTTTCACGCTTTCTTTGCGTTAAAAGAGCTCCTTGCATGTAACGAGGGTGGTGCCCTTAGCGCACAGCAGCTCCGCTCTCCAAAGCTATTCGCAAAAATGCGTGTTCCTACTTGTGCGTTTGCCCTTAATGCATTCAGTAATATCCAATATTTTCATTTTTTTCCCTTCTCATGGAATATTTGCGTGTGCTTGCTTGTTTACATTTGAATGTGGTTGGATTTGCAAAAAAATGAGCCAAATGTGACGCTTCTAAAAAATAAAAAAGAAAGGTCACTGTTTTATAATAATGGACCAATTGGAGCGTGTGTTGAGAAAACCCCCTCATACCTCTCAAATATCCACTTTTTTCTATGTTGTTTTGTTTTTATTTACTTCCCTCTCTTTTCCTGTGCCCCCCAGGTGGACAGAGAACCCGCAAGAAGAGGTGTCCCTACTCCAAATATCAGATCAGAGAACTGGAAAGAGAATTCTTTTTCAGCGTGTACATAAACAAGGAGAAAAGGCTTCAACTGTCGCGGATGCTCAACCTCACCGATCGACAAGTAAAGATTTGGTTTCAGAACCGACGCATGAAGGAGAAGAAACTGAACAGAGACAGATTACAGTATTACACGTCTAATCCTTTGCTTTAGGAGCAGCCACCCCCACCCTCCCACCGCCACTGGTGTCCAGCTGTGGGTCTGGTTGGCGATGTTTCCAGACTGTAGCTTCCACAACACTGCTCCGTGGTTAATTTCAAGTTCGAGGACAACAGTGATATGAAATCCCTTGAACTGACGCAGTCTTTTTTGGACTCCGATTGCGCTCTTCCTTTTGGGGAAAATGTACGTCCTCCTCAAAACTGTGTATCTCCAAAGGCCCCATATTAGTGTTGGGACTCAGAGACATTTATTTTCCTTTTACGCAGGCAAAAAAAAAAAAAAAAAAAAAGATCAGTCACTGATTGACTGCTTTTGTGTATTTTGTAATCAAAAGATCTACGCGTTTCTTCGTTGTTAGAATAAAAAAAATCAAATTTTGTGGCCGTCATGATTTGCAGGCTGATCAGATTTACCTTGGTGTGACCAAAAAATGAGATACAAAGTGAGATGTTTCTGTTTTTTTATTTTTCATGCTTATTTATGTGAAAGTCTGACGTTTACCGTCTCCTTTGGTGCCACGGCGTTTTATGTCAACTCAAAACAAACTTTTTTTTGTTCTCTGCAGAACGAGGACTGATTCTTTCTAATCTTTTGCGTATCTTTGGGCGCCCAAATCCGCAGGTTTTCCACCCGCTTTGCAGCGGAGTGTTGATCACAAACCAGAGACATAAGCTTGTCCGCATCGTGAGCTACACGCCCAGCACACTCACACAGGTGTAGCCCGAAATATGCAGCTCCAAAAGCTTTTCACAATTCATGATTCGTGGGCAAAAAATATTATTATTATTTTTAGATGTCAGGTCTGGTCAGGGTCATCGCATTGAATCAATGATATGCCCCAAAACAATTGTGTATCATCTTGTGTTTACAAATAAAATCGAAAGAAACAATTACTGAAAAACACATATGTTCTGATCACTATTTTCTTTGATCTTTTTCTTGAAATTGATGTTTTTTTGTGTGTGTCCAGGGGTTTGAAACGCGTCTGTGACGCATTTTGCGCACACCAAACAAGCGCGTAAAACCAGGGAATTTTTAAGAAAAAATAGCTAAGAAATACCAACATTAACATTTAAAATGGAGTGAAAAGAGTGAGGAAAATTACGAAAAACATTATTTTATCAATCCAAAACGGTGCAGCTCAGTCTATTGATTGACAATTCGGGAACATTAATCAGGTACAATCTTATTATTTTGGATTGTTTGTTGTATTTTTTCTCACTTTTTCTTTTTTTTTAAATCCACTGAATTCTAAGAGGTATTTGTTACTGAATGCAGCTCGTTTGTCCACCTCTGTCTTATCAAACCAGCGCCATTCCTCTGTTTATCTGCTGACTTGACTTGGAAACACTCAGCGGCCGTCTCCTTTGGCGAGGGTCGCCATATTTGCCGTTGTTATCACTCTGTTTATTGGTGCTGGCCGCAGCAGCGCATTGGCGTTCATATATGACAGTCAAAAGGGCCATAAACATAGGGGAGAGAGGCTGAAGTTTATGGTTGCCTCTCTCTGCCACAGTCCGGCCTAGCGCATCCTTTACCGCGCGTTGGAATTCCGTCCCTAATTATGGGACATCCTCCCCGTTGCCGCAGCAACGCCGCCATAAAAGCTGTCTGAGAGTCTGGAGCATTTGTACAATTGGAGTGCAGTGCAATAAACCGTCTGAGACCCAAGGTTATTAACTGTGTTACCAAGGAGGCGACAGCGAGTGGACGGACAGGAAGAGCCTCTGCGGCTGCGTCAGCTTCATTTGGGAGCCCCCTTTCCCCTCGTGCACTGCTCCATCCGCCTCAAATCTGTTGATTTAACTGCTTACAAGAGGACTTTAACCACCGGGCGGCGCAATTGGGACCAAAGTCACGGCCTTGGATCCTCTGATCTTCAGAGTCATTCCAAACTCTGCAGGTAAAAACGCCAAGTAGAGAGCTGCAGGACTGCTTTATACTCGGCCTTATATATATATATATATATATATGCATATACGGGGGCCAACGAGACTGCGTCTCTGATGTCCACTGCGCCATGCGGTGGAGACAGTCTTCCTTAAACCCTAATAAGGCAGCGCACGTGCGTCAGAGCTTCATGCTGCATGTGTCCCTCGTTTTGCTTGGCCAGAACATTTTATTAGTTCACGTTTTTACCTGCAAACCATAGCAGCACTTAAAGTAAAATTATTTGGGATTAAAAGAGTAACTAGACTGTCTTTGCGAGACAAAATTCGCAGAAAATGACTCTTGGACTAGATTTAATCGCAGCTAATTCCAGTCCTGAGTGTCTGAGCTTTGATAGGGGTTGATGTGCTCGTGATAGGACACGGAACTGAACTTTGACTGTCTGGTGTTCCAGTTCAAACGGGGAGCGGGTTATCCTGGATGTGGAAGTGCGAACCCAGCCCAGCGCGCGCGCTCCTTTGTCTCTCGTGAAAAATAAATATTTCCGCTGGATGTAATAAAACGCCGCATTATTGTTCATAACTGCACTCGGGACGAACATGAGACGACTCAAACGGCCTCTTCGGCCACCATTACGGGGCCTGATCAAAGCCAGTGGTCAGGGCAAAGTGTTTTCATGATCCAACGGTCGGCAGCTGTGAAAATAAAGATTTAATACCTACAATTAATAACTGTAACACCGAGATATTGATAGCCCCCTTCCATGTAGGCCTGCATCATGAAGTGCGCATGCCAAAACAACTCAATTCGGGGGCATGGCGTTATTAATTGATGTATTTGGTTTCCTTTGGGGATCAAGTGTCTCACAAAGAAGGACTCACCGTGGTGAAACGTGCTGGCTTTGAGGCTAATGTTGATACTTTGTCTAAAATAGTGAAGGGAGATTTGAATTTGTCAAAAGAAAAAGGCTTCAGCGCACAAAATCCACCTGGAAATCGTCCCTCAGTCACTTATCTGATGTGATATTTACTTTTTTTAAGTTAATTACAATTAAACAACCCACATAATTCCTCATAAGTATATATTTTGTTTGCATATTAAGAAAAAAAGCGACAGACAAACGCGCAAACGCACAAGTTTGCGCACAAATGGGCTCTCGGTGATCGAATCGTGGGCGCTAAATTGCTATTAATTTATGAATTTCTCCCAAATTTCCCTTCTGCAACAGGCAGCAATGAAAGCCGTATAGGGCAAGGAGCCACCTGGGTCTGGTAATGACAAAGCTCGCCAAGATTAACTTCAGCCTGGAACGCGCAATGGAGTGCACATGTCCAAGGACACGACGAGATGGAAAAGAGAGTTTTATTGTGGCTCTTATTGACCCAAATTGGATCGACTGGATGAGCTGAGCTCTAGGTTTGCTTCAATGCGGCACATTGAAGCCACCCCCACACAGTATATATTTTATGTTCTTTAAAAATGCATTAATATATAATGTGGATAATTAAAGCGGGTCGAAAATGAAGGGCGCGCGGGCTGAAATTGCGCGTAATTTTTTTAAATCAAAAACGGATTTGGAGAGCTAAATAAAACAGGAGAATGTATCGTGAAGGCGGGTTTTTTAATTAGTAGACGTACTTAAAAATATTTTACCAAAAATAAAAGACACATTAACATTTATCAAAAAAAGAAATGTAATTTTGTGTTCAATATTTTGTGTTTTACTTTAAGCAGATAATATTTTACTCTAAATCCTTTTCAAAGCAGAAAATTGTATTCTTTTGATTCTCTTTTGAGGCATATTTCACTTCAATTTAAACATTTTTCCCCTAAAAAGTAAAAAACCTGATGAACAGGAATCTTTTTTATTTAAACCAACGCACGCACAGGATTATGTATGTATATGAGCAGCAGTTCAGTGGAATATCCTTGAACATAATTCCAAGAAGTGTCGATGACGCACAGAAAGCGCATTTTTGTTCCTGGTTATTTTGTTAAAGGCGAATTCTTCTTCACTTTTAGACTCTTTAAGACACGTATGACAGTCGCAGCTCAGGTACTTTATGTTTGATGTTGATCCACAAATTCTTTGACACGTTTAATCCTGATTTCCACCTTTTCCAATTAACTAATTTTTGTATTTAGATTTTTTGTCCCCTTAAATATAAGTTTACTTTTTTTGTTTTTGGAAACAAACTTTATAATCCGTCATGAAGTCCACGAGAATGTGAACTAATCTCAGATTGCTGAGATTTATTTGCATGTTCACAGGACAGACGTTTCTTTTTATCTATATGATCTCTTTAGATTAAAATTCCACCTAAACAAATGATTGTTTTTTATGAATTTTTCATCAGTTTGCTGCTTCCTCTGTAAGACACGCTGGTCGCTCCTCCGTCTTTTTTTCTCTGCCTCCATTATGGTGATGGTCCAAGAAATACGTAGCTCCCAAAGTGGGAGGGACCACCCCCTTTCTAGCCACCCCATTGGTCCAGAGCCTGCCCTGGAGAGGGGGGGTGCCTCTAATCATATCCAGCATGTTTTGCACGAGAAATGTCAGCCAGAAAGGGCTATCTTCTTCCTTCGCCAAAATACACCACAATAATGTCATGTTCGGACAGTCCGTCAGGAAATGCGTTCTTGGTGGATTCTCTGATCAGCGGGCGCACCGAGAGCGGAGGGGGTCACTACAGTGGGGGTGCGCTGTGCGTCCCTCACAGCGCCGCTGCAGAAGTGCCTTATGGACTACACAGCTACGGATACTTCCCAGGGATGACGAAACGGGGTGAGATGGGTCCCCAGAACGTGGCCGCCGCCTCAGGTGCGTACATGTCCAATGTGGAGATGTGGATGGACACGCAGAGGTCATGTCGGATGGAGCAGGAGCACCCTGTGGGTCCTCAGGTCGCGCACTGCTCGTTCCCGCAGAACATCAAAGAAGAGAGCACCTACTGCCTGTACGAACAGCCGAAGTGCCCCAAAGCCTCCACCGCCGAAGACCTGACATATTCAAGGTTAACTACAGCCGGCCTCGGGTCGAGTTCTTGTACAGTTACCGATGGCGGCGGCGGCGGGGGCTCAGTGCCTGTCCCGGGTTACTTCCGCTTGTCTCAGACGCACGCACATTCTCATAAACTTTACAACACCAACGGCCCCCAGTCGAACCCTTCCCATTCTCATTTTGGCCTCCACCCCACCGCGCCCGCGCGCTTCCTCTCGCCGCCAACCTCGACTTCTGCTCGAGCCGCGGAGCAGGAGGGCAGGGACACCGAGGAGCCCCCCGCGCCCTCAGGGAACGCGGAGCCGCAGCCCCGCGCGGCGTCGGGCGCGGAGGAGACGCGGGAGTCCTCGGATGGAGAAGCCTCCTCCGGCGACGAAACGGAAGAGAACGACAAAGAGAGACCATCAAAGGTCATCAAAGGTAACCGCAGATCCTGTGAGGTGTGGTCGCTTTTGTTTTGATGCTATGCAGGTAAACTGAGGCGTTTGACACCTGTTTGGTTTTATGGGGGAATTTAACCGCAGTGACAACTCAGCACAACTCTAAATATTAAATTTACATTTAAGTATGAATATATAGCTGCATTATATTGAATTTTATTCAAACAGTGTACACTTTCACGGTGTTTGGCTGATGCGTAAAAGCTGATAGTTGGGCCTGCAGGTACAATAGTAAACCTCACACTTTCTTCATGTTTTTTTTTAAGAAATTTAAGCAAAATCATGTTTCAGATTAATGCAAATAATTCCTGTTAACACCTTTTAAATAGATTCATGGTAACTAAAAGTATGAAGGTGTTTTACGCAAAAATCTGCACGAGCGAGCGCACGCGCTCAAACAGAAATATTCTGCAGAATTTTATTTTGTATTTGCAAGATTTACCCTTTTTGTACATTTTACTGTTTACACGTAAATATTATTATATTTGTGCATTTTTGTATTCATACACTCTTCCTCCACAGACAAGTTTGCGTCACTGACGTAAATTTCTGCGGTTAGAACCACAACTTTTGTTTAAAAATGGTAACAATTTCCATATTTATTAGAGTGAGTTGTTTTTCCCTAAACATAAAATAACTTTTTTTATTCTTGGTGCACGAGTTTGTGTTTTGCCGTGTTCTTTTCACACGTCACTCAGTTCTTCATCTGCTTAAAAATGTGCCGTTTTCTGTATAGGAGACGCAAAAAGCGAAAACATGGCCAACTGGCTGACGGCGAAGAGCGGCCGAAAGAAGCGCTGCCCTTACACCAAGCACCAAACACTGGAGCTGGAGAAGGAGTTCCTCTTCAACATGTACCTGACCCGAGAGCGCCGCCTAGAGATTAGCAAAAGCGTCCACCTGACGGACAGGCAGGTCAAGATCTGGTTCCAGAACCGCCG
The DNA here is from genome assembly GCF_002922805.2 of Oryzias melastigma. Taxonomy (NCBI): domain Eukaryota; kingdom Metazoa; phylum Chordata; class Actinopteri; order Beloniformes; family Adrianichthyidae; genus Oryzias; species Oryzias melastigma. The sequence goes on from NC_050522.1 coordinate 7,847,631, forward strand.
GATGAAACTGAAGAAGATGACGCGGGAGAACAGAATCCGAGAGCTCACCTCCAACTACGGCTTTTCGTGATGGTAGAGGTGATCATTGCGGAAATACAAAAAAAAGGTGATCTCAATGACGCCCACCATCCAACGCCCACCTCCTCCCTCACTTTGTCCACCACGCAATGACTCATTTCAATGTGGGGTGCAACTTTCTTTCATTTCCAGACCTAAATGTTGGTGCATCCTCATCTGTGACCTACTGAGAAAAATCAAAGCAATATCACTGAACTTCATGTTTTTGTACCTCCATGTCCTCTGTTGTGCAGCTGGCTTTAGTGCACATTTGTGGTCCAAAAGATGCGGCTTTAGTGCCCAGCTCAGTCAAATATTCTCTTTAAAGAAAAACAAGCATTTCACAAATATTTGGATTTGCATGGTTTCCTAATAATTCTCGTTTTGTCCAAATTAAAAAAAAAATAAGTCTTACTTTACGCACTGGAAAATCGCCACATTTTGACGTTTAAAGCAGTGATATAAACCCGAATCCATGTGTACAATTCAAAAGGAAATGTAATTTTTCTCAGACTGAGGATTGCGCGCATGTGCGTGGAAAGGGAAGGAGGAATGTTTTTACTGTATATTTCTGTGTACATATGGCATTGTGTTTTTTGTGTAATGCTTAATAAATTATCAGCTCACACTCAGGAGGAACTGCTTGCATTTTTATACTCCGAGGAGCCACACGGGAAGGTCAAATAAATTCCTCCTTAAGAGTGGAGGATTTTGTGCAACAGTTGAGAAAGAAACATTGAAGACACAATGTCTGCTGGTATTCGGAAATAATTAGGATATTAGGCTGTAAGCCGTCTAGCTGCATGCCCAGCCGGCTATTGTAGAGTTTTATGACTGGCTGGTATATGAGCTTTCTCCCTCTCCTCGAAGAGCTGCTTCAGTCGTGAGACAGCCTGTCGGACGAAGAGGAGGCCCGGCTCACAGCTACAAACACGAGCTACACACACACTAAGGATAAAATTATTTCAGCTTTAGCTCGGAAATACTGGGATTAAGGTTGCGCAGATCGGGTAAGTGCCCTTGTCTTTGTGAATGTGTGCATTCCAGCCTTGCTGCTGCGGCTCAGAGTGTTTGGATCCGAGTTTTGTTTCACCGTTTTGGACACACTGATATGAATAAGCTGATTGTGTTTCACGGGAGGCCCGGATTGACTGTCGAGTGGTTTAGGTAGTTTCATGTTGTTGGGGTCCATTTCTACACTCTGCAACACGAAACTGTCTTAATTGCCACAGTTCCAAACGTCGAGATCAAGCGGGAAGCAAAGCGGGAACACGAGGAAAAGGGGATTTGCCAGCAAGTGTTCAGACGCACGTTCCAAACCTGTCCAGATAAAGACCCGAGGAGGGTGGCTGCTCGTTTTTCTGCTCCCAATCTCCCCCTTTGTGTTGTCTTCCTCCTCGCTCCTTTCAGAAATGTTTTTGTTTTTGGTGGATAAACGGAGCAGACGTGCCTTGTGTTCCGAAAAATCAAAGTCGAGCCGCAGTGTGCGTCGTGGAGTCGGGATTAAAAGGCTGTGTTTTCCGTGAGCTGTGGTGACGCAGACACGCCAGACAAGGCCTCGGTTACGACCACTGCAGTGGAGGGGAAGGGGAAGGTGAATGAGGCAACAGCGACCTCCTTGGGCAATGGGACCGGATGCTTCCGCTGCGCAATGGTGGCTCACACAAAAGGAGGGGAAGGGCTTTATGGCGATATTTAGATCCGCCAGACAGGCTGTTATCTGCAGAGGCAAAAGCAGTGAATAGCCCCTGCGGTAAACTGCGGGGTGAAAAAAACACCCTGATTGCGGTTTACAGCCTGAGAGCCTTTGGGACTGTTGCGTCTTTTTCCTGCTCCGAAGGTGTTTGTCTATTCTTATTTGTCTGCTTGAAGTTTTAGTGCGCAAACAGAGACACAAGGGGTCTTCTCCGACCCTCCTAAGCTTGTTTGATGTCTTCTGGACAAATAAAAACCACAAGTCAGATTAAAGTCAATGTATTTCGTCCTTCTTTTGTTCACTCCACGGATGTCATGGTAGCTGCAGTGTGCAGATTCTGTGTTTCTTCCCATGTGGCCTTGCATGGGTGTTGGCCAGGCTCCATTTTAAATGCTGGTAATAAATAATAAAACACCAGCGCAAACAAAGTTACTCCTTTTACCGAATTCTGCTTTGGAATTAATACATTCACGCATCCACGAGCCTTACATAATATTCCTTTTTTGACCAAACTTTCTGCAAACCCGGCTTCGTGCAAAACCACGCCGTAAAAATGTAAAATTCAAATGAATTTTTCAGACTAATTCGGAAATTAAATGATTTTCAGAAAACGTGCGTTTTTTTGAACGGACACTAAACTTTACGCTTATTTTTAGCACCGTTTTGCGTAACTTTACACCGAATGCGGCTGTTGGCAGACTTTAAAGTGCATTTGTTAATGGCCGTGAGGATACCAGCGTGGACGCCTGTGCATGTGATAACTGTGGTGCAAACAATAAACGCGTTCAGACGAATCACTGCATACTCTGTTCATGTGTTATTTGAATTTAAAAGACAAAAAAAAATATGGTTTCTATTCATTTTCATCTTTTCCTACAATTATTAAATTTCTAACTAATTTGTGCTAAAATACATGTCAACTCATGAATATTTTTCATTATCTTATGGCCCTTTTAAACATTTTTTTTAGGGAAAAACTCAAAAACTAAACCCTGCGAGTGTTTATGAGCTATAAAAGTTTACTGCACTACTTTCATATATATTTTTTAAAAGTAGATCATTTTAAACTGTTTTATATACGCATGTAAAATGTAAATAGATTAAAATTTGAATTTAATTGCAACTATTAGTATTCTTTTTTTTAGCTTATGTGGTGTTGGAAAAAATGAGTTTAGAAAACGCGCGTTTTACGCAGTAAAAATAAAGCAACGACTCAATTGCATTAAAATGTTTTTCAGATTATTTTGAAACGTTTGTCGTGAAACTTTAAATTGAGCAAAAAATTGATCTTATTTTTATTACGTTTACCCAATTTATAACCCGCGTTTGTTGAAGAGGAGGGGAATTTACGCACAGTGTAGATGTGTGACGCAAAACCAACATAAGCACAAAAACAATTTGTGTTTTTTCTTTTATAATCCTCAGTTTAATCCTGCCTCCATAACCCGCTGCTGCTTAAAAAAATCTGTTTTGGCGCGCTGTAATATCAGGGTGCTTAGGCTTCCTATAAAGCATCTCGTAAAATGAGGCTTCCGAATGCGTCGTTTTGGATAACCAACGGGATTGTAAATGGAAATAACACCGTAAAAGTTTTACTTTCTGGTCGAACATCACCCCCTCCCCCGTAATACAATTAGCAGATTTTGTTTCTTAAATATTGATAATTCTTAAAAGTCGAGGTTGTAACAGCACTGAGGGTGAGTATTTAATGACTACAGGGATTGATTTATTCTTTATTGTTCAGCCTTATGATCACGTGACTCCGCTGCCCAATGGCAGGGGCGCCTGTCTCCCCATTACTTTCCCACTGTAGTTCTGTGTGGGGCCAAGTTGCTACTTGATTTCTCCACATTGTTATTTTGTGAGGCTGGGTTTACTGCGTGTGTATATGTATGTGTGTAGTGTGTGTTGCCCTTTTGCTCGTATCTGTTGTATGACTGTGTCCATGTGAAAGTCATTTTTCTGCCATGTCGACATCCGGAACGCTGACCAGCTACTACGTGGATTCCCTCATTCTGCCCGAGAGCGAGGAGCTCTCTGTCCCGAGGTACCCCTCCGCTCCCGGGCTGCAGCACGCCAGACAGCCCGCCTCCATCGGCGACCCGGGCGAACTTGGGACTTGCACGTTCCCGTCCAAACCCCAGGTGTTTGGGCCGACATGGAACCACGTCCCCGCGCAGTTCCCAGGCACAGTCTCCTCTGTTTATCATCACCACTACGGGCATCCTCAGGGCCCGGTGGCTGCAGAGACAGATGGCCGCTATCAGTCGTGGGTGCTGGAGCCCATGTCCGCTTCGTTGCCTTTGACCGGATTACCGACGAGCCAACATTTCGGGATCAAACCAGAGGGTCTGGGGACGCGAGGGGACGGCGCGCTGCCCGGGTCTCACACTTCACTGCTGCTCTCCGATTACGCAAACGGCACGGTGGCGACAGCATCACCGGCGGAGAAGGACGAGCTGAGCGCGCAGGCGGACGCGAGCGCAGAGGGCGAGGAGAAACCGGGCCTCGACCCAAGTAAGTGACTGCTCACTCGTTTATGTTTAAACAATTTACGCAGAAAGCTGAGTGAGGCTATGCGTGTTGGGGGGCTGCGCGTCGACGCAGATGCCATTCTGAACATGCCATTTCCAAAAAGGGGGGGCCGTTAATGGCCGTGCTCACGTTGCAGCCTTCGAGCTTTTAAAGTGAAAGTGGACACACGCGTAACAAGACAGCTGCATTTCTCTGAGTGTTTTCTTTATTTGTGTTTATATTTAAGGTGTGTGTGTTTGTGTGGGGTGGTGGGGGGATTTTATGTCAGGCAGAACCGGGTCCTCATATAGTCTTGCACCGAATTCTTTCCAGATAACCCGGTTTCCAACTGGCTCCACGCGAGTGCCACCAGAAAAAAGCGCTGCCCGTACACCAAGCACCAGATCCTGGAGCTGGAGAAAGAGTTCCTCTTTAACACCTACCTGACCAGGGACCGAAGGTACGAGGTGGCGAGGCTGCTCAACCTCACCGAGAGACAGGTTAAAATCTGGTTCCAGAACCGCAGGATGAAGATGAAGAAGTTCAACAAAGACGGCGCGCCGAAAGACGAATAAGAAAAGCGCAAAAGAGCAGTATTGAGGTTGACACGCCGGCCTCTGTGCCCAAAGGACCTTGTTTTTAACTCCTTTGTCTCATTGTTCTATATTACAGGATTATGTGAATAAGATAAAAAAGCATGTTGAGCTATAGTTTTATGCGACTACCTTCATATTGCACAAATCTGACAGTGCCATCTCGATTTGATTCATTTGCTCATTCTCTTTTCAGTGTATAGTTTGCCTGTGCTCGTCCGTGTATGGATGTTCGTAGCTGTGTGTGTTTTGTTTGTAGTCATATTTGTTGTTTGCTGACCGCATAGTTTCCCCAAGTGTATTAGTTTCAGATCAAATCCAGACGGATGAGTTTAACAATATTTAAAAAAATGAAGTAGGTGCACAAAAACGCAGAAATCTCTTGAAATTCTTGCAAAAATGATGAAAACACAAAAGCTACATGGCATAATTGACTACCTACGTCCTTTTAACTACCTACATTTGTTTTTAGATTATTGCGGATTATTGTAGATTTGCTTGCGTCACTGTAACTGAATTTCAGGGAGTAACATTTTCAAGGGAAATAATGTTTGTTAGTTAGAGAAAATGAAACACTGTAGGCTACTCATCGAATACCTCGCGGTCTGCTGGCCGTCTGACGTTTGCTTCACAAATGTAATTTGTACTATTTATTAAATAAAACAAATTATATCTGGACTATAACGCCTTAAATGTATTTTTTTATATTGCGTAAAATTTCAAATGTCAGAAAAAGATTTATTTTTTCTGCTTGGAGGAACCAAATGACACACCCAAAGATTTGAACAAGGTGCGCATGAGGTGAAAATAGGTGTGTGTGCGTAAAATGTGTGTGTGCGTAAAAGAGTCCATGTGTGTGCGTAAAAGCGCGCGTGTGTGTGCGTAGGTTGGGGACAGTGTTGCGTCTTGGCAAAGGATGTTGTTAGCTGTATGCAGCCATAAAAGACAATTACCGCCATAACCTTTTATTGGGTGCAAAGCGCCGCAAGGCGAGAGGACACAAAACAACAACAGAAAAAAAAGAGACACGAAGTGTTCAACAGCTGAAGCCCCAAAATACTGCCAGCCTTTGTGTCCAGCTCTGCGCAAATATGACAGAGTCTTAGGCTGCGGTTCTGATCTTAACACCACCGAGAATGAAAAAAAAAATACTAACAAAAATATTTAAAAAGACGAGAAAATGTAGAAAATAATGATTTGTTTCGTTTATGTTGTGCGTCTTGATGCCAAATCCTGATCGATCAGCTGCAGGTCTGCTCACACAGGCAGGCTGTTCACTTCCCCTGCACAAAAAGAAACAAAGGCTTGGACGTCGAAGGGTAAATCGGACTTTAGTCCGGCGGCTGTGCTGTTGTGACGCCCGTTAAAGGGACGCAGATGGACCCAAACTTCAAAGACTCGGCCAGAGACAGTGCCATAAAACGCCTGGTCTGCTATACTGTCTGGCATTCCAGTTTTAATGACTTTATGGCCGTCCAGACACAATTAGGCCGTTTCCAGAATGACACCCATTTGTTTTTTTCTTCTCTTTCTGTGTGACTGAGATCTCCACAAAAGGCCGGGCGGAAATGATCAGCTTTATTGGATTCTGCCCGCCGGGGACGCGCAGGACTCACGGTCATTCTGAGGAATCCTTTGTTTCTACCTGGGAACCTTCCGCCCTCTGCTCCCTTTTTTCGCTGTGCTTGTGCTGAAGGGAAGGAGCAATAAACTCAGCAGCTGAAATCCAAACACAAACCTTGAAAATGTCTCTTTAACTCGGTTATCACACAAGCCTTTCGCCACAAACCCTTAAATAAGAGAAGCTATTAGTTCTACGGGTAATTTGAACCGATTTAATTGAGATTGTTTTGTTTTTTTCTCAACTTCACATGTCATGCGCATGCGCACAAGTGATTATTTACCTTGCAGTTCTTCCAAGGGACCAGACGGTGGCGGTACTGTCCCACAACACACTGGCAACAAACTGAAGCAACATTTTAGGTCAAGGAGAACCATTTCACACCTTTTTTTTACAGTGTCGGTGCAGAAACGACTCTCAGGTCAGCAGGGAAGAAAACCCAACAGCTGCTGTGCTCAAACACCAGCAACATCCTCGTGTCTCAGATATTAGACGACGTCCTACAATGTTAGTTTACTGTAAACCCAGTTTAAACAAGATTTATATGCGTAACTGTCTAAACTCCAATTAGAACTTGCCTGTGGCTACATTTTTTTAAAGAGAAAAATCTTACAGATCATTCAAAAAATCTGAACTCTCCTGTGAGACTTTCCTCATGTATTTATGTATTTGTTGCTTAAAATGAGTAAATGGATTTAAAAAAGCATAAAATCATTTATATTATCAATAATAAATCAGTACATTTTTGTGGCCTTGTTAAAAAGTACTTAAAGAAAGTAACATGATTTTCCTTTTTTGAACTTAATTTTTTAAATTTGTAACTTTAAATCCCTAAAAAATACCTATAATTTGAAAATACACTATAAAACATTTTGCGATTTATAATTTAAACTTACTAATGACAAAAGTTTTATTTAGTTTAATATTTCGTATTTTACTTTTTAAAGAAAACATGTTTTAATAATTATATGTTGTTTTAAAAATGTATATTTTGTTTGCCTTTAATCTTCGAAGAATGTTTACATGAACTCCTTAAATGATAAATTTTCTCCTCAAAAATTTTAATCTCATTCAATTTTAATTTAAACTTAAACATTTATTCTACTTAGTTGAGTTAATGTTTTGCATGATTTAGCTTTATTTAATACTTACTTTTTTATTTTAGTGCTTAAACATTGTGATCGGATTACATAAAAACATAAAAAATGCATCTTTTGCAAAAATGTCAAAATAATACATAAACATGACGATTAGAACAGTAATATTCATAGATGTTATAATTGTTGCTTTTATTTTTATTGCCATCTTTTTAAATCTCATATATTTAGCATCTCGTCCATAAAATGAAATTATTTCTAAGACAAACTCAAGATCAGAACACAAATAAAACTAATAAACAATTTATAAAAGTTAAGTTCGCCTAATCGGTAAGTTAAACAAATGAATGAATTAAATTAATTTAAGAAAATTAAGAAAAACGAATTTATTCTGTTTTTCAAATGTTCTTTTAAAATGATAGTGTTCTATCTTTAATAATGTGGACTCATCTGTATTTTTATGATTTTTTAAATGTCTTAATGGTTTGTTGTCAATATTTTATCATCGTTTTTCTTGTTTGTATGAAAACACACAAACACTCTGTTTATCTAGTGCAGGGTCTGCTGCTGAAGCTGCTCTTTTTATTCCTTCTCTTGTGGATCTTCAGCTTGTGGAAATAATTTGAATAAACAGTGGTCTTTTTATTCAGCTTAATTTGTTTTAGTGTTAATTAAGTTTTGACATTCATGATTAGATATTTAACATGTCAGATAACTGAGCACAAAGATGGCAAAAACTTCAATCTACTATTAGAATACATTTAAAGCACATATTCTTATTGTCTGAGTAGTGCTTAATTTAACTGCAATTATTTGTATATATTTTGCATAAAAAATGCAATTCACACCGATGTTGTTTATGAGGAAAAAAGCGACCAAAGTCACAATGATAGAAATGTCATCTTTGATGTTTTCTTATTCTTATTTTAAGTAAATCTGCTGCAACAGGAGAATCTGATTTGAAAGAAATCGTGTTTTATTTTGAAAGGAACTTTTATGTTACCAACAGTAAAATAAGCTTATTATAAAGAAAAATATAACACTTTAAACGATGTTTAAAACTACATTTTAAAAATGAATGGCATCACGGCCACAATACTATAATAAAAGAATAATTTTGTAAACAACGTGTCTCTCATGGGTTTTGGTCTCTAAGAAACTGGACCAAAAGGCTCTTTTAGCATTAAAGGTTGTAGACTGTGGTGCCATAAAGTAAAAAACAAACAAACAAATAAGACAGGTTTATGTTTTTGCATAAATTTAGCTAAATCTGACACAAACATGACTTTTGTGTTCATTAATTTTCCCCCAACATGGAGGTTTCTCTCCTGTGTGTATCTAAATGTGTCTACGTGTGAAGTGTTAACCTCCTCTGAAACCCGGCTCCATAATGAAAGCGACGCCTGCGCTGATTGGAGGAGAGTGAACAGGCCGGAGTCACATGGGTGAGTTCTTTGGTCCAGAGGAAAATGGGGTTTGGTGTAAATCTAGGGTGTATTGCTGTCATATATCACGCTACCTCGTAAAAACGACACCGGGGATTCTGGGCCAACAAATCTGAGAGGAAAAAATATGAGTTCTTATTATGTGGACGGTCTTCTGAGCAAATCCGCGGCGGTGAGTTCCCTGTTCCCGAGCGCAGAGCGCGCTTGGAGCACTTTTGGAGCTTGTGGAGAAAAGCAGGGCTCCTCTCGGACTTCTGCGGCCGTCTCCTGCGCGCCGCCTCTCTCGGGAGTTTACGGCGCCAATAACGCAGCCAGCCGGAGCTATCCGGTGTTTACCTCAGGCGATGCGCGCGGAGGGGACGCTCTGCGCTACAGTCCCTTTGACCAGAACCGTCTGTTCAGCGATGGCAGCTGTCATCCGGGTCCGGGACCCCACTTTCCACCTCCAAACAAGCACCGGATGTACCCCTGGATGCAGGCATCAGGTATGGGCTAAATCAGAATCGAGCCGCTGTTTTTTATTTCTAAAAGTTCGATGCTGTTGCATGGAAAGAATCGTAAATTTTTTATTGCGCAACTAATGAGTTCTGCAGCCATAAATTCATTTGGCCTGCGCTTCTGTGCTTTCACCATGAGCAGAGACCTCACCGCTGGGGGGTTTCTCTGCTCTTCTATTACTCTTGCAGCCTCCTTCTCCCCTTTGTGGTTGTAAAACAGAGCGGCTGTTGTGTAAATCAGCTCTCCTGCTCTCTGCAGCTCCTCTCTCCTCTGCAGAGGTTCTCCTGAAACCGCCGCCTCCACCAGCTAACGACAACGCAGCCTTGGCATTCCGGGCTTTCATTTAAAGATTGCGTGCAATTCATTAAGCCCACATGCAGTTCGTTTGGTGAGCAGAACATGGCTCTTAATTGGAAAAACATGGAGGGTATTTAAGGAAGCAGGAGCCAAACATCCCAGCAGGACCACTTTAAATTGACGCAGAAAAGAGAGGAAAAAAATGAAAGCTGTTTGGTAAATGTGTGTTACGCAAAGAGGCCTGTGTGGGGGATGATGTGAAATTATGAAGCACAATGAAAAGGCAATTACAGATGCATTTACGACACCCCGTTGTTGACATTTTATTGTTGGCACACTTTTCAGGAACATTTTGGCTTGTAATAATTGACAGGAAGTTCCGTTTTAAACATTTAATTTGACATTTTCCCTCATTTTACAGATCCAAATCGTAAGCGGGGACGGCAGACCTACTCCCGGTACCAAACCCTGGAGCTGGAGAAGGAGTTCCACTTCAGCCGGTATCTGAGCCGCAGGCGCAGGGTCGAGATTGCGCACGCCCTGAGCCTCACGGAGAGACAAATCAAAATCTGGTTCCAGAACCGCAGGATGAAGTGGAAGAAGGACCACAAGGAACAGTCGGGCCCCGCGCAGGCGCACGCTGGGGTTCAGGCCCTGTCCGATCCAGAAGACCCAGAGAGCGCAGAGGTGGAATCCCAAACTGCAAAGTGACCATAGAGATGGACAGAGTTAGATCACTGTTTTCCTGGGGGAGAGATAAGAAGGGACAAATCTTTCTATGCACTAATAGTATTTTAGTCCTCGTTTAAAATTTGCATTCCTCTAAGAAGAAACTATAAATCTATTTGCTCTTCAGGATTCGAAAACCCACTCCAGATATATACAAAACGTAAGACAGCAACAAAAGCAGCTTTTTAGATCAGCTAACTACTTTAAATTCAATTAAATGTATTAAAAAATATGACTTTGCTATCTTAGGCTTTTTGCTTTGAAATGAGATTTGAATATTTTTTTCCAGGCATTTAAATGCATTTTGGATGCGTAAAGCTCGCCATTTTACGCACAGAAATTCCGAATGTTCCGCTGAGTATTGTAAACAGATTCCTTTGTAATTTTTTATTATTTCTAAAATCGTGTGGCTAATAAAATATTTAATGTCATTACATTTATTTGTCGTCATATTTAATGTAAAAACTAAACACATTTTAGCCAAAAGAAAAAATGTTGTGAATACAAATAGCAGAAAACGTTGGAACAGTCGCACGAATTCTATAAAGTTTATTATTTGGATAAAATTGCTTTAGAAAGAATGAATTTGAAGACAAAAGTTTAAAGAAAATCGTGAGAACATTTTACTGATCGAAACAAGATAAAGTTCACTTTGGAGCGCACTGGAAAACGGCGCAGTGGAAGAATGTCAGCTATGAGGATGCGAGATGGGACAAGCTGCAGATGACTGCTGAGCTGCTCCCAAAGTCTCAGCAAGATGGCGCCTCACCCCTCCCTTTCTCCCCCACTTTCCCCCTCCCTCCCTCCTCTCCCCGGCGCCGGGTCATAAATCCGTTGTTGTTTATGAAAATTTACAGCGTAGCGGTCCAACTTTACGACGCGCCTCGGCTGCCTATTGGCTGCAGCGCGTCACGTGGGAGGGAGCCGTGAACATGAACTTTTTTTTATATATATATATTTAATTTCCAATAGCAGAAAAGAGCCGCCTGTCATTTAAAAAGGACTCCACGATCCTCCTCACGCGCCTTCGCTCTCCACCTCCTGCTCTTTTCATTCCGGATGGAACGATGCGGGAGCTCCAAGCTGAAGGTGAAAGGATTATTCCGGACAACTGTGTGGAAGAAACCCTCATGGGCTCCGTTTTCTGACTAAAGGAATCGAGACTTTCCTCCGTCATCTGCACCTGCTCCACGCCCTCCCCTCACCTTCACCTCCTCTGACGAGGTAGGACCCCCGCAGCTTCTGTGTCCATGGCATGTTTGCTCATTCTGAACTGATAGGGTCTGAACGGAAGTCTCTCTTTAAAATAATCTTTTTTTTTTGGCTAAAATGTTGAAATCTTCTGATGTGACATTAGTCGTGTTTCATTTACATATGAAATAAATTAAAAATACTAATTTTCTAATCTATAAGGTTGACATTGGGTTTCTTTGGTGACGTGTGGTTTGTGATAATTGGCTGTTTATCTTTTAAGAAAAGGAACCAGAATGTGCGCTCTTTGTCGCCCTCTTGTGGAAAAACGAGAAGCGTGCAGCTGTTTTTTTATCTGCAATTGGACAAACTGTGACCTGTTTTTGTGTGCACGCGTGTTTTCCTGCTTGCATTGAATGAAAATCTCACCTGCTGAAGTTTTGAATGAAGACACTCAACCTTTTTCACTTTGTGTTACATGTTAAGAATTTAATTGTGGAAATGCAGATTTTGGCTTTATCCTCTTTTTTGGTGGAGCATTTTGGTTCTGGTTTTGGTGCATTTGAAACAGTCAAATGTCTCGGTTTCTACACAATAAATCACGTCCAAAACGTGAAGGAGCTCTGTTGTTTTTAAATTCTCAAAACTGTATTTATTCCTGTCAAAGATGAAATAAACAATTTTATTTTTTAAATATATGTTTTAATAATTTCGAGGCAGTAAATTATCTCAATGTGTTTATTTTGATGAATCAATTCAGATTTCATTTTCATTAAAGTAAAAATAAACATTTGATACAATAAAAATAGAGGAAAAAAGCTAATTTTCTTTGAAGAATATCTAACATATGGATTCTTTAAGGATTAAAATACCTTATATGGATAATATATTATTGAAAATCGTTTTATTATATTACATATTACTATTATACATGTTTTATTTATATCACTGAAAAGTTTTTTCTTTTTACTGAATTATTTCTTTTTTCGTGCGTAAAGAAGGTTCATCCTTAATTATTATAAAATTTTACCTTTATTGTCCGTGACTAATTTGCACCAGAGAGTTGGGGGCCTGCATTGTCCCGCCCTCCTTTTCCTCTCTACAAGTGACCCCCTCCTTCCTTTTCCCTCCCTCCCTGTCAGACACCGGCGCGCACTCCGTCCCTTTTCTTGCGTTTCAATTTTCGTGGGAACTTTGTCGCCATTGGCCGGCCGTAAATCAGCTGCAGTAAAATGTCCGAGCAGCAGAGTCCGCAGCGCATGCTCTGCCTTCATTCCACTCCTGCGCAACGCAACACCTTCGGGCAGCAGTGACCTCCACGCGGGCGCGCGCACACCTGGGTCAGAAGAACCAACAATCTGTCTGCTCGCTCGAGTCTTGCAAGAACACTAAATTGTGCAGAGAAAATGAACAGCTCTGGGGGGTGGAAAGGCCGCGTGGAGGGGAACCAGAGGACAAGTCTTTGCCTTCCAGAGACTATAGGAGCCATAAAAATTCCACGAGCAGAAAAAACAAACGGACTGCCGAGACTTTATGGAGGCTTCACGCCTGCGCTTTGGGTCCTGGGTGTTGTCTTTGTTATTTAATTATAGAACATTTAAAGTTTTTATGTTTTGTTATGTGCAAAAAGCAGCGTATCCATTTATGGAACTAACGCTTATAAAAGATCATAGCATGTGGCTTTAATAGTGTTTTTTAAGATTGTTTGAAGCATAATTTTGTCAAAAATGTGTAATTTCTTTCCATTTAAACTTAAATTTATTTCAAAAATAGGGATAAAAAAATCAAGATCTGATGTTTTTTGGGTAAAAAAAATAAACTAAGAGTGTCTAACAACACATTTTTATTTTTATAGTTTTGTGTCTTTACATTTCCTTTATAAATTATATCCTTTTGTATAAAATAAAAATGTAAAAATAAATGTTCCGTCTTCCACGTCTCACACTGGCATCATTCCAGCAAAAACACCAAAAGTCAGCTTGATCAGATTTCTCTTTTAGCCGTTTTGACTGAACTGTTCCCATTAAACTGAACCTAATCAGCATCGTTTTATGCAAAAGAGGCGCAAAGACTTTCATCCACACTCCCGCAGATTTTGCATCGTTATAGTTTTAACCCGCTTACAGCGCTGGTTGCTTTACAGCGCGCATATGAAGGAAATACATTTTCGAAGTGGCTTCAAAGACAGGCCCTGGACGAAACGCTGTTGCATTGCTCGATTATGTTGCGTTTTTCCTGCGTCTTCCTGTTTCAAATCTAGTCTTTTGTCCTCGTTACGCGCAGTTGTTTAGTTATTTAGATCATTTTATGGATGTATATATATTTAAAAAAGCACAGAGCAGTTCTGAATTGGATTGTATTCTATTATCTGCAAAGATATTTACTCCCACCGCCCATCTCAACATGCATAGCGCATTCTGATTGAGTTATTCCTGCGCACTATCACTGCAAAGATTGCGCTCGCAGCGTGTCACTTGTTGTATTGTTAGGGAACCTTTTTTGCCGCAATGATCGTTAACCTCCGAATAACCCCGCGTGGAGCTCAAGCCTCTGGAAACGCCGCAGACAGGCAGTGCAACAGTTGCGCCAGAGGATGGCGCAGCGCGACAATCCAAAACAGCAAAGCCCTCCCTTCTCGCTCGCGCGGAGAGGCGCGCGCCCCTTACATCCCACCCAGTATTTCCTGCGTGCGCGAGTTTACCTCTGGAGGTCACCGAGCAGGATTTACGACTGGTCAACAAAAGCACGTGATTCCCCGCCGTACCCCATATTTGGGTGCCTACGTAAGAGAGAATCAAGTCCATGTCCCACTCATTTCCATAATTCATCATAAATTGTGCAAGGGTGCTATAGGACGCACTAAGCCATAAGAGCCACAAATCAAGAACGCAGGTTTATGCTGTTTGCTTTCCACAACAATCATCATAAAAGCAACAAAACCTACAAACGGAGGAACTGTCAACAAATGAGCTCCTATTTTGTGAACTCATTCTGCGGTCGCTATCCCAATGGCGCGGACTTCCAGTTACATAATTATGGAGACCACAGCACAGCAAACGAGCAATACAGAGACTCAGCGGCCATGCATTCCAGCAGGTACGGCTATGGATACAACGGGATGGACCTGACAGTCGGACGGGGCGCCGGAGGACACTTTGTGGGCGGCGAGCGCGCGACGGGCTACTCCCCGAGTCACTCGGCGGCGACGGCAGCCTCGGTGGAGCCCGTGAGATACAGCCACGGTCAGTCCACCGGCAGCGCTGGGAACTCTTCTCTGTCACCCCCGCCTGACCCTCTCCCGTGCTCGTCGGTCGCCAGCTCGCCCCCGGTCACCGAGGCGCAATCCCAACACAGATCCGCCAAGAACTCCGCGGCCGCCCCGTGCGCCAGCTCCAACGGCGGCGCGCTGCTGCTTTCTCGGGACTGTGTGTCCAAAGCTTCCCCCCTGGAGGAAGAGAAGGCGGCGGGAAGCGCACCATCAACTCCCCAGAATGCCAGCGACTCAGCACAGCCCCAGATATACCCGTGGATGAGGAAACTCCACATCAGCCACGGTAAACACTTTATTTTTGTTAAATAACGGATTATTTAGGAAGCGTAGCATCTTTTAGGGAAAAATGAATATATTTTCACAATATGATACACACCCTAAATCAATGTTTTTCCACGTAAAAGGTAAATGGCGCCAAAAAAGGCGCCCCTCACCTGTTTGGTAGTTTGCACTTTTGTCCAGGTACGGGACGATTTAAAATCACAGCATGCAACACTGAGTGTAACATTAATAAAGTTAAATCAAACTCAGGAAAGGCTAAATATATTCTTCTTTAGTTCTTTGATTAGTTAATTGATTTAAATATGTTTAAAACATGTCAATTTTGCTCCTAAATACATTTTTATTTTTACTAAGGAAATATTTTAATTTTATTCAGTCATGTTTAGAAAGCTAATCTGCAGAAATTGAATCTAATGTATTTAAATTGTCCTTATTTACTGTAAAAGTCCCTGCTGATTCATATGTTTGTCTCCATTTTTACGCATAAGATCTCTCCGGACCTGAGGGGAAACGGGCCAGAACCGCGTACACCCGGTACCAGACCCTGGAGCTGGAGAAAGAGTTCCACTTTAACCGGTACCTGACCCGCAGACGGAGGATCGAGATCGCGCACGCCCTCTGCCTCTCAGAGAGACAGATCAAAATCTGGTTTCAGAACCGCAGGATGAAGTGGAAGAAGGACAATAAGCTGAAGAGCATGAGCATGGCGGCTGCAGGCGGGGGAGCCTACAGGCCGTGATCTCCCTCCAGATAACGAAGAGCACGTACGACATACATAAATAAATAAAGAAAAGTGCAAAAAAATTTTAAAAAATTGCCATATCAACTTTTCTTTCACTTTTGAAGAAAAAAAAGACTTGTTGACTGTGCGTCCGGGGCGAGGGGCACCTCTCCATGTCCAGAAAAAGTCCCCATTATATTCCTAAATATAATTTTCTTTAAAACCTTCATCGTGTTAATGCTTATGTGGATTATGTACAGTATTGTCTAGTTTTAGGGAAAAAGAAACATGATTTTTTAAATTATTACAATTATTTTTGTCCAGGCTGGAAAAAAACACAGTTGGCGCAAACACTTGCAGATATTTCTGTCTCGACAGAGAGTTTGTGTTCAGCCTGGATTTCTCTGTATGTACTGTAAAAAAATGTGTGTATTTATTGGTTTGATGTATTGTACAAACTTGCCAGAAAATCAGCTTCCAGAAGTAGAACCAGCATCAAAAAAGCCTTTGTGTGGTAGTCGCTGTGCGCACATGTGTGGGCAGAGGTGCATGCCGCCTCACCCTTGTGTGTACAGTAGCTGTGCCTTGTTTTCTTTGTTTTCCCAGCAGCTTTGTGTTTGAGGTGTTCACCTGGGCGCAGCATCTTAGTAAAGAAACGTGCTTTTGTCTCGCTGTTTTCTGTGTGGACGGTCCCACGGTAAATCCCTGTGCCTGTGCGTAAAACTTCATCGTGCCAAGCTTTCTTTTTGGAAAATGTTTTCTTTTTTTGTTCCCTCTTGAAGACTGGAAGTCAAAATATGCTATAAGAATAAAGATGGCGGCGATAATAAAGTTTTTACTGGAATGAAAACTTTTTGTAAACTTTCGTTGTTTAAAATTCTTCAAGGTAAATCAACAGGTTTCCCTTTGAATCAAAGCTTTGACTCACCTTGAACTGTGTGGGGGCTTCAAGGGCCGTGCGTCCCCATACAGGCAGGCTGTCCTGTGTGTTCTCGGAGAATCAGCTCGACTTTTCTGGCTGTAAACTTTATTAGGGGGGGTTGATTCTGGCTCCCTGACATTTAGGTGCTAAATGAATGGGGGTTTTGTCTATGAATTAGATCGTAAAAATCATCCGGAGAGCGGCCAGATAGGCTCACTGGCCATAAACGGTCACGTGGTAGCCATTAAAGTAAGTTTTATGGTTTTGGGGAGTTGACAGTATATTGCACATAACATATAATCGCGTGGAGGGCGAAGCTTCGTCTGAGTCTCCCCTTGCGCGCTGGAAGCGTTACTTGACCGGTGCAGGGCTTTGTGTTCTTTTGGAGCGGACGTTTTGCAGGATGGGGAGCGCGCGCCCTGGGTGAGTTTCTGCAGATTGGTCGGTAGCCTGGGAACAGCCATCCCGTGTTAAACAGTCTTATTATTGTACTCGCTCCATCTATCCGTCCCTATTAGTCCATTATACTAATTTGTCAGTTGTGGAGTGCTGGATACTGGTCTGGGCAGATGTTGCACAGGGTTGGGTTCGGCTCGTGGCGATTTAATTGCTTCCTTCCCTGCGTAACTGGCTCTCCTCCATCTGTGGTGTAACTCATAATCCATTTTTACATGTTGGATAATTATCTCTGTGTCCATTTCCACCCCCACAAACTTGTCGTTTTATTACATTGGAGAGTCCGCAGAGCATGGAAGTTGCTTGTGGGAAGATGCGCGCGGCCACAGGCCCTGCAGCCTCGCAGACCGCAAAAAGTGATTGTTTTCTGAATGTCGGCGACTTTTCAGGCGCGGGCAAAGTTGGCAGGAGCTGTGTCGCGCGCTACACATGTGGGTGAGAGGCTGTGGATTTCGGGGGGTAAACAGTGTCGAGTAAACACAACACGGATGAAACAGCAGCAGCGGGGAAACGTTTTAGAGGAATTCCGTTTTGTGTCGAACCAGTCTCATTGTGTTCTGAGGTTGAAAAGTTCAAATGACCTCTCCAAAAACTCACTCTCGCTTTGTGGTGACCTCTTGTCCGCGCGATCAGGGGCGAAGCCGGCCACCAGCGGACACTGGTAACAAAAGCACGAGTGGATAATGGCATCAATTGTGTAAAAATATCTTTACAGAAAACTTTCGTTTATCTTTTTGCCCATTTTCTTGTGTTACATCAGTTGAAGAGTCGATGCGCATCCTTTTGCACACAAAAAAAACATTTTGGGGAACTTCAAGCAGATTTTCACAAAAGCAAAACATTTTCTTTATAATACTATTCTAGAATAGTTAAATGATAACTTGTCTAACAAAGTGTGTTGAATGTAATAGTTTTATTTTAGGGTTTTTCTCCTGTTTGAAATACATTTTCATAATGGAAACGGACGAAAAAGAAGAAAAAAAAGTACCACACCTCTAAATTATTTTTTAATTCAGGAGGAATTTGTGTTTTTCTTTTATCTTGAAATGATGTAGGGATTATACCCATAAAAATTAGAGTTTCACCAAATACTAAACCAGGTTTTAATGTTGAGCATCTTTGCTTTTCGATCCTAAAAAAGCTGAATTCAACCCTTTCGGATGGAGCTCGCACCCAAGTGAAACAGGATGTTCCATGTGTGCAAATAGTTGGAACTGGAACCCTTTTGCCAATATTTCAGAGGGAGACGTTTCGACAGGGCCCCATGTGCGGCGCATTGCCGGCAGATAGAGAGGGGAGGCTGCGCAGGTTCATCGGGAGGTCAGCCGCAGCACCAAGATAAATCTGCATCCTCTCGGAGCCACCAGCAGAGCTCGCTTTAGGCCAAGTTCACTGTCACTCTGCTGCAAAGAGGCAGTGGCGCGCGCACGTGAACAGATAGAGCAGCGTGCGTCTTCGCGTGTATTTTGTGGATAAAAAAAAAAAAAAAGATGTGCAAAAATGAAGCTCCAGGAGGACAGAGCGCGCCTGGTGGAACACTGCGCTATTGGAACAGATTGCGCCAACAGATAAAAAAAAGACCCAACAAACTCTTTTTGGTCTGCTCCCACTTAAATTTACATATTTTATGTTTTCACTGCTTTGGGTTGGATCCATTTCTCTTTTTCTGTGTTTGGAAACCTCACTAAAGCACGATTTCATCTTTTTTTTTTTTTTTTT